>NC_064432.1:7881000-8207500 GCF_023375975.1 Astyanax mexicanus | reverse complement strand
GACAGAAGATGAACGAACTCAGTCTACCTGGGTCAGTACAAGCACTCTTACAGTACCAGTCCTCTTCTGATTTTATGATTTATGAGTTATGATTTTTTTTTTAAGATTGTTAATTTAATATTGAAGACATTAAAGCTATACAGGAATACGTGAAATCACGTATAACTGGGTCTTATGAAACCATTTTTGAATCAACAAAACTGATTTTAACTGAGGCGAGTGAGACCTGCAGTTTTTTAAATGTTGTTCTGGGTTCTTTTGTGACCTCTTGGATGAGTTGTCCATGCCCTTTTGGAGTAATTTTAGTGAGAACATTCACCACTGTTTCATGTTTTCTCCGCTTGTGAATAATTGCTCTTACTGTGGAACTTTGGAAACCTTTTCTAGACTGATAGATGATCAATGACTTTGTTTTCTCATCTATTCTTGAATTTCTTCAGATTCAGGAGGATAATGTTTTTTTTTTTAAACGAATTAATTAAGATGTGTGTGTATCTGTGTGTTTGTGAGCAGGAGGTGTGTGTCTCTGGACTGGGATAAGGATGGGGACATCTTGGCTGTAATTGCAGAAAAATCCAGCTCTATTCATCTGTGGGATGCCAACGTCAATAAGACTTCACAGCTAGACAGCGGCATGAGGTGTGTGTCTGTGTGTTTTTGTGTGTCTTTGTATGTGTCTCCGTGTGTGTGTGTCTCCGTCTTCGTGTGTGTGTATCCACGTCCTTGTGTGTTCCCGTATGTGTCATTGTGTGTGTGTTTCCGTTTGTGTGTCTATATGTGTGTATGTGTCTCTGTGTGTGTTTGTGTGTGTCCGTATATATGTGTGTGTGTCCGTGTGTGTCCCCGTGGGTGTACGTGTGTCTGTGTGTGCCCGCGTGGGTGTTTTAGTGTGCATGTGTGTCCGCGTGTGTGTCCTAGAGTCTGTGTGTTTGTGTTCCACGTTTGTGTCCATGTTTGTGTGTGTGTCTCTGTGTGTGTGTCTCAGTGTCCCTGTGTGTGTGTGTCCCTGTGTCTGTGTCCCTGTGTCTGTGTCCCCATGTCTGTGTATGCGTCTCTGGGTCCATCTGTGTGTGTGTCAATGTTTGCGTGTGTCTCTGTGTGTGTGTCTCAGTGTCTCTTTGTCTGTATCCCCATGTCTGTGTACGCGTCTCTGTGTCCATCTGTGTGTGTGTCCCTGTGTCTGTGTCCCCGTATCTGTGTCCCCATGTCTGTGTACGCATCTCTGTGTCCATCTGTGTGTGTGTTCCTGTGTCTCTGTCCCTGTGTCTGTGTCCCCATATCTGTGTCCATCTGTGTCTGTGTCTATCTGTGTCTGTGTCCCTGTGCCTGTGTAAACGTCTCTGTGTCCATCTGTGTCTGTGTCCCTGTGTCTGTGTCCCCATGTCTGTGTACGCGTCTGTGTCCATCTGTGTGTGTGTCCCTTTGTGTGTGTGTCTGTGCCTGTGTCCTTGTGTCTGTGTGCCCGTCTCTGTGTCCGCGTCTCTGTGTGTGTGTCCAGGGGTTTGTGTGTGTTTTTGTGTGTATGTGTGTGTGTGTGTCCGTGTGTGTCTGTGTGTGTGTGTCACATTTTGATATATTAGAATGGTGTATAAAATTGGAGAAAAAGCCTTCGCATTTAAAGATACAGCTAACTCATCTGCACCTAAAACCTTCTTAACACGATGAATCAGGCATGTGACATCAGATCTTTAGTAGTGTCTTGGTTAAATCTTGTGGTTTCAATAGATACAAAGCTCCTCATGGACCTGACATGAATCACTCACTCACTCACTCATGTTTAGCAGGCTTGTCCTCAAAGGGGTGCTATTAGTACACATTGGCTTTGGTGCTTCACATCAGTGACAGTGTTTCCTTATTGTCCTTATAGACAAATGGGCCAATAGAAAAGTTTCTAAAATTATTTAAATTAATAAAATACTCTACATTGATTGCTATTAAGAGTGGTAAATGGTAGTAAATATTATTTTTTTTGTACCTATAAAGATTACTGGTAATTCATTGTTTATTTATGGATTATTGTTGTTTATTTGCATCAGAGATCAGCTATCTTTTCTCCTGTGGTCCAAAACTGGCCCGCTATTGGCCGTTGGTACATCTAAAGGAAACCTGCTCATCTACAACCAGCAAACTTCACGCAAGATACCTGTGCTAGGTAAACATGACCCCCCTCCCCACACACACACACATATACCATAGTTTTTACACTACACGTCGCACCATAATATAAGGCAAACTATTAATAAATGTCTATTTTCTGGTCTATTGTCATATATAAGGCGCACTGGATTATAAAATGCATTTTATTAGACACTATAAGGAACTTCTAATTCAGCAGGTCTCGCCACTGGGTGGTGGTGATGGTGGGGGTGTAGCTAACTAAGTTAAGTAAAGCTAAGCTACTAACTGTAATAATAAAAAAAGACTTTCTTTTAAAGTAAAAAAAAAAGTAAATCGCTTCAGTTTATTGACAGTAAGCTTAGATTCTCAAATTTCTCCAGCACCAAGGCTGGAGAATTAGCATTAGCTGCTAATTGCTAGCAGTTCCATGAAGATTTACAAATTCTGAAAGCATTAACATCTCAAACGATTGTATTAGATTTCTTTTTTTTTTTTTGAAGAAAAATATCACTTGCATAATAATTTGCAACAAAGCATAATGTATTTGTGTGTTTTCTGTAGGTAAACACACTAAACGCATCACCTGCGGGTGCTGGAGTTCTCAGAACCTCTTAGCTCTGGGCAGCGAAGATCGCAACATAACGGTCAGCAACCACGAAGGAGACACCATTCGACAGGTGTGTGTTTGTGTTTTTCTTATGTTTATTGATCTTTAAAAGATACCTTTTTTCATAGATATGAGATCTCTATGCTTTCTCTCTCTCTTTCTTTTTTTTTTAGACCTCGGTTAGGGCAGATCCTGCTGATATTCAGTTCTCTGTGATGAAGACAGATGAGAGATCCTCACCAGGAGAGAGCACTGTAAGTACACAGACCCACGAACCCAAGTTCAGCATGGCTGTTTTAACACAATTACTATAATTTAATGACACCTAGTATATGTCATCTACTTTAGATGATCAATTAAACCAAGGGTTCTTAACCTTTTTAACTGCGCGACCCCCTTGTATTCTCCAGGAAAATTTTGTGACCCCCCATCATTGGCAGCACAAATAAAATAGTTGGAATGGTTGGGCCTGCATTGGGGCACAAATATTTTCTATGCATGGCTTTAGTAGGGCTCAGGAACAGGCGAAAATTGTCTTTTTACGTTTACTACAGGACAAACCATTCAAACATGTGGATGAGCTCTCCTCACCCGATAAAAAAAAAATCACACAGTGTCTGTCTGGCTTAAAATAGTTAGATACAGCTATTAAATGAATAAATCAACATTCATTGAAAAGACCAGTAAGACGTTCTGTATGCTAAGTAACAAAGAAGGCAACAAGCTAGAAGCTAATAAGCTAATAACAACATTTAATAAAAATAGATATAAAATAGGTAAATCACCGACTAAACTAAGCTCAAAATGCTAAAATAAATATTATCTAACGAATTCTAAAAGATCAAAACGAAATAGTGAACACTCTAAGCAGTAGCTTAAAGACAGAATATAAAGCTTTACCAGCGCTAGGTTGAATCAGCGAAAATATACTTTATTGATATTGATTTAGTAAATCAATACCCGGAAGTATGTCACGAGTCACGACCCCCAGGTTAAGAACCCCTGAATTAAACAATCTTTAAGTCTTTAGTAAACCTTACCTGAATAAATCCGCTCTGTCGTTGTGTACAGACAAAGTGAGTGACTGAGCAGCGTGCCGCAGTGCTTACGCGTTATACACTGACTCAGGCGGAAGAAAAAGTAGTTCCCACCAAGCTCTTACCAGTTAGACAAGATCTCAATAGTTTAGTTACTTTCCACTGTGTTCCTGTTACTGATATATATATTGCCTCAAATGACTGAAGTATCAATCAAGTATCGATATTTTGATTTGAAATTCTTTGAAAATTTTAGAGCATAAAGATCTGGTATCGGAGGCGTTGATATTTCAGTATCGATCCGCGCATTTTATGTGTTTTACCCATTTGTACTGTTTGGGTAATGAGTGTGTTTTCTTTGTATAGCCAGGGTTTAGTAAGTGCTGCAGTGCTGCAGAAAGGCGGTATCTGTGGAACAGTCCAGAGGATGATGACTCACTCTCTTATGCGGACGTGGTAAGAGAGGGAGAGAGAGGGAGAATCAAAGAAAGAGAGAGAGAGAGATAGAGAGAGGGAGGAATAGAATGGAATGAACTTCTGTTACTTCTGTTTAAAGTTATTAGGTGTTGTTCTTACAAGTACACATACTTGTTCCTGATTCATCCTCTCTAATGAGGCCAATGTCTTGAGACTGTGTCAGTGAAAAACACTTCACTTCCCTTCAGTTTCTCTGATTTTGCTATTTATAGGTTTATGTTTGAGTAAATAGAACATTGCTGTTTTATTCTATAAACTACAGACAACATTTCTCCCAAATTCCAAATTAAAATATTCTTATTTAGAGCATTTATTTGCAGAAAATGAGAAATGGCTGAAATAACAACAAAAAAAAAAGATGCAGAGCTTTCAGACCTCAAATAATGCAAAGAAAAAGTTCATTTCATAAAGTTTTAAGAGTTCAGAAATCAATATTTGGTGGAATAACCCTTGGTCATGTTCTCCTCCACCAGCCTTACACACTGCTTTTGGATAACTTCATGCTTTACACTGCTGGTGCAAAAATTCAAGCAGTTCAGCTTGGTTTTTGATGGCGTGTGATTCAGTTTGGTAAAATTGTTCAAATTTAAAAAAACTCATCATTTTTAAGTGGTGTCTTATTTTTTTTTCCAGAGCTGTAGACAATTTGTAAATCTGGTGTACTGATGTTAGTTTGAATGACCTCTGACCTTTAGGTGAGCGTGGCAGTGGGAAAGAAGACCTTGTTCCTGTTTAACCTGAATGATCCTGATAACCCCATCGAACTGGCCTTCCAGCAGCGCTACGGCAACATCATCTCATATCGCTGGTATGCACACAGTCCAGAAACGCCTACCTTGTAATTCAGCTGATGGGCAATTTATTGGAAACACCTTCTCTACAGTACCTTTTGCTTATACTTATTGGTGGCCACTTTATTAGAAACCCCTACTACTGTACCTTGTGCTTACACTTATTAGTGGCCACTTTATTGGAAACACCTACTACAGTACCTTGTGCTTACACTTATTGGTGGCCACTTTATTAGAAACACCTACTACTGTACCTTGTGCTTACACTTATTGGTGGCCACTTTATTGGAAACACCTACTACTGTACCTTGTGCTTACACTTATTGGTGGCCACTTTATTAGAAACACCTATTCTGCTGTACCTTGTGCTTGTGCCATGAAAAAGTATTTAAAACGTGATTAATCATAATTTTTGGAATGTTGAGTTAAATTTTTACTAACCACAACCAAGCTTGAATACTGTCAGGCCTGTAGAATAAAAAATCACTTAAATTATACCTGTCTGACAACATGAAGCAGATAAAAGATCTCAAAAAGAATCAAGAGTCATTGATCATCTATCAGTCTGGAAAAGGATTAAAAGTCATTTCACTAATGGAGAAAAAACATGGAACACTGGTGAACCTTCCCAGGGGTGACCAGCCTACTGAAAGTTACTCCAAAAGGGCATGAACAACTCATCCAAGAGGTCACAAACAAAATAACCCAGAACAACATTTAAAGAACTGCAGGTCTCACTCGCCTTAGTTAAGGTCAGTGTTAATAATTCAATAATAAGAAAGAGACTGTGTATAAAATGGTCTTGGAAAATTCCAAGATAAAAAACGTTACTGAACAAAAAAAAAACAACACAACTACCTGTCTCACATTTACCAACTAAGATCTTGATGATCTCCAGAACTTTGGGTAAATATTCTTTGGATTGACGAGACAAAAGTGGAGCTTTTTGGTAGGTGTGTAAAACTAACACATCATTTCAGAAAAAGTGAATACATACTGAATGTAAAACATGGTGGTGGTAGTGTGATTATTATCTGGGGCTGCTTTGCTGCTTCAAGGTCTGGAAAACTTGCTGTAATAGATGAAAGCAGGAATTCTGCTGTTTATCAGACAATCCTAAATAGAATATCCGACCATCAGTTTATAACCTCAAGCTCAAGCGTACTTGGGTTCTGCAGCAGGACAATGACCCAAAGCACACAAACAAGTTCACCTCTGAATGGCTTAAAAACGAACAAATTGAAGTGTTTGGAGTGGCCTAGTCCATTAAGAGTTTGATTGAGAAGTTGTGGATGATCTTAAACAGGCTGTTCATGCTTAAAAAAATAACCCTCCAATATGGCTGAATTAAAACTATATATTTAATATATATTCTCTTTCTCTTTCTGTTTTTCTGTTCTGCAGGTATGGTGATGGCTACATAATGATCGGCTTTTCTCACGGCTATTTTGTGGTCATCTCCACACACATTCGTGAGATTGGGCAGGAGCTTTTCCAGGCCCATAATCACAAAGACTCCCTGACCAGCATCGCCATTTCTCAGGCTCTCAATAAAGCTGCATCCTGTGGAGACAACTGGTAGGTGACCTGTGGTCTGTAAAGTATTGTCTTGGATGTATCTGATTTGTGCAATATTTGTCTTTTTCACGCTTATCCTGAGTCTAGTTTTTGTCGCTTCATTCACTGTCATTCATTGTCAATGTTTTCCTAAACCTGTAGTTCTCTCAGTTTATTGGTCAGACCTGTCTGGGGCGGAGCAAGAAAGATATACAGAAAGAATGTCCTCTGTATTAGTATGATTGTGGTTCATCATATGATGTGCTATTAGTGAAAACAATACAATTGATGCAAATATGCATGTATTTATATACAATATATATGTATGATGACCATAACTGTTCTGTCTTTCTGCAGTGTGAAGATTCATGATCTGACTGACCTGAAGGAGATGGATGCCATTGTCACTCTGGAGGAGGAGACTAAAGGTTCCTGTCTCTATGTCTCTCAATCTTTCTGTCTCTTTGTGTGTCTCTGTCTCTAACTCTCTTTATTTCTCTCTGTCTCTCTCTCTCTGTCTCTATATATATGTATATATTTGTGTCTCTTTGTGTCTTTCTGTGTCTACTTGTGTCTCTGTCTCTAACTTTCTTTATTTCTGTCTGTCTCTCACTCTCTCTCTATGTATATATCTCTCCTTGTTTCACTCTGTCTCTCTCTGTGTCTCTGTCTCTAACTCTCTGTCTTTGTGTCTCTTTGTGTCTCTCTGTCTCTAACTTTATTTATGTCTGTCTCTTACTCTCTCTCTCTCTATATATATATATATATGTATCACTCTTTGTGTCTCTTTGTCTCTCACTCTCTCTGTCTCTAACGCTCTGTCTCCCTTTGAGTCTCTCTGTCTCTCTTTGTGTATTTCGATCTCTAACTCTCTCTCTTTCTCTAACTGTCTCTATGTCTCTCCTTGTGTCTCTCTTTGTGTCTCTTTGTCTCTGACTCTCTCACTCTCTTTGTCTCTAACTGTCTGTGTCCCTTTGATTCTCTGTCTCTCTTTGTATTTCTCTGTCCCTAACTCTCTCTCTTTGTGTCTCTCTGTCTCTAACTCTCTCTATGTCTCCCTTTATGTCTCTCTGTCTCTTACTCAATTCAATTCATTTCAATGTAGCTTTATTAGCATGACTGTGTAAAGTACAGTGTTGCCAAAGCATTACAACAATTCATATCAATAACAATGACATGAACATATATAACAAATAACAAAAATAACGACAACATCAATGATAATAACAGTTAGACTGTGTTAACAATATGAATCATTATGATTCTCATATTAATTACTGGATTTGGGGGGGGGGGGGGGTGTTACTCACTGTCTCTCAGGCTGTCAAGTGTTGCTACATATTTTGCAGCGAGGGGGGCGGTGTTCCCCTCTCCCAGAATTATTCCTAATTTTTCAGTTTCTGTAAATTTTTCAAAATTTGGAATCATATCTTTAAATCTGTCCATGAATAATTCTCTTGTTTCTTTAAATTTTTCACATTTAAGAAGAAAGTGGAGCTCTGTCTCGACCTCACCTGTCTCACAGTGACCACACCTCCTCTCCTCTCTGGGCAGCCAGGAGCGTTTATACCTGCCCCTTTCTATAGCCAGGCTGTGGTCACTGAGTCTGTACCTGGTCAGGATCTGTCTCTGCTTCGTATCTCGGACAGTCAAGAGATACTCTTCTAATTCATACTCTGTTTTTAGGGCCCGATAGCATTCTAGCTTGTTTTGGGTTTGGATTTGTTTTCTCCAATGTTCCAGATAATCACTCTGAGTGTTTTTGGTGATGTGCCTGATGTTGGGTTTGGGGGATGAAGCAGTGCTGGGCTGAGGCTGCTGATTGTTAGGATTTGTTAGAGGGTTAATAAGCCTCAAGACCAGCTGACTGAGGGAGCTCTTTTCAGGGTTCAGTTCTTGGCTCTGTAGCGCCTTAAAATGCAGCGTGTCACTGGGACTCGTCTTCAAGTGCATCCAAAAATTTAGGGATCGTTTTTGGATGTTTATTATTAAAGGGAATCGGCCTAATTCTGCCCTGCATGCATTGGTTGGAGTTTTTCTCTGGACTTTTAAAATCAATCTACAGAATTCTGCATGCAGGGCTTCTGTTGGATGCTTGTCCCATCTAGTGTAGTTGAGTTCACTGAGTGGACCCCAGACCTCACTCCCGTACAGCGCAATGGGCTGGATCACACTGTCGAATACTTTACACCAGATTGGAATGGAAATGTCAATATTGTAGAATTTTCTCCTGATGGCGTACATCGCTCTGCGAGCCTTGTCTTTTAGTGCATTCACTGCCGAACTGAAACTCCCGGATGCAGTAACGACGAGGCCGAGGTACGTGTACTGCATCGTGTGATCTAGGGCGGTGCTGCCCAGACTAAACTGGTATCTGTGTTCCTGACATCTGGGCTTCTTTTGGAAGACCATTACTCTGGTCTTCTTCATGTTTACTGCCAGGGCCCAGTTCTGGCAGTACTGCTCCAGCAGGTCCAGGTGCTGCTGTAATCCCTGCGCACTGGGGGACAGCAGCACCAGGTCATCTGCATAGAGCAGGAACTTCACCTCCCCGTCCTGCAGAGCGAGTCCAGGGGCTGCAGACTGTTCCAGCTGCACCGCTAACTCATTAATGTAGATATTAAAGAGTGTTGGACTCAGACTGCAGCCCTGCCTCACTCCTCTTTTCTGAGTGAAGAATTCTGTGTGTTTGTCTCCAATTCTAACAGCACACTGGTTTTCTGTATACATTGATTTAATAATTTCGAAAACTTTACCCCCTATACCGCTCTCTAGTAGTTTGTAATATAGTCCGTCATGCCAAATAGAATCGAATGCCTTCTTAAAATCTACAAAACAGGCGAAGATGTTTTCGTTTTTGGACTGATGTATGTGTTGATTTATTAGGGTGTGTAGGGTGTAAATGTGGTCAGTAGTTCTGTGATTTGGAAGGAAGCCAATCTGATTCTTGCTCAGGACATTGTGTTCGGTAAGGAAAGAGAGAATTCTGCTATTTAAAATGTTGTTAAACACTTTCCCCAGATTACTGCTCACACAGATGCCTCTGAAATTGTTGGGATCTGATTTATCTCCACTCTTATGGATCGGGGTAATGAGTCCTTGACTCCAGATGTCAGGAAAACATCCAGAACTCAGGATGAGGTTGAATAATTTGAGCACTGCCCCCTGCAGCTCAGGAGTGCTGTTTTTAAGCATTTCATTTCTGATGCTGTCAGGGCCACAAGCTTTATTAGATTTTAAAGATTTTAGTTTTTGTGCCAAGTCTTCCTGTGTTATTGGGTAATCGAGGGGGTTTTGATTGTCTTTGATTGCACATTCAAGTGACTGTAGTTTCTGTGTGATCAGATTGTAATTGGAATTTAGATTTTTTTCTGATATTTCTTTGTATAGAATTTCAAAATGATTTTTCCAGATTTCACCGTTTTGTGTGGGTACTTCTTGTGGTTTTGTTTTGCTTAAGTTATTCCACATCTCCCAGAACTGATTTTGTTTGATAGAATCTTCTATGTCTCTGAGTGTTTTGTTTGTATGGTTTAGTTTTTTGGTTCTGATTGAGTGTTTATATTGTTTAAGAGTTTCACAGTATTTTTGTCTCAGGTCTTGATCTTCTGGTTGTCTGTGTTTTAAATTTGATAATTTTCTTAATTCTTTTCTAATTGATTGGCATTCATGATCAAACCATTTTTCTTTTGGCAGTTTTTTGCCTTGTTTTCGTTTATTTTTTTTCTGGAGTTCAGACTTAGAAGATGCTATGTGTATTATGCTGTTGATTTCATTCACAGCTTGATTTACACTGTTCTTGTTATTTTCAAAAACTGTGTTAATAAAGTTAGTAATTTTGTTAGATACATGATCTGATTGAAGTGCTCGAATGAATTTGTCTGCACTATCTGGAGCCCATCTGTAGGTCCTGGGGGCTGAGTACAGCTTATTGGACTCTGCTGCTGTTGATTTGGGTTGATGTGACCATTTCAGGTACACATTAATTTGGTTGTGGTCTGATAAGGGAGTTTGCTGTCGGACAGTTTTGAGAGTTTGCTCTCTCTCTCTCTCTCTCTGTTTCTCTCTTTGTGTCTCTTTCTGTCTCATTTTGTCTCTTTGTCTCTAACTCTCTCTCTCTGTCTCTTTTTGTGTCTCTCTGTCTCTCTTTGTGTATTTCTCTTTGTCTCTTTCTGTGTCTCTCTCTATAAATTTCTCTCTCTTTCTCTCTCTCTCAACATATCTTTCATTTAAAAGTAAATCATATAAATAAATAATAAAAAAGGATAACTGAATAAGATATTAATAACAGTGTTGTAATTATTTAAGAATTCTCTCTCTCTCTCTCTCTCTCAGGATTGGATCAGATCTGCTGGACAGATGATGGTCAGTTATTGGCTATTTCCTCTCAGCAGGGCAGTCTGCACGTCTATCTGACCAAACTGCCCATCCTGGGGGGCAGCTGTGGGACACGCATTGCTTACCTCACCTCTTTACTGGAGGTCACTGTGACCAATCAGGTGGAGGGGGTGAGGAACACACACACACGCACACACACACAGAATCCACAGCATTTTCAGTATGGTTACATTTAATTGAAATCTGAAGGTGGTTGACTGTTGTTAGGGTTCTAATTAGTCAGTGGCACACCTGTGTTTTCCGTTGCCAAGATATATTCAGAAGCACCATTGCTATTTAAATGACACAAGTACAAGGCGTGAAAATAGACTTTTGACTAGAGAGAGATGTGTCTCGGCTAATTTGATCTGTTTCTGTCCAATAAGGATCCCACCATGGCCGTTGCAGTGGAGGTGGAGCCAAACTTCATTGCGGTGGGACCGTATCACCTCGCTGTGGGGATGAATAACAGGGCGTGGTTTTACGCTCTGGGAAACACTGGTGAGTTTACTGTGTGTGTATGTGTGAGGCCGATTGTTCGTGCAGATGTATTTTTTCATTAGTTGTATAGGTTAATCCTTATTTATATATCTTATTTATGTTTATTGTCAATGTAATAATTGCGAAAGTAGTTGATACCAGGCCTTGTGACACAGCATGACAAATGTGAATCGTGACAGCCTGGCATGACTATCCACCAAGGGCAATCATGGAAAAAACCCTTTTGGAAGCTGCAAAAGACTTAAGACCGAGAAGGAGGTTCACCTTCCGACAAGACAATGACCCTAAACATACAGGCAGAGCTACAGTGGAATGATTTAGATCAAAGAATATACATGTGTTAGAATGACCCAGTTAAAGTCCTAAAGACCTAATTCTCATTGATCTTCTGTGGCAAAACATGAAAACTGCTGTTCACAGACGCTCTCCATCCAACCTGACTGAGCTTCAGCTTTTTTACAAAGAAGAATGAGCAAATATCTCAGTCTCTAGATGCGCAAAGCTGGTAGAGACAACCCCCAAAGACCTGCAGCTGTAATTGCAGTGAAAGTTGGCTCTGTTCATTTAATAAACATTTACTTTTACTTTATTGGTTGCATATTTTTGTGCTTATGTATCTCTCTATATATGTTCACGTAGGCGTGGCACGTCTTAAAGATATGGAGTATCTGGGGACAGTGGTCAGCTTGAGTCTGAACTGTGATTACGCCGCTGCTCTCTTTGAAGGAAAAGTTCAGCTGCATGCGGTAAGAGTTTACGTCAGTGTTCATTTTGACAGGTGATTCTGATTTAGTTTTAGTCTTAGTCTTTTGACTAAAATGTATAATAGTTTTAGTTACATATTAGTCTTTTGGTTATTACTAGTTATAGTGTAATATTTAATATCTGGCTGTGTTTATGAATAATTATATGTTTAATATAGACACCCAATATTCCATTTTAAAGCTTAGAATCTCTGCTTTTTTTGGTTATCTAGCTGATTTAGCTGTATCTCCTTTCAGAAAATAAACATTTAGGGCGAAATATGCCTTCTTTATTAAAATTATGAATCATAATTTTCATATTTGCGTTTTTCGTACGTCCATATTTGATCCAATGCGGACATGGCTAGTAGTAAAAGCGAAATAACTGAAATAGCCCTTACCTGTTCAGCAAGATGAAACTTTTACTTTTACATCCACAGTTTAAATAATCCTGGCTTGTTTTTTCCTTCATTTTTTCCTTCATTTCTTTGAGTTTTACTATGAGTGAATAAGCTACTGAGCTCTGAGTTTCCCCTTCTGAAGTCCCCATTGCTCCACCAGTCATTTGCGTTCAGTAAAACTGAGCCGGATCCTCTTTTAGAGGCTGTAAGAGTGACGTAAATACGTAAAGACGCGTGACGTGGCCAGAGGAACCCCGTGTGAAAAGCGAGTCGACCCCCCAGTTTTTAGAATGAATATATTAGGCTTAGCAGTAACACTGGTACCATTAAACACAACATTTTATCCCTTTTGCACTCAGAAATGCTTTTGCTTTCAGTTAAAAAAGTGAAATAATACAGACTGACACTTTAACAGTGTTCTTAAGGTTGAATGCTTAAATTTTTTTGCTCCTCACATATTTATTTATGTGTGTGCATATATGTGTGTGCACACGTGTGTGTGTGTGTGTGTGTGTGTGTGTGTGTGTGTGTGTTAGATCGAGGACGAAGATCAGAACGTTGAGGAGGACAGACAGACGAAACTCTTCCCGGATCCAGACCAGAAGTATCGCATCCTCAGCCACGCCCTCACCACAGAGTTCCTGTTCTTTGGAACAGATGTGAGACATTACACACACACACACACACACACACACATGTGACCAAACACACACCACACATAATTTATACATGGATTATGGACCATAAATCTTAGCATGTAATATGTGCAGCATGGTAATGAAGTGTGGGTAATAAGTGAAAGTGGTGCTCCTTTCCTTTTATTACTGCAGTGTCTTTCCACATGACCTCAGTATCCAGCATCCAATCAAAATCCACATGCTAATGAGCTGTCCGGGTGCCAAAATAGAAGTCTCTGTTGCTGTCAGTCAACTACTATGTTTGTGCTGTCGGTAGCGTTATGCCAGGTTCACGCTACATGACTTTTTGAGTCATCAGTCTTTGTGCTCTTCACACTACACGACTGTATTGTAATGGTGGTAATTACACCATTTCTCACTGTGGGAAATCAGCGACTCACCTGGCTACTCTCCAGAAACACGTTTCGTCACGAGAAAACACCACTAGAACTAGTGATGCCATTCCAGAGAATCTCTATAGAGGAGAATCCGCACTTAAAGTGAGTCCAACATGAACGAGTTCATATGAAACAACCGAGTAAAATCAGAGTTTATATACATGTGATTAGTTTTAAACTGAAATATTTACTTATGTCCTCAACACAGAAATATATCACATGTTTTAGCACTGCAGATATAATTTTATATCATTTCAAACTCCAGTTATAAACCTTTTAAACATGCTGTACCTGTATCTCCAGGATCGGCTCTCCAACCAATCAGCTCACAGTAGCAGTAATGCTAGTGCTTTAACAGTGTAAAACCTGTTTTCCGTAGATAAACTGACACAATACTCAGAACAAGTAGTTCATTATTATTATTTTTTAAATTTTATTTCAAGTTTTTAGCTTTTAGCTCTTTTCACCCCCATTTATAGAGGACTCACTCACTGGCTCCCTCTAGAGTTTAACACTCATTTACTGATATAACAGGGGAAATAAAGTGGTCAGACTCTTTATAAACTGTTTGCTCTGGTAATGCAGGGGGTGCGTTTTGTTTTGAACCCGATGTTCTTTCTCTTTCTCCGTAAATCCATTGGCAGCATGTAGCCGCTGCTCCTGACTCCCAGTCACAGACTGGTACAGATATCTAGCATGCCAAATATTTGCCAGGCTCTCTCTCTATCTCTATCTCTGTCTCTGTCTCTCTCTCTCTTACTCTGTTTCTCATTACCTCTCTTTTTTCTGTCTGTCTGTCTCTCTTTCAGTTCAGTTCAGTTCAGTTCAGTTCAATAATGCTTTATTGGCATGACTGTAACATTGTACACTGTTGCCAAAGCAGTGAAACAATAAACAAACAGAGAAAGAGAAGAGGTTTACAAAATCATACTCATTAATACTGATGACAATAATAATGAAGTGATTAATAAAGTTATAAGTTGTATTTAAAATGTTTAATATATTTAATATTGATTAGTGTGACTGTGATATAGAGATCTGAGCGTGTGATGATGTCACTCTTCTCTCGTAATAAAAAGCGGCGTTTCTCTGTTTTTCTCTGTTTCAGACTGGTCTTATTCAGTGTTTCTATATAGAGGACTGGCAGAGTGTTAATGAGTATCGCCACCCGGTGGGCATTCGCAAGGTTTTCCCCGACCCAAATGGAACACGACTCGTCTTTATAGATGACAAGAGCGACGGATTCCTTTACTGTCCGGTACACACACACACACACACTCGCTTGTTTAGCTACTTTTACGAGCCGCAAAGAAAAGTTTTATTTGAAATACTCAAAGTAGCTGTTGAAAATTAATTAAGACGTTTATAATCATTTAACATTTTATTACTGTTGTAAGCACTGTCAGTTGTGACTCTTATTGTGAAGTTTTACTGATATAAGTATAGTCAGTATTAATGTGAGTATATATGTTGTTACTCTGTGTTTGTAAACAGTATTTTAAACACTGATATTTTCTGTATTCCGATGTCGTCTGCAGGTGGACGATTCCTTGTTTGAGATTCCAGACTTCTCTCCGATGATCACAGGTGTATTATGGGAAAACTGGGTGAATGATAAGTCCGTGTTTGTGGCGTTTGATGAGGATAAAGTCTACACCTACGCATTCCACAAGGACACCGTACAGGGTAGAGTCACATGACCTGTTCTCTCTTTCTCTAACTGCTCTCCTGCTCACTCTCTCTCTCTCTCACTATTTTCTCTTTTTTTCCCTCCTTGTTTTCCCTTTCATTTGTTACTCTGTCTCTCACTATTTTCTCTTTTTCTCACTTTCGATCTCTCTCTTGTCCCTTTTTCCTACTGCTCTCTCACTCTTTTCTTTCACTTCCCTTTCTGTCTCCCACTATTTTCTTTTTCTCACTTTTCAATCTCTCTCTCTTTCTATCTGTTTTCTCTTTCTCCTGCTGCCTTCTTGCTGTTTTCTTTCACTGTCTTACTCTTTCTCTTACTGTTAACTCTTTCACTTACCTCTCTGTCTCACTATTTTCTCTTTCTCTTTTAACTTTCTCCTTCACTTTCTGCTTTTCCTTTCATAAACCTCTCTGTCTCTCATTATTTTCTCTTTTTCTCACTTTTCGCTTTCTCCTTCTCTTTCTGTTTTTCCTTTCACTTACCTCTCTCAGTATTTTCTTTTTCTCACTTTCGATCTCTCTCTTGCTTTGTCTTTTCTCTTTTTCCTACTGCTCTCTCACTGTTTTCTTTCACTCTCTCTTTCTCTCACTGTTTTTCCTTTCACTTACCTCTCTGTCTCCCACTATTTTCTTTTTCTCACTTGTTGTGCTCTCTTTCTCTCACTATGTACTCTTTTTCTCACTTTTCTATCTCTCTCTCTGTTTTCTCTTTCTCCTACTGCCTTCTTGCCGTGTTTTATTTCACTGTCTCTCTCTTTCTCTCACTGTTTACTCTTTCACTTAGCTCTCTGTCTCACTATTTTCTATTTTTCTCACTTTTCACTCCCTCTCTTTTACTGTTTTCTCCTTCTCTTACTTCTCACTCAATTTTTTTATTTTCTTACTTCTGTTTCACACACACTTTGGTCTCTCATTCTTTCATTGCTCTATTTCTCAATCCATCACTCCATATTTCTCTCATTCTCTCTCCCATTCTTCACAATTATTTCTTTCTCTCTTTCTCTTTTTTGCTCTCTGCTTCTTTTTGTTTTTTCCTTTTTTCCGCTCTGGGTTTTTTTCTTTTGTCTCTCTCTCTCTCTCACACACACTTTGTCTCTCATTACCTACCTCTTTGTCTGTTTGTCTGTCTGTCTCTATCTGTCTTTCACACTCAGTCTCTCTCTCTCTCTCTCTCTCTCTCTCTCTCTCTCTCTCTTTCTTTCACTGTTCTCTCTCTCTCTCTATCTGTTTCTCACTCATATGTCCCCATATTTATCTCTCAGGCTCTAAGGTCATTCTGGTGGGCTCCACGAAGCTGCCGTTTTCCCATAAGCCCTTGCTGCTGTATAATGGGGAATTGACTTGTCAGACACAGAGTGGCAAAACCAGCAATGTTATTCTGAGCACACACTCGTTCCTCAGCGACACACACGCTGACTCCAGGAAAGAGCAGCTCCAGAGCCTGCTGCAGCAAGCCATCAAGCTCAAGAGGTACACACACACAGACACACACACACACTCACACACACACACCTTTTCCTCAGGCCGTTTCTCAGAGCACAGATTATACACTGTGCTGTAAATCTACAGCTGTTGTGCAGCCTTAGTGCTTGTATGGTCATGTGACCAGGTGGAGTAGGTGGTCCAAAGCTCTAAAATGTTTCATATCATTAGTTTTTCACAGTTAAAAATTGGCCCAGTGCCAGTTGCACCAAGATTTGACATGAATAGTCAATTTAGTTTGTATTCATTAACTTAGGTAGTGTTATGTGAAGCATTCAGCAAGGTTTAAACAGAAAACCGAAATTCTGAAAGCATAAATATGATAAAACACAACTCAAAAATCGCCAAAATGCCTCCTCAGACCTCTCTGAGAACTATATGGGTGTGGTCATAATATTCTAATTAGATGTGCATGACTGACACCTGTCTATCACAGGCAAACTCTCACCTGCTTATCAGTTCCAGTTGCTCAGACTCGAAGTTAAACGGGTGAATTTGTTCGGGATGAATGCTAGCCAGTTAGCATAACATGCTAATACACTGCAGTTGACGGTAGGTCAGCCCTGTGGAGTCTCATGGTCTGTCCTGCCTAGAACAAAAGTAAAAACAGCACTTTATCTGAGGAGCTCCTGCTGCTGTTCCTCACTGTATGAGTGCTTTGAACAGAGTAAAATAGAAAAACAACAGCAAACAGCAATTTTTCACTCAGAAAAGAGACGAATGGAACTACGCAATCGATCCACAGCTCAAAAAAAAAGTTCCTCTCGTCTCCCAGACGAGCTTAGAAACAGAATCATTTATTCAGCACAAGAGATAAATCTCCCTACTAAAACTCTGGATACGAGGTGCTAATAAACTTCAAGAGCAGTAACTATAGCTGTGTTTAAATATATTAATACTGTAGCTTGAAGAATATATATTTTAATGTTTTGATACACACTAAACTAAATATATTTGTTAACTGGAGAAAGAAGGGAATTGTTGCTGATTTTATTACTGTAATGCTGTAATGCTCTAATGTCTTTATTAATAACATATTATAAATTGATATTAAATTTGTTTCTTACTTGTGCAATAGAACATTTGAAAAATATCTCTTTGAATACTTAAACATTAAGTATTTTAGGTGCATTTATAGTGTTTCTGAAACTATTTAGTGTGTGTGTGTGTAGGTTTACTGAGGCTTGGAGTGTGTGCAAGAGTCTAGGCAGTGCTGATGCGTGGGCGGAGCTTGGAAGGGCGTGTCTCCACCACATGGAGGTGGAGCTAGCCATCAGAGTTTACCGCAGCATGGGCAACGTTGGCATGGTGCTGTCTCTGGAGGACATCAAGGTATGCCACAGTGTGTTTGTGTATTAGGACTGTACCTTATGATTCAATATATTTTGATATATTATTAATATATTATTTTATATATTTTGAGAGCTTTTGAGAGTTTTCAGATCTCAAATAAAGCAAAGAAAACAAGTTAAAAAATATATATATTTGGTGAAATAACCCTGATTTTTAATCACAGTTTTCATGCATCTTGGCATCATGTTCTCCTCCACCAGTCTTACACACTGCTTTTGGATAACTTTATGCTTTTACACTCCTGGTGCAAACATTCAAGCAGTTCAGCTTGGTTTGATGATCAGCTTTTGATCATCCATCTTCCTCTTGATTATATTCCAGAGGATTTCAATTTGATAAAATCAAAGAAACTCACCATTTTTAAGTGGTCTCTTATTTTTAACAGGGCTGTATATACATATTTGTTACATTTTAGGAAAACACAATATTATTATTTGCTTCTTAATAGAATGAATGCATTCTGTTGACTTTTTATCCAATCAGAATGGTGGGATTTGCAAACAGAGTTTAAATCTAATTTAGAATTAAGTTTGAGGTTTTATTGCAGTATATTATGTTAGACCAATTGTGTCAGATTCATTGGCAGCAAAACAGCACCAGAGGATGTTGCTACCACCACCATGCTTAACAGTTGGTTATTTTTTTTTCTTTCTTTCATTTACAGGGGATAGAGGACCAGAGTTTGCTGGCAGGACATTTGGCCATGTTCCTCAATGACTATAACCAAGCACAGGACCTTTACCTGGCCTCGTCTTATCCTATGGCAGCACTGGAGGTCCAATACAAAAACACTCTGATACATGAAAACCATGTAATAAGAGACAGAGCGATTTCCAAAGCATTAAAACATCAGCAGTAATGTATGTGTGTGTGTGTGTGTGTGTGTGTATTTGTGTTTGTATTTGTGTTTGTGTGTAGATGAGGAGGGACCTGCAACACTGGGACAGCGCCTTACAGCTGGCTAAGAGACTACGGCCTGAAGAAATTCCATTCATATCTAAGGAATACGCCATTCAGCTGGAGTTTGTGTACGTTTAAAAAAAAAAACATTTGTATTTGTAAGAGTATTAATCATTTTTTAAGGCCCAATCCCATTACTCTTTTGTACCCCTACCCCTTGTTTTCGAGTGTAACTACTTACAAGCAGAAGGGTTGAGAATTGGGACAACACTTCATGCACTCTATACAGATATAGATATAGCAGATATAGTGTTGAGCTAAAGTTCAGCAACCTAGCTGCTGCTGCTGCTTTACTGTTAACTTCAGGGCTTTATCGCAAGTCTTCAGAAAGGGGGCAGGTTCAGGTGCAGCAATTCATTCTTAAATTATTAAGCTTTTATTTTATTTATTTATTTATTTTTTTTTACTGTTTTTGTGTTTGCCCCCCCCCCCCCAACCTAGTGGTGATTATACAAATGCGCTGGCTCACTATGAGAAGGGCATGACTGGAGACAATAAGGTGAGTGTGCATAAGGTGAGAGAGACACTGTGTGTGTGTGTGTGTGTGTGTGTGTGTGTGTTTAAGTGTACTTGTATTGTTTGTAGTGTTGTCATGATACCAGAATTTTGACTGCGATACCAATACCAATTGTAGTATCATGAGCTAGCTAATGTTATCGGGGAGAGAGCTAGCTAACATTAGCGGTGAGCTAGCTAACATTACCGGGGAGAGAGCTAAGGTCAGCGGTGAGCAAGCTAACATTACCGGGTAGAGAACCATCGTTAGCGAAGAGCTAGCAAACATTAGCCAAAAGCTAGCTAACATTAGCTGAGAGATAGCTAAGGTTAGCAGAGAGCTGCTAACGAGCTGGCTAACATTTGCGGCGAGGTAGCTAGCTAGCTAACGCGCTAACATGTTAACTTCATCAGCAAGCTAGCTAACTTTAGCCGAGAGATAGCTAAGGTTAGCAGAGAGCTAGCTAACATTTACGGCGAGTTGCCAATACAATAATATATTTCTACCAAAGAAATTAAGACTACATTTTTGGGTCTTAAATTAATTTTTTTAAGGTCCTAAAAAGGTCTTAAAAAGCATTACATTAGACTTTTAAAATTGTGCAAGAGCAGAGAGATAGCTAAGGTTAGCAGAGAGCTAGCTAACATTTGTGGCGAGTTAGATAGCTAGCTACCACGCTAACTTGTTAACTTCAATGGCGAGCTGGCTAACGTTAGCTGAGAGATAGCTAAGGTTAGCAGAGAGCTAACTAACATTTGCGGCGAGTTAGATAGCTAGCTAACATGCTAACATATTAACTTCATCTGCAAGCTGGCAAATGTTAGCAGAGAGATAGCTATGGTTAGCAGAGAGCTAGCTAACATTTGCGGCGAGTTAGCTAGCTAGCTAACACGCTAACATATTAACTTCATCGGTGAGCTAGCTAACTGGAAAATCAAAATAGGTATTGGCTAAGACTATACTAAGTAGCACATCATTTTAGGCTGCCTAAATTCCAATACAATAAATTATTTTCTACCAAAGAAATTAAGACTACATTTTTGGGTCTTAACTTATATTTTGTGAGGTCTTAAAAAGGTCTTAAAAAGCATTTAAAAGAACCAAATCGTTTGTGACGTAGTAGTGAAAAAGCATCTAACGTTCGATGCAATGTGTATTAGTAAATGTCCTCAAAAATGTTGTGTTTAATATATTATGTATTTCCAGTTCCAGGAGCACGATGAGAGCTGTCAGGCCGGAGTGGCCCGAATGTCCATCCGAATGGGAGACATCCGCAGAGGCGCCAACCAGGCCATCAAACACCCAAGCAGAACACTGAAGAAAGAGTGTGGAGCCATCTTGGAGAGCATGAAGGTAATCCTGGGAAATATTCTATGAATTAAAAAAAAATTATTTAATTTGAATGTAAATCTACACAGATTTCTCTCCTGAAATCTGTTTATTTGAATGCGTAAAGAGCTTCTGTTTATTTACAGTAAGCTTAGATTTCCAGATTTTCACTAAGGCTGGGTGCAGCAGCATTAGCATTAGCGGCTAACCACTAGCACTAGCGGAAGGTAAATGGCACCTGTTCAGCACTACACTGAGAAATTGTGAGGTTCTTCACACATAGTTTGTTTTAACACGGTAAACATGCAGACTACAGTCCAATATAATTGCCTTTGAACGACGAAAGAGCTAGCGCTTAGCACGGTAAGCATCTATTGCTAATGCTGCTTCAGCAGTGCTAGCTGGGGTTAGCAGCAGGCTACAGTCTGTTAATACTCACCTCTGAACAGCAAAAGAGCTAGCACTTAACACGGATAGTGGCTAATACTAATGCTGCTCCAGCAGTGCTAGCCAGGGTTAGCAGCAGGCTACAGGCTACAGTCTTATAATACTCACCTCTGAACGACTAAAGAGCTAGCGCTTAGTGAGTTTAGTGGCTAATACTAATGTTGCTCCAGTTAGTGGAGTTTGCTTACTCCACAAGCCATGTTAATCTTACACATTCTACAAATGTTGAATCTACTTGTCATCATACCTTTTTGTTTTGCAGCAATACTCAGAGGCTGCTCAGCTGTATGAGAAAGGCCAGTACTACGACAAAGCTGCTTCTGTCTACATCCGCTGCAAAAACTGGTATAGAAACCAGATTTTTCCTGCATTCACCACGAAAATGCTAATTTTTTGAAGTGATGACTGTTGGGAATGTTTGTTTTTGACTGTTGTGATTCGATTCAGGGCGAAGGTTGGAGAGCTACTACCCCATGTGAGCTCCCCTAAGATTCACCTGCAGTACGCCAAGGCCAAGGAGGCGGATGGGAAGTATGTGGAAACAAAGCACGCACATAGTAACACCTTAGCGACCACCTGGGACGTTATAGTTACATACTGTAGCAACAAGATACCGACAAATCTAAACATAAATACAGTTATTTCCAGGCAAACAGGTTTTGTGTGGAAAGAGGTGTTTGTTAGCTCTACTCACTAGTAGTATATAGGCTTTAAGATGCACTTTTAAGAGGGTTATCCAGTTAGTAGGGTTAAAAGCCTTTTCTTTGCTTACTCCACAAGACCCGTTAATCTTACACATTTTACATATGTAGAATGAGATTGAAAAAAACAAACATCTTAGCCACCAGCTGGCACAACTGTAACTACATAGCAACACCCTAACAACCACCTGGAGTACCTTAGCACCCACCTGAGGACCTTAGCAACACCATATCACCTACCAATACTAATTGAGAGTGTGGCTACATGCCACATTAACCTTTTCAGGTTCTTGTGTGGATAGAGGTCTTTGTTAGCTCTGCTGTGTTGCTGTGCTAATAGATACTCACTGTATGGGCTGAAAGATGCACTTTCAAGAGGGATATCCAGTTAGTGGGGTTAAAAGTCTTCTATGAGAATTCTATGAGACACGTTAGTCTTAAACATTCTACATATGCAGAATGAGATAAAAAAAAAAACACCTTAGCCACCAGCTGGCACATTTTAGCAACTACATAACAACACCCTAACAACCACATGCAGTACCTTAGTGACCACCTAAAACACCTTAGCAACATTATATCACCTACCAATACTGATTGGAAAACAGGTTTTGCGTGCATAGAGGTGTTTGTTGCATAACTGTTATTCTGTGTTTATGTTTCAGGTATAAAGAAGCTGCGATGGCCTATGAGAGCGCTCGGGATTGGGACAACATGATCCGGATCCTCCTGGAACATCTGAACAACCCGGAGGAGGCCGTCCGGATCGTCAGGGAAACTCAGTCCATTGATGGAGCCAAGATGGTAGCCAGGTAAGAAAGAGAGAGAAAAGAAAAGGAGGGAGAGTTTGACACAACTCCAGAGAACCACAGTGGGAGCAATTATTATTCACTAATAGAGAAAACATCGAACACTGGCAAACTTTCCCAGGAGTGACCAGCCAACCAAAATTACTCCAAAAGGGCATGAAGAACTCATCCAGGAGGTCACAAAAGAAACCCAGAACCACATTTAAAGAACTGCTGGTCTCACATGATTTAATAATAAGAAAGAGATTGGGTGAAAATGATAAATATTCCTTGGAGTGACGAAAAAAGTGGACATTTTTGGAAGGTCATTCTTTTTAGAAAAAGAGCATCATACTGAATGTAAAACATGGTGGTGGTAGTGTGATGGTCTGGGGCTGCTTTGCTGCTTCAGGGTCTGGAAAACTTGCTGTAATAGACGGAAGCAGGAATTCTGCTGTTTACCAGAAAATCCTGAAGGAGAATATCCCGCAATCTATTCGTGACCTCAAGCTCAGGAGTACTTGGGTTCTGCAGCAGGACAATGACCCAAAACAAGTGCAACCTGTAACTTGTCTTGTTTGTGGTCGGTGCTGCCGCTGCAGGTTTTTCCTGCGTCTGAATGATTACGGTTCAGCCATCCAGTTCCTGGTGATGTCGCGCTGCAGTGATGAAGCCTTCCAGCTCGCCCAGCAGCACGGCCAGATGGAGGTGTACGCCGACATCATTGGTGAGAGAACTGCATTCACTTGTCCAGAGACAAATGTATACAAAAAACACAGTAGCTATTTGACAACACGTATCGATACGATATATCGCAATATATATATTTTGTCCCACCCTTTGTCCTATACTTTAAACTCTATCTGTTTGTATGTTTTGTGTTTTTTTTCCAGGCTCTGAGGCCACAGCAGAGGATTATCAGAGCATAGCGCTTTATTTTGAAGGGGAGAAGAAGCACCTGCATGCTGGGAAATTTTTCCACAAATGTGGCCAGTACAGCAGGGTCAGCACATTCCTTTCATTCCCAGTTAATCTCACGTACTGCACCCACTTATCTCCTTGACCATTGTTTTAGATGCCTATTGATTTGTATTAAGAGGAGTTATTGTGATGGCGCTCTCTCTTTCTTTGTCTCTCTCTTTCTCTCTCAGGCTCTGAAGCACTTTCTGAAGTGCCCCAACACTGATGATAATCTGGCTATAGAGATGGCCATTGAGACGGTGAGAGCGTAATGAAAGGCTGACGATGATGATGATGGTGGCGGTGGTGGTGAAGAGCGTTACGATGGGATGTAGATGATAATAACCTGGAGTGTAATTGCCGTTCTATGGGAACTAATAGGGTTTGTATCGTATTACAGGTAGGAGAAGCCAAAGATGAGGCTTTGACCAATCAGCTGATCGACTATCTGATGGGAGAAAGTGATGGAATGCCGAAGGTAAAGCTCACTGCAGATTAGTTCATAAATTGATTCTTCTAGTTTTTTTTTTTCAGACACATACAGACACGAGACACGTTGAACCCTACAGCGGCTTGTGTTCGTAGTATTCATTCCCCTTGAACCTTTTCACATTATATCACTTTACAACCTTTAACCAATGAAATGCATTTTATTGAGATTTTAAGTGACAGACTAACACAAAGTAGCATGTCGTTGAGAAAATGCTACATAGTTTTCAACTTAATTACAGCTGCAAGTCTTTTGCAAGCTTTGCATCTGGCTGTATGTTTAGGGCAGGGGTGTCCAAACTTTTTTTGTTGGGGGCCAGAAGGAGAAATATATTTGAAGTCATGGGCCACAGACTTTGTAATAAAACAAATAATGAAATATACCACTTTAAATAATACATTTTCCTGATTACTTTCATGTACACACCATTTTACTTGACTTACTATCTTTATCTATCTTTGACAGTGTTGTGCAAACTAAGATTTTTCAAGTTGATGTTTCATTTCATGATGTCTCTTAATATTAACCTCCTTAATTACGGCAACTTTTAGACTATTTTGCCCGTTTTTCTGCGCTACAACTAAACACTCGCCATTTTTAGACTCTTTAGCCCGTTTTTCTATGCTACAACTGCGCACCCTCTTCGCTTTTAGACTCTTTGGCTCGTTTTTCTGCGCTACAACTGCGAACCCTCTCCACTTTTATACTCTTTGGCCTGTTTTTCTACGCTACAACTGTGCACTCTCTCTGCTTTTAGACTCTTTGGCCCGTTTTCTGAGCTACAACTGCGCACCCTCTCCACTTTTAGACTCTTTGGCCCGTTTTTCTACGCTACAACTGCGCACCCTCTTCGCTTTTAGACTCTTTGGCCCGTTTTATGCGCTACAACTGCGCACCCTCTCCACTTTTAGACTCTTTGGCCCGTTTGTCTGCGCTACAACTGAGCACCCTCTCCGCTTTTAGACTCTTTGGCCCGTTTTTCTGCACTACAACTGCGCACCCTCTCCGCTTTTAGACTCTTTGGCCCGTTTTTCTGCGCAAAAACTTCACTCTCGCAGCTTTTTAGACTCTTTGGCCCGTTTCTGACAACTAGCTTTCAAACTTTGAATCTCACATTATAAAAACCTGCTTAACAGCGGGCCAACTTTCATTCTATTTCTAAAATACCTCCCGTGCCACTCCAAAAAAGGAAACAGGCCGCAGTTTGGACACCCCTGGTTTAGGGTCATTGTCTTGCTGGAAGGTCTCAAGTCTTTTGCAGCCTCCAACAGGTTTTCGTCCAGGATTGCCCTGTATTTAACTCTGACCAGTTTCCCAACTCTCTCTCTGCTGACGAAAAGCAGCGTCCCCACAGCTTGATGCTGCCACCACCATGTTTCATAGTGGTTTCTGGATGGTGTGTTCAGAGTGATGACCAGTGTTACTTTTCTGCAACATGTAGCGTTTTTCATTTAGACCAGAAAGCTCAAATTTGGTCTTATCTGACCACAGCACCTTCTTCCACATGTTTGATGTGTTCAATGTTTTTTCTTGCCACTCTTCCATAAAGTCCACATTTGTGGAGTGCACGACTTGTAGAGTTGTAGATTTCTGAGGCTCCTCCAGAGTGACCATGGGCCTCTTTTTGCATGCTTCTCTGAACAGTGCTCTCTCTCTGCTCAGTCTGTCAGTTTAGGTGAAGTTAGACAAGTTTGCAATCGTAGAATTCTTTTTCGAGTTTGAGATTTTTAGATGATTCAATGAACAGTGCTCCTTGCGATGCTCAAAGCTTATAACTTGTGCTTTTTATACCCTAACCCTGCTTTAAACTTATATACTATTTAATCTCTTACCTGTCTGCTTAGTTGGTCCATGGTCTTTATGATGCTGTTTGTTCACTAGTGTTTCTCTAAAAACCACTGAGGGCTTCACAGAACAGGTGTATATATTTATACTGAGACTAAATTACACACAGCTGCACTCTATTAAATAATTCAGTGACTTCTGAAGGCAATTGATTGCACTGGATTTCACAATGATGTGCTTGTTTGTGTTGGTTTATCACTTAAAATCCCAGTAAATCACATTAAAGTTTGTGGTTGTAAGGTGACGAAATGTGAAAAGGTTAGAGGAGTGTGAATACTTTTGCAAGTTGCTGTATTAAAGCGATAGTTTAGTGGAAGTTAAAGAATGCTGAGTGGCTGCACGCTGACAGGGGGCTTGCTGGTTCATTCTGTCTTTTTTATTTTATTTTATTTTTTTAGTTTTGTTTTTTTTCTGTCATCCATATTCATTCATTAACTCACTGTCACTTGCTCATTTCTTTCATCCGCATCTGTCGTTTTTCTGCATGTAGTCTCTCTCCGTGAGTAGCCCACTGCGTCTGCTAGTGCTGCCCCCTTGTGGTGAACCAGCAGCAGAAGCAACGTGTTTGTGTGTGTTCATGTGTGTTTTCAGAAGAGACCTTGTGCTTCTCTTCTCTAGTTTTAGATTGAATGGTGTGTGTTTATGGTGTAGGGCTGTCACATTCAACTGAATTACATTTGATTTGATTAATTAATTAAAGGAGAAATCTGGCTGGGGCATAATGAAACATGATCACGAGTACAAACTTTTGTCAAATAGTTCACCTCCATTCTCACACTTCCAGACCTGTAGAATCGGGAAATCACTTAAATAGAACCTGTTTGACAACATGAAGCAGATAAAAGATCTAAAAAAAGCAAATCATTATGTCATTAAGTCATTCCTAAAGCTTTGGGACTCCAGAGAACCACAGTGATTCACTATTATTCACAAATGGAGAAAAAACATGGAACACTGGTGAATCTTCCCAGGAGTGACCGACCGACAAAAATTACTCCAAAAGGGCATGAAGAACTCATCCAGGAGGTCCCAAAAGAAGAACTGCAGGTCTTACTTACCTCAGTTATGGTCATATTCTTTGGACTGACGTAACAAAAGTGGAAGTGTTTGGAAGGTGTGTGTCCCGTTACATCTGGTGTAAAACTAACACAAAATTTCAGAAAAAGAACACCATACTAAATGTAAAACATGGTGGTGGTAGTGTGACGGTCTGGGACTACCTCAGGGCCTGGACAACTTGCTGTAATAGATAGGCCTGTCACGATGAGAATTTTTTGTGGACGATGTATCGATATAACAACAGAATAGTATAAACAACAATCGTACGCATTTAAAGACAATAACAATTAAATTAAAATTTAATATACTTATTTTTCAACCTTCTGCCGTTCACACTGTGTGTGTAAAGAACTGGTCAGTTTTTTAAAACAGGATTGGCTCAAATACTGTTCACTGTTATATATTAGAACAAACATACGAATAAACACAACAGACGATATTACGATTATCAAATATTATTGAGGTCATGTTCATTTATTGTACAATAAATCGATAATGTAATTATTGTGACAGGTCTAGTAAAAGATGGAACCAGGAATTCTGTTTTCTACCAGAAAGTTCTCCTAAATGACAATGTCCAGCCATCTGTTCGTGACCTCAAGCTCAGGCGTACTTGGGTTCTACAGCAGGACAATGACCCAAAGCACACAAACAAGTGCACACTAGTTAGTATTAGTGACTAGTATGCAATTGGGACGCACCCCATGCTTTGGACTGAGACGATTGATTGTGACAGCTCTACCATAGTGTTCAGTGTATTAGGAGAGAGAGGTTTTGTGGCCTTGTAGTTTGCGTGTGTGTGTGTGATTGGGCTGAACTCGCAAAGAGATTAAGCACGTGATTGGCTGATGTGTGTGTGTGTGGCTCCTCCCTCCCCTTTCTTAGGATGCCAAGTATCTGTTCCGGCTGTATATGGCGCTCAAGCAATACAGGGAGAGTGCGAGGACGGCCATCATCATCGCCAGAGAGGAGCAGTCGGCAGGTGTGTGTGTGTGTGTGTGTGTGTGTGTGTGTGTGTGTGTGTGGATGAGCTGCTGTATGGAGCAGCTACTGCTCAAAAGTTTGGACACCCCGGCACGTGTACCCAACCACTTAGCAACACCTAAGCAACCACTTGGATTACCTAAGCAACTGCCTAGCAACCAGTTAGAAACACCTTAGCAACCACTTTGGAAATTATAGCAACTGCCTAGAAAAAAGTTAACAACAGCTTAGCAACTACTTGGAATACTTTAGCAACGGTCTAGCAACCACTTAGCAACACCTTAGCAACCATTTGGAATACCTTAGCAACTGCCTAGTGACTGCCTAGCAACCACTTAGCAATACCTTTAGAAATGATAGTGACTGCCTAGCAAAAATTTAACAACAGCTTAGTAACTACTTGGAATACCTTAGCAACGGCCTAGCAACCCCTTAGTAACCACTTTAGCAACCACCTGGAATACATTAGCAACTGCCTAGCAACCACTTAGCAACACCTTAGCAACCACTTGGAATATGTTAGCAACTGCTTAGCAACCACTTAGCAACACCTTAGCAACCCTTTGGAATATGTTAACAACTGCCTAGCCACAGCTTAGCAACCACTTTAGAAACGTTAGCAACTGCCTAGCAACCACTTGGAATACCTAAGCAACTGCCTAGCAACAGCTTAGCAACCACTTTAGAAATGATAGCAACTGTCTAGCAACCACTTAGCAACACCTTAGCAACCACTTGGAAAACGTTAGCAACTGCCTAGTAACAGCTCAGCAACCACTTTAGAAATGATAGCAACTGCTTAGAAACCACTTGGAATATGTTAGCAAAATACTTTATTACTTAATTTTCTGAGAACATTTCAGGAGTGCCACTTATTACTGTATAATAATAATAATAATAATAATAATAATAATTATTATTATTATTATTATTATTATTACATGTGTGTGTTTTCTAGGAAACTACAGGAATGCTCATGATGTCCTGTTTAGTATGTACATGGAGCTCCAGACACAGAAGATTAAAATTCCAGCAGAGATGGCCACCAACCTGATGATCCTACACAGCTACATACTAGTCAAGGTAAATATACTGTATTTTTTACACTATAAGGCGCACTTAAAATCCTTTAATTTTCCCAAAAATCATCAGTGCGTCTTATAATCCGGTGTGTTTTATGTATGAATTTTACCAGTCAGGTATTAAGAAACAGTGAAGCCACTCCGCTGAAGTACGGCGTTATACAGGAGTTTTAGTTTAATTATCCAGTACCGAGACTGGAGTAGTATTAGCATTAGCCGCTAACCACACTAAGCGCTAACTATTTCACCGTTCGGAGGTGAGTATTATCAGCCTGTAGTCTGCGTGTTTACCGTGTTAAAACAAGCTACATGGGACGAACCGCTAGGCAATATCACATAGTGCTGTCAGGTGGCATTAGACGCTAACCGCAGCTAGAGCTAGCAGTTAGCTGCTAATGATAATATTGCTGCACTCAGGCTTAATGGAAATCTGGAAATCTAATGGAAGCGCTTTACTCACACAAATAAAGAAAAATCTGTGTAGATTAATATCCATCGCTCGTTTGACTTTAAAAAAAAATATATATTTTTTAATAATTACAATTTTGTTTACTTTGCTTAGCTTAGCTTTACAGTCTTGCCACCCAGGGCTGAGACCTGCTGAATAAGAAGGAAAATATGGCGACATCCCTGTTCCTTACTAGTGTCGAATAATGCACCTTATAATATAGTGCACCTTATAGTGCGAAAAATATGGTACTGTATAGCCTCCATAAGATAGCCAGAGGTTTGTGCACTTATTGGTTAATTCGGATGGAGTGTTCTGGTAACCCAGGGCGATATTATCTAGCGGTTCATTCCATGTAGCTTGTTTTAAAACAGTAAACATGCAGGCTACAGTCTATATGATATATTCACCTCTGAACAGCTCTGAAAGAGCTAGCGCTTAGCAAGGTTAGCGGCTAATGCTAATCTTGCTCCAGCAGTGCTAGCCAGGGTTAGCAGCAGGCTACAGTCCAATATACTCGACTCTGAACAGCTCTGAAAGACCTAGCGCTTAGCATTAGCGCAGTTAGCGGCTAATGCTAATACTGCTCCAATTTCGAGTCTGTCTTGCTGCTGGAGAACTAAACTGAAACTCCTGTATAATGCTATACTTCAGCGTTTAGTGCTGCTACATAATACCTGACTGGTAGAATTTAAAGTGCAACCAAACCAAATATCGACCAACCGGGTTGAACTGCACTGAGTTCAGCTAAATTCATAGGAATTATAGAAATGAGTGTCCACATACTTTTGGACATATTGTGTGTTTTACAGCCGAACAAGTGAACCCTATTCACTGTACCTAAAAAAAAAAAAGAAAAAGCCTTTCGTCATTTCCTGTGTGTGAAGCTGCGGACTGCTGCTTGCCCTGTGGTTAATGCAGTGTATTTATCTAAGCTGAAAGATGGTCAGCATGTGTTATTGATCTGCGGGCGGTGTTAAATGAGTAAGTGATGCTGTTATAGATCCACGTGAAGAGAGGAGACCATCTGAAAGGAGCCCGCATGTTGATCCGAGTCTCTAACAACATCAGCAAGTTCCCCTCACGTGAGTTTTACGTGCACGGTCACACACAGATATATATATAGACTTACTAATACTATTCATGTATGGTGGGGTTTTGTTTTATATAGTAACACATTGAGATTGAGTGTGTGTGTATATGTTGTTTATATTTGTGTGTGTGTGAATCCAGACATTGTCCCCATCCTGACGTCCGCTGTAATCGAGTGCCATCGGGCGGGGCTCAAGAACTCATCCTTCAGCTTTGCCGCTATGCTAATGAGGCCAGAGTACCGCAACAAGATCGACCCCAAATATAAGAAGAAGATCGAAGCCATGGTTCGGTAAGAAACAGTACATGTGCTTAACTACAGATACTTGACTTATAGATAGATTACTTACTAATAATAGCATATATTTTATAATATTTTATAATATTGTGAAGAAATGACGCTTTAATATCATGTGAAAAAGTTGAAGTGTGCAGCTTGTATAACAATGTAAATTTCTAAAAAACTCAAAATAACTCAAGAGAAAATGGCAAAATTGTGCCCAAAGTGTTGATATTTTGTGTGAACGTTTCTTCAGAGCTGTAGTAATTATTATCTAGGTGATAAATCAGGTTAAACTGCACCTGAACAGCTGTTTAGCTCAAACCTGAAAAGTATATTTCGGTATATAGTCTGTTCAGATCGTGACCGGATCACGTTCTCACCGCAAAGAAAACACTAGTGTTCGTTTGAAACTGGACCAAGACCACCTCCATCAGTCCGTCACCTTTATCTTCAGCTTCCTCAGCAAAGCATTTGACATTTTAGAGTTGTGTTTGGGCTTGTTAACACTTTGGGAAACTGCCTTTTTGGCCCAGTGGAATTCAGCTTTCACGTAGCCCCATACCATGATGCTACCACCACCATGCTTCACTTGGCTTGGTCCTCCTCGCCAGTTAAGTTTATGTTAATCTCTTTAGACCATAGGACACGGTTCCAGCAATCCTTGCTCTTTGAATGCTTGTTTTAGGCAAACTGTTGCAGGCTTTCTTGTGCGTCAGCTTCAGAAGAGGCTTTCTTGTAGGACAGTGCCATGCAGATAGAGAGTTGATGCAGCGTTTGGTGTATGATCTGTATGATCTGAGCACTGCAGGCTGACCTCCCACTTCTTCAAGCTCTGCAGCAATGTTATATCTTCAGTGTTGTCCCATTAAAAAAAGATATATTATGAGACCATAAAGACTTAAATCAAACCAATAGATGCCCTGGTAGCATCTATCTTGCAAAAGTTCTGTGTAAAGACAGTAGTTGGAGAAAGTGTCAGCAGATTGCTGGGGACAGCTCAGCTCTGCTAAAACTTTCTGGACGGCCACTCTTGCAGAATTCTTACCTCAGCAAAGGTGTATTTCAGGAGGCTACCTATGAAATCCTGCAAATCTGACAGCACTTTGGCTGCCTGCCCTTCTTTCTGTCTGTTTCCCTGTCCATTATGCTGTCTATAATGTGTGATTCAGGCGCCCAGACACCTCTGAAGTAGAGGAGGAAAGTTCTCCCTGTCCGTACTGCGGCTTCAGTCTGCCGGAGTGTGAGCTGCTGTGTCCCGGCTGCAAGAACAACCTGCCATACTGCATCGCTACGGTAGGAATAGACCCTTCTGTCATTAAAAAAAATATATTATTTAAAGTTACTAATTTTATACTGTTTCCTCTCGATTTTGGAGTCGAAGAAAAGCACAGAATTCCCAGGTCTGATATATCAGCCAAAAAACAACTGCCCTGGCCACTTACACTACATCTCAATGGGAGTGATGTGGGGAAAAAGCGCCATCTACCTACTCACAGAGAGCATGGCACATTGTGCTCTCTCTGAATCTGGCTGCTGATGCCAAGCAGCTTGATACTGTGATATTTTAATCAAGCTTGAAACATTGTACCCTGAATAAATTCTGCATGATCTAAACTAAACAGCAATCTAAGAAGTGTAGGCCCAATCCCATTTCTCATTTATACTCCTAACACTTGTTTTCGAAAGTCACCTGACCCTTTAGAACCGAGTTCCTATAGGGGAAGTTGTGGTTAAAATCCTCTCACTAAGAACTGAAGGGACAACCCTTCAAGAACCTGATACTTCTCTTCACAAGGGAAGTAAGCTAATCACAAGGTTTTTGTTCAAATTTTTGTGATTGTATCTATGCCGATGGGCGTAGTGGTCTGGAAGTGAGTTGTGTTCAGGTACATTTCTGGTGTATTGCTTGTTGTACCTTGGCGAAGGAAAACACAGGTGCGCTAATGACTGAATACAACCTAGACCAGGGGTCGGCAATTAAGTTTGGCTGCGAGCCAGATATTTTTCAAGCCATTACGTGGCGGGCCACAAAAAAAACTCTGTTTTGAAAAAAAGATTTGTAATGGGATGGAGTTCTACAGACTAGTAGCTCTCCAGCCCAGAGGGTTATTGAACCCAATTGCAGAACAGTTTAATTCAAAGCAGGTAAACCCAAGAAGAAAGGAAAAAATAAATAAATAAACACACTGCTCCTCTAGTGGGATCGAACCTGTGTCGTCGGGGTTCGTAGTGATTTGGAAAACGACTGAAAAAAATAAGGAGATAGGGAGCCAAAAATTGGGGGGAAATTTAAGTCACGCCGAGTGCGACAAAGAGACAGGGGAGAAATGTAAACAAAAGCTCACCAGAGAAGCATTTTATTTATTTATTTATTTTTTCATTATCGTTCATTATAGTTCAAACAACCTCACGGGACGGATGTTTCCTGCCTATTGTCAACCCCTGAGCTTAACATAAGTCAATAGTCAAACGTTCATTGCTATCTAGACAGTGACTTGTTGAACACAGGGATACACAGCAGTCCAAAAACCCATAGCATTTGCCTGTTGGAAGCCATTGAAACTTTTACACCAACTGTTAACAGAATGAACGAGTGTGAACAAGACGGTCAGTTTCCTTTGCTGATAAGTGCAGAAGTGCTGCGCCATTAAAATAGCAATCTGCCAAAGTCAGAGCACACCTGGCTCTTAAAGGGAATGGAAAATAAACGATAATTGCTTTATTGCATGTTACGCCCAAAATACACACCCTTCGATTAATTAAGAGAGTTAGTACATGCCTTTTGCACTTTTTTAGCCATTCAATGCATACTTTTCCCGTTGTTACGATAGCAAAGACACACTAACAGGCTCGCAGTTTATGTGACATGCATGTTAAAAGCTTGGAGGGGTGCCAAACGCAGTGTTTTTTGTTTTTGCCCCTAGACAGAGCTTTGTCTGGATCCATTACAATCCAAAACAAATTCCTGTTGTGTAAGATCTGTATGTTTTGTCTCTCGTTCTGTAGGGTCGTCACATGGTGAAGGAGGACTGGTGTGTGTGTCCACACTGCGACTTTCCTGCTCTGTACACGCAGTTTACACAGTACGTATATCCAGTACTTTAATTTATCCATCTGTCCATCTATTAGCCATTAATTAACCTCTCACATGTGAATAATTGAAAAGTTACTTTATTTCAGTAATTCAAGTTCAAAACGTGAAATTCATATATTATATAGATGTATTACACACAGAATGATCTTTTTTAAGTGTTTAAGTGTATTTAATTATTTAATTGTTGATGATTATGGCTTACAGCCAATTAAACCCAAAAATCAGTGTTTCAGAAAATTTGAATATTATATAAGACCAGTTGGTACTTTTGGCAGTGTGGGCAGTGTGCCAAGTCCTGCTGGAAAATGAAATCCGCATCTCTATAAAAGTTGTCAGCAGAGGGAAGAAGCATGAAGTGCTGTAAGATTTTGTGGGAAAACTCTGCACTGACTTTAGGCTTGATAATAAAACACAGTGGATCAACACCAGCAGATTACATGTCTCTCCAATCCATCACTGATTGGTAGAAGCTTCACACTAGACCTCGAGCAGATTGGACTGTGTGTCTCTCCACTCTTCCTCCAGACTCTGCTCCCTTGATTTCCAAATGAAAAGTAAAATTTACTGATGATCAGTGATGGTTTGGAAAGACATGTCTCCAATCTGCTGGTGTTGATCCACTGTGTTTTATTATCAAGTCTAAAGTCAGTGCAGTGTTTTCCCGGAAAATCCCTTTGCTGACAACTTTTATGGAGATGCGGATTTCATTTTCCAGCAGGACACTGTCAAAAGTCTTACAACCCGCCATCAGTCTATTTTCATGTCCTGCACCTGTGTTGTTTAAATGGCAACAGAGCTTCTAAATATCTGGAAATGAGGTGTGTTCAGGTAAATTTCTTGTGTATTGCTATCTTGGCAACAGAAAACACATTTGCACCACTGACTGAAAACAACCTAGACAGACGTCTACAGTCAGACGTTCATTGCTCTCTTGGCAACGCAGGTGCGCCAATTAGTATTAGTTATACACTCAAAAACGCAAAAAGCAGTACACAAACCTTTTTACACATTTACATCAACAATAAACAGAATAGAAAATTAAATAAAAAAACACATCTATTCCCGTAAATGACCTGTTTACACACCTTCACGGTGTAAACGTGCAGGTCATTTTTCTTCTGCTGAGAAGCGCAGAAGCTCTGCACTGTTAAAATACCAATACACCAAAGTCAGAGCTCACCTGGCTCCTAAAGGGAATTTGAGGTGAGGAACACGCTGATTGGTTTATTTCACGTCATGTTCAAAACACACCCATGTTTAATTAAAAGAATAAGTGCATGCATTTCGAGCTGAACAAGGTGTACTTTCCCCGTCGTTATGATAGCAAAGCTGAGCGGTTGACAACTCAACAATAGATCTCTAAAATAGCACTGTGAGCTAAGGTTTTGGGAGTTTGTTTTTTTTGATGACTATTTTTTTGTGTGTGTTTTTCTCTTTGTGTGTGTGTGTGTGTGTGTGTGTGTGTGTATACACCAGGCTTTTGGAGTCCGAGTCCACGTGTCCCATGTGCTCAGAGAGTCTGAGTGTGAATCAGCTGCAGAAAATCTCAGACTGCTCCAGATTCCTCCAGCAGGACCAACTTGATCCATAACACACTTACATAAATACACACTTACACACAAACACACACAAACAGGAATCGAGGGAGTGAGAAGGTAAAGAGTGGTGTGTCTCTCTTTTTACTCACAGTTGACCAGTTCAGACCTTAGCAAGTCTATAATAACATGATCTTACTTTTCCAATATTTACCACCGTTTTACTCAGTTTAAGTCTATAAATCATAAATGGAGGTTTGAGAGTGTGTGTCTGTGTGTGTGTGTGTGTGTGTGTGTGTGTGTTGGCTTTTACCTTCACATATATAGAGATGATTATATTGTGATGTTTCTTATTGATTTTTCTAAGGAAAAAACAGATTTACTTCTATATGACTGCAGCTCAGACACTGTTTTTATAAGTGTAATACAAGTTGTACATACCTTTATTATAGAGTTTTGTTATTGTGTTATTTTCGTTTTTCTATTTATCTTATGAAGAATAATAAAAAAACGCATTCAAACAGATCTGAGTGTATCTGCATATAATTATTATACTGCTGATTTACTTGTTTTTAAGTTGTAATAAATATTGCAGTGTTTTTTTTTTTTAGGTTTTAGTTCTTTATTTTTATTTTATCCAAAATTTCTCCAGGAAAACCAGAGATGGATAACACTTTATAATAACTTTAATTGGTCATAACTATAATACAATGCATTAGTTCATGAGAATTTGAATATCAACAAATGTTTACGCATTAATTGTATTTTTTTGGCCATATCGCACACCCCTAATTCCTAGTTGCAAACATTTATTTCAGAGATGTTAAATTGTAAAACTGTACAGCAGGCAAGACTTTCATTTTTTTTTTTTTACTTTTACCAGACATGGATATACTTTAGAGTAGTCTGAGGTGAAATGAGTTCTGATGGGAGCCATGATGCTCTTGAATGCATCCCATCCAGGAGGGGGAAAAAAAAAACACTACCCGCTCACACTAAAAACTGATTGGCTGACACTCTCTGTTTTGCATGCGCTTTATAAATATGCACACGAGGGGAGCACCTTTCTCTCTCTCTCCCTCTTTTTCCCACATGTGATTGGGAAAAAAAGTCAACTTCCGGGAGACTTGGGAAGTCTGAGTAAATGAATTCAAACTGCTGAATGGAGCTAAACAACTAGAAAGTCAAATTAAAAATTGTATCTAATCCCTTGGCCAGGACAATCCTTTAATTTTGGAATGTAAAATTAAGTATTTTGCAAAGAAATGCGAAAAAACCCTACCATCAAACCTAGAAGAGATTCTTAAATGAGGGAGATGGAAGTACTTCCTTTAAAATAATGGGTTTTGTGTTTCTATCGCAGTTAACCATCGACTAGCTTGTTTGTGTTTTGCCATTAGCACATTAGCACAAGCTACCACTATCGTGCTGTAAATGCTAATCGTAAACATTGGGGGCGTGGCCGGCAACAGCTTATTTGCGCAAAAGTGACAGAGCCCTTAAACGGCTTATTTCAAAAAGGGGCTGAAACTGGCAAGAATGTATGATTTTGTGTAAAGAACTTCATGAACATGTTTTGTATAGTGCAGTTTTCTAACTTGTGTAAAAACAGGTCTAATATGCCCCCTTTAAGTGAGTATTCTTCTTTTTAGAGATTCCCTGGTATGGACAGCTTACTGCTAGGTATGCACGATTAGCTGTGATGTCATTAGCTGTTAGCATTTTAGCCCCAAGCCCTAAAATAAGAAGCCTAGTGTACCTAACTTCTATTCCTCAGACTTCTTTCTGACTAGGTAGCATTCCTTACGTTTAAGACACAACCGTCAACTTTTAAAGTGTGCTCCATAAATCAGATCAAGGATAATAATGCCGGTTCTATCCATATCATTATTTCCTAGAGTACTGGATCACTTTTTTTTTAATAAAGCACCTAAACAGATGCACACTAGAGCAGTGATGATCTCAAGTTAGATCACCTTAACAGGAGAGGATTTGTTTATATTGAATATGTTCAGGTAAATCAAGCTGCCGTCATTTCACGGAGTCTAGATTATTTATTATCTAATAAGTTCAGTTCATAGATCAGCTTCTCCCCATCCATCATCCACAATTACTTACGAGTGAGACGTAACATCAATAAGTTGTAGAGAGAGAGAGTCGACTCCAACTGAAACGTTTCTCTTAAAGGGGACACATTAAACCTCTTTTTACACCAGTTAGAATACTGCAGGTCTATGGGCTCTGCAAAACATGCTCGTGAAGTTCTTTACACAAAATCACTCACATAAAGAGATCTCAAATTACACTTTAGAGACTTATTTTTTAGAGACTTGACTTGACTTGAACCCATGACCAAAGACTTCACCTGGACTCGTGACGAAGTCTCGCCCCACAAAGACTTGAGACATTACTTGGACTCATGACCAAGTCTCACGTTACAAAGACTTGAGACTTGACCAGGTCTCACCCTAAAAAGACTTGAGATGTGACCAAGTCTCGTCCCACAAAGACTTATGACTTGACCAAGTCCCACCCCACAAAGACTTGAGACTTGACTTTGGACGTATGACCAAGTGTCACCCCACAAAGACTTGAGACTTTATCAAGTCTCACCCCACAAAGGCTTGATACTTGACATAAACCCATGACCAAAGGCTTAAGACTTGACTTGGACTCATGACCAAGTCTCACATTACAAAGACTTGAGACTTGACCAAGTTTCACCCCAAAAAGACATGAGACTTGACCAAGTTTCACCCCAAAAAGACATGAGACTTGTCCAAGTTCCAGCCAAAAAAAGCTTGAGACTTGACTTAGACTTGTGACCAAAAACTTGAGACTTGACTCACCCCATAAAGACTTGAGACTTGACTTGGACTCGTGACAAAAGACTTAAAACTTGACTTGTGGATGGTAATGATGGTGACCGGTGGTATCTGGCTAAAATCCCCGCCTACACTTTCATATCTTACAGGTCAGTGCAGTGTTCTTAAGCTTCAACTGGACATGGCAAAAGACATGGGACACATACATACTAGTTTCTGTCCCATGATGTTTGGCATATCAGTGTAAAGTTTGGTATCAAAAAGTTATTTTGAAAACACCAGAGTAGCTATAAAATATTAATCAATGCTGACAGAATCAAAACTCTAGGTAAAAAAATGTCAATTATTATTTGTGTCATGAGTTTCTCTCATACTGGTGCAGTTGTGAGCATACGCAGTTATTGTATTATTAAACATGGCCGGATTGTTATATATATAGCATAAGCCTACTGCAGCTGTGCTATTATTACAGGCAGCTTAATGACTCGTCAGTGTGCTGATCCAGCGTGCATCAGTTCTTCTTGTACTTGTCCGAGGCTCAGGTCTATGTTTGCCCCTACACGTGCCCTGCCAAGTCATGAAAAATGGAACTAATTAAACTAAATTCTGCCAAGTGGTGATGCTGTCTGATGCTGAGTCTGCAGAAGCTGCCTTTTTTTTATGGCTGCGCTCTCTGGGAATGAGGGCGTTGCTTCTAACCCCCAAATTGACATACTTTCCTCATGCTACAAAGAAGACCAGCTGGAAACCAGCGATAGGAAAGGAGGTCGTAGGAAGGTGCCTCATCCACCAGCCTGCAATGGTGGTGATCGTTTTAGAGACTGGACCTGAAAAAATACAGAAGAACTGCGGCACCTTCTGCAGATCCTCCACAACTTCAAACAACCAAAAGTCTAAGGACCAAGATGATGCAAAACCACATGCTGCACACGTTACAAATGGTCTGTCCTAATAAAGGACAGCATCTTGCTCTCTTACAGTAGCTTTGTCACCTTACAACCACACACTTTTAAAATGTATTTTACTGAAATTTTAAGTAATAGACCATCCACAAATTATATGGAAAAAGTATTATATGACTACACACCTAACAAGACATGGTCATGGTCCACCCAAACTGACAGATTGAGCAAGGAGAGCACTGGTCAGCCAAGAAGCAGCCAAGGGGCCCATGGTCACTCTGGAGGAGCTGCAGAAATCCACAGCTCGGGTGAAAGAATCTGTCCACAGAATACAACTATAAGTTGTGCACTCCACAAATCTGACCTTTATTGAAGAGTGGCTGGAAGAAAACTATTGATGAAAGAAAGACGTAAGTGCCGTTTACAGTCTGGCCACAAGCCATGTAGGGGACTCAGCAAAAATGTGGAAGAAGGTTCTGTGGTCAGATGAGACCAAAGTTGATCTTTCTGGCCTAAATGCAAAGCAGAAAAGTAACAGTCACCTAAGTAATCACCCTGAACATACCATCCCCACTGTAAAACATGGTGGTGGCAGCATCATACTGTGGGGATGCTTTTCTTCAGCAAGGACTTGATGGGAAAATGGATAGAGCTAAATACAGGGCAATAGTGGAGGAAAACCTCACTATTGGAGGCTGCAAAAGACTTGAGACTGGGAAGAAGATTCCAGAAACTTCCAGCAAGACAATGACCCTAAACATACAGCCAGAGCTACAGTGGAATGATTTAGATTATTATTAAAGCATATTCATGTGTTAGAATGACCCAGTCAAAGTCCTAAAGACCTAAATCTCATTGAGCTTCTGAGGAAAGACATGAAAACTGGTGTTCGCAGACGCTCTCCATCCAACCTGGCTGAGCTTGAGCTGTTTTGTAACGAAAGAATGGGGCAAAAATCTCAGTCTGTAGATGTGCAAGGCTGGTAGAGACAAACCTCAAAAGATTTGCAGCTGTAATTGCAGCTACATTGTGTTGGTCTATCAGGTAAAATCTTAATTTTGTTTGTGGTGGAAAGGTGACAAAATGTGAAAAAGGTCAATGGAGTAAGAATACGTTCGCAAGACACTGTCCATGACAATGTCCATGTAGGCATGTGGGAAACCAAGCCCTCCTATTCTAAGTAATACCCCAGCTTAGAAGTAGTTCATAGTGTAGGGGGGGGGGGGGGCTGCTGTATCATGTGACTGCTCAGGAAACTGGGGTTCCTGAGCTGGTTGTTCATCATGCAGTGATGCATCATGTGCAAGCTCATTCTCTTGGGGAACGTATCAGTTCAAGAACATCCTCGCCAGAAATAGATTCTACGTTGTCCTCCTTGAATACAGATACGATGTGCTGTACCATATATGAAACTGCTGCCAACACTTCCCTGTGTGCTAGCGTACAGTACTGAAGGAGCCTCCCCCCCCCCCCAACCCACTTACCATCGTCACAAAGCTTCAGGACAATGGCCATCTCGCTTCTACCAGCTCCAATGCCAAGCAATGTATGGAGGAATGCCAGCAAAGCATTTCTTACAAAAAGAATTCCAGACATGAGCTCGGTCCAGTTTTCTGCCTTCTGCAAGATACTGGAAATCTGGCAAGAGCTGAGTACAGTTGTTTTCCTTGTGGAGTGTTGAAACTACAGGTTTACAGGTCCAAAACTCAAAAAGCAGGAGAAGCAGACCCACCCAAACAGAAACCATACATCTGGGAGTGCAAACACACTAGACAGTTCTGGCAGCACAGTGCATTCTAGCCTATCTGGCTACGTGCCTGTTTGATTAAACGTATAGTTGAGGTTATTGCTGCCAAAAGAGGGTCAACCAGTTATTAAATCCAAAGTTATACATACTTTTTCCCCCCTGCACTGTGAATGTTTACATGTTGTGTTCTATAAAACCACGCAAAAATATATTTTTTGTGTGGTTTTAGTTTAAGCAGACTGTGTTTGTCTATTGTTGTGACTTAGATCAGAAGATCAGAACACATTTAATGGCCAGTTATACAAGTAAAGTAATCCCAAAGGGTTCACATACTTTTTCTTGCAACTGTAGTATGAAGAAATATAAGGGTTGTATAGGTAGTGTTGGATAGTACAAGGTGTGTATAGTAGTATATAGAGTATAGATGGGGATTTTATAGGTGGGAGGAAAAAGATGGGATTTGGGCCTCTGTTATCTGCCGTGTGGGCGTATCTGATTTGACCCTGAGGAGACGGTGGAATGGTGTTGACATCGACTTCTTTTGTTTGCTGGTTACAAAAGCTCTTCACTGAAGAGGCGGCAGTGAGTGGAGACGAGGACTCTTCACAGTCTTTTGTCTCCTTGAGAGGAAATTGTGGTTAGCTGCCGGTGGACTGCAGATTTTGGGATAGCGGCTGTGAGGTTTTTACTGTATGTTATTCTGTGAGAAGACTCCGCTGATAACCGTCCCTAGAGGGGTTGTTCCTGGTCGTCTTTCTGCAGTTGTTCTTTTAAAAAATACAGTAGAATGTTTTGTTGTTTCTACCTGTTTTATTGTTTAATCCTTTGGCGAATAGCATCTTTCTACTCGCAGTAATAGAGCAATCAAACAGAAATGGAAGGGTGAGTGGATAGAGAGTGGAGGGAGGAGGCGGAGACAGTAGGTCAATGTGTGTAGCCCCAAGTAGAACAGAAGGTTCGTGTCCAACATGCTCCTAAAATAGCTGCAGAAGACCTCAGTTGTGTGCCTCGACCTTTCCACGTGCTCTCGCTTTATCACTATAGTGTCTAAAGTTGGGATAGCATAAAAAAAATGCAAGCAAAAATATTATTTTGCTATGTTTTTTTAACATATTTTCTTGCATCCTGCGCTTGCGTCCTTTAAATAGCAACAGCACTTTTGAATATAACTGTTTCAATGGGCGTAATGTCTCGTGTACATTTCTGGCGTGCTGCTTATCCATCTTGGCAGTGAAAAACATATGTGCACTATTTACTGACTGAATACAACTTGGACAGATATCAACCATCAAACGTTTATTGCTATCTTGGCAGTGAATTGTCAACAATTGCATCTCCCAACGCATGTACACCCCCGACTCTTGCAATGCAATGCACACATGGGCACGTAGCAGTGCACAAACCCAACTTTTACCTCAACAGTAAACGGAATGAAATAGTGTGAATGAGCAGGTCAGTTTTCTATATAAAACGCAGAAGCGCTGCGCCATTAAAATAGCAATTAGCCAAAGTCAGAGCGCACCTGGCTCTTAAAGGGATGGCAAAGCACACCCATGATTAATGAAGACAATTAGTACATGCTTTTTATGTGTTTCACGCCACACAAGGTGTACTTTCCCTGCCGTTACGATAGCAAAGACACACTGACAAGCCCTAAATCAAGCTTCTAGGTAAACGGTTGATCGCTAAAATAGAGTCCCCGATGTTAATAAACATTAATTCTAGACTTGCTGTTAATAACATTTGGGATAATCATTTTTCGTCTTTCACCAACTAAGTTGTGAGGTGATACCTTGTGAGTAAGTTGAACACTGACCAGCATCCTAGCTAACAAGAAACATTTTCACAACTTTTGCTTACTTTATCTAAAAACGGTAAAACAATAACATTAAATAGACGTTCTAAAAATGTAACACAGTCTCGTTCTCTGAGTTCCACCAAAGTTAGGAAACGAATTCCCACAGTAATGTTCGTTAAACTTTCAGAAAACTTTCCTAAGGTGAAATGAAGAATGCGAGTTGAATTGAGGTTTGATAGTGGGTGCCAGAAGGATGCGACATTTCATTGTTCCAAAGTTCGCAAATTTACAATACACATCCACTTTTAGTTTTGGAGATCCCACAAACAGATCAGTCCAACATCCTTTATATTATATGCGGCAGATGCCAAAAGTCATGGGACCCAATACTAATGTATTTTTTGGAGGGCAATTACCCAACCGACTTCCCCTAATCACTAATCACTAGTAATGCCTCCAACACTAGTAGGGTGAAGACTAGCACATGCCTTCGCTTCTTTTCCAACTGCAGCTTACTTTGGAGGAAAGCGCAGCAACCCAGCTCTAATACATCAGCTAACAGAAACCCGTGCTCAGCACCATGTACCCCCCATCCAGAGAGAACAAGCCCGATGGTGCTCTCTCAGACTCTGGCTGCTGATGCATGCAAACCGCATTTGAAACCTGGGATTTGAACCTCGCCTCATCATAGTGGCAGGCCTTTACACAAGTTTACTGTTCACAAGTGCGAGTTAAGCCATAAATATAGATATTAAGTTATGGTGCATGCTTGTAGTGAACTGCTCTGGAGCTCTCACCTCAGCGAAGAGGACTTTTTTTAACTGGATGGTTCTGGTTGTGATATCCTCCAGTGCTCACTCACACTCACACTATTTTTTTTTCTTTCTTTCAGTTTTGGGGCGTCCAATCAGAAGGCAGTGTTCTGCGGTCAGGGATGTAGGGTTTGACTGAGCAGAATGAGAATTGTGTTCATATTAGTCCTTGACAGATGGTGTGTGTATTTGTGTGTGAGTGTGTGCTGTAGATGTGTACAGAGCATGTGTCCCTCACAAGGCAAAAGGTCTGTCCAGTTATATAGTTACATAGTGTGTGTGTGTACGTGTCTGTGTGTGTGTGTGTGTTGTACAATAGTATATAATGTCTGTAAGGGATATAAGACATTGTTTAAGGGACGAGCGAGAAAGACCTAAGCTTGAGAAAGAGAGAAAAAGAAAGAGAGAGAGAGAGAGATAATAGGGTGATGAGTGGGTTTGATGGAAGTTGAATAATTGGTCAAGACTGTCAGCAGTATGTGTGTGTGTGTGTGTGTGTGTGTGTGTGTGTGTTCCTCCGCAGTGAGCTGGCATTGCGCCACTCTCTGATCTGACTGTCCTCTCTGCTTACACGAATCCTGAAACACACACACACACACACACTCTCTCTTACACAGCTCTGCATTTGATCTCCTAGATTGTTCTGCAGTTCACGTGATCTGTGGCACACACACACACACACACACACACACACACAGTTCGTTTCAGCTAAAATACCCAGCCACTGTAAATATCCTCTACCTAGGCACGCACACACTCACAGAAAGAGAGAGAGCTTGCTCACTCGCTCGCTCACTCCCACTCACACACCCGGCTACTTAAGCACCATCTATCATTCTGTTGTGCCCACACACACGCCGGTCTGTATTCCTACTTTACTGGGACGGACTGTGCAGCTCTTGAGTTCTCTAAGGGTTCTCTACTAACGAAAACAGTTTTATTTCCTAAGAAACCTGACTATTTATCAGCAATCTACAGGGGTTGGACAATGAAATTGAAACACCTGGTTTTAGACCACAATAATTTATTGTCGCAACGGACAGTTCTGGTGGAAACAGTTGAGTTGAGGTGCACATTGAATTCTGCCGTGATTTGATCAGCCGTGGTTTTATGTTTTTTTTTTAATACAATCCGGGTTAGCATCCGAAAAACATCCCTTTCAGACAGCTTCCTCTTACAGCGTCCACAGTTAATCCTGTTGGATGTGGTTGGTCCTTCTTAATGGCATGCTGACATGACCCTGGATACCGTGGCTCTTGATACATCACAAAGACTTGCTGTCTTGGTCACAGATGCGCCAGCAAGACGTCTTCTTTTGAACTCTGGAATGTCACCCATAATGTTGTGTGCATTGCAATATTTTGAGCAGAACTGTGCTCTTACCCTGCTAATTGCTAAAACCTTCACACTCTGCTCTTACTGGTGCAATGTGCAATTAATGAAGATTGGCCACAAGGCTGCTCCAATTTAGCCATGAAACCTCCCACACTAAAATGACAGGGGTTTCAGTTTCATTGTCTCCTGTAGTACATGCTACATGCTTACACGGTTCTTTATCTGGTTAAATATAGTTGTTTTCTAAGATGGAGGACCTCTTGTACACAATTTAGTATAGAATAGATAATAATAGGGTTCAACTGTTGTTTGTTACGAGTCAAATAATAGTCATTCAATTCAGTTGTCTAAATTAAGCAATAAGACACTCTAGGTTTGTGCTATAAGGTGTAATATTGGCACTGCTGTGATGCAGTTGTAGGCACGAGGCCGCAGTGCCAATACTACATGTTATAGCATATCCCTTGAGTGTATTATTGTGATTATACCACAGTTCCATTATCGATGTTTATTAAAAGATTTTGAATTAAACAGGATGAAAAAAAAAATTAAATCCATAGCTGCTCTGCTTGTAGCTGTGCTGTAAGCTCTGCATTATCAGCCATTTCAGTCAAAATTGTGGAAATCTAAGCTTACTGTAAATAAACGTAAGAGCTTTACTCACCCAAATAAACATTTTTAGGAGAGAAACCTGTAGACTAAAGTCCAGCGCTCATTTGACTGAAAGAAAATGTTTTTTTTTTTTTTTAAGAATTAAAGTTAAAAGTTTAAAGTAAAAAGTCCACCTTACATTCAGCCATGTATTAACTGGAAAATATATACCCTTAAGCTTTTATTTTAAAAATAACAACTCTTAACCTGATATAAGTGGCAAATAATGTGTGTAATAATGTGTATTTTTGAATTGCTGGGCTTATTTATTTTACTATTGGAGACGTGGCTTAGCCTTTCTGCACTGTGCCTCTATGGGATCTAGCGCCTTCCGGTGGTGTATAATGACATCGCATTTGGTTTGTATTTGGTTTGTAAGCGCTGCATTGTTGCTAGGTTACCTGTATGTGGCGGAGTAATACATGGAGAGATTTGGTTTCAGTGAATTATCGGCTGATAATGTCACTCATAAAACGCATCTGATGCAATCTGATGATCGAGTCTGGTCAGGTCAAACAGCTTGAGTGTAAAGTTTGGTAGAGGGGGGATTATGGTCTGTGTTTGTTTTACAGGACTCTTAATGCTTCAGCATACCGTGAAATACTTTTGTCAATTTAGTGTTTTTTTGTATCAGGCTTGCATGTTTTAAGCAGAGTTTGCGTACAACTTCTAAGCTTTTAGAAATGAAGGACCATTGCGATGCTTATTGCCATGCCATCTTACACCCCACCAACAGTAAATTTTCCCTCCTTCCACCTGCATCGATTAAATAGCAACAGAGCTCGTAAATATATATCTATGCCGATGGGCGTGGTTGTCTTGAAATGAGGTGTGTTCAGGTAAATTTCAGGCGTATTGCTATCTTGGTAACGGAAAACACATGTGCATCCCTGGCTGAATAGAACCTAGGCAAATGTCAATAGTCAAAAACTCATTGCTATCTTGGCCCCCGTAGGCACGCCACGGAATTGGAATGCACCAAATGATTTAATAAAAAGAAAAATGAAGTATTTCTTTCAAAACATTCCTCCTGTTTTTTTTTTTTTGCATAGCGTTTAATTTCATTCTGATGTCATAAAGAGAAACATCAAAATCTCTGGAAACTTATATATTTTTTACTCACAGTTTTTAAAAGGTGCTATTTTTTGGCATGTTTTGTGAAATTATGTCAAATTTGCCTTTTTTAACCTCTGTTTTTTTATTTATTTGTATAACAGTACATGTGTAATTGCAAAAATGTACTGCAGACAATGTCAGGGGTATTCACTGACTGATTACTATCTGTGTTTGGTCCCCACAAAAAGCTTAATACAAGCACATGCTCTCACCATCACTTGGCCTCATTTAGCATTAGCTCACTGTCCCAGTCTGAATCCAGGTAGAAACTATTTATTCAATGAGACACGAAGGACAGCGGTTAGCATAGCAGCGCGTGCGCACACACACACACACGCCGGTACAGTTTACACACACTTTTCTTCAGTTATTTCCAGTCCAGCCTGCAGTTTGGTTCCCCCTCAGTGTTTTTCTCCTCTGGCTCTTTTTTCCCGCGAAACTCTCGCTCGCTCGAGCCGGGACGGTTATAACTACTGCGCGCGCACGAGAGCATGCGCATGCAGTGGCACACGTGCGTGCACGCGCACCCATCTCCTCCGCCGGGACAGTAACTGCTCTCTCTCTCTCTATCTATCTGAAACTCTCTCTTTAAATCTCTCTCTTTTTCTCTCTCACACACGCACACGTTCTCTCTCTCTCTATTTCTCCCTCTTTCTCAATCTCTCTCTCTCTCTCTCACACACACACACTATTTCTCTTTCTCTCTAAATCTCTCTCCATCTCTCTCTCTCTCTCTTTTTCTCTCTCACACACCCACACACTATTTCTTTTTTTGTCAAAATCTCTCTTTTCTCTCTCTCTTTCTGTAGCTGAGTCTCTCTCTCTCTCTCTCTCTCTCTCTCTCTCTCACACACACACACACACACACACACTTATCTCTCTGACTCTCTCTATACCATTCTTTCTCTATTTCTTTCTCTTTCTCTCTTTCTCTCTCTTACATACACACACACACACACACACTCTCTATTTCTTTCACTTTCTATATCTCTCTATCTCTTTCATTGAATCTCTCTCTATCACCCTTTCTCTCTCTCTCTCTCTCTTACACACACACACACACACACACACACACACACACACACACACAGAGTCACTCTGGCTGAGAGAGATGGACTCGTTCAGCCGCTCGCGCTGAGATTACACACCCCGCGCGCGCCCGGACAGGACGGTGACGTTATCCGGTAACTACATGAGGTAAAACCACATCGTTTATTCTTCCCGTGACGTCAATTTTCAGCTTGTTTATTTCGACCCCTCTCGGGATTCTATACGTCAAGGACAACTGCCTGGATAGTGTGTGTGTGCGTGCGTGCGTGTGTGTGTGAGCGCGAGCGCGCGCGCGGGCTCGCTCGTGCACGTGTCCCCACATGACACTGCAACTTTTGAAGAGTGTCCACAGAGCCCCTCACTCGCTCACTGTCCGCTGCCCGAGATGATCCGGGGACGTGCTGGATTTTTTCATTTTTTTTATTTATTTGTTTGTTTATTTATTTGTTTGTTTGTTTGTTGGCTCGTGAGAATGCTCAAGACCCCCCCTTCCCCTTCACCACTTCCCTCCACCACCACCTTCCATCAGTACTGCAGTGAGAAATGCAGTAAAGAGTGCTGCTGGATACAGTCCAGAGTTTCACTGTCTACACACCTTCCCTATACCACCCCCTCTATCAGCCCTGTGATCATCAATTTATATTCATAATTAATTAGAGGCTCGTTAAGGGTTTAATTAGCATGCGCACCAGAGTTGGCTGTTGTGTTGATTGCATGAGTGTGTGTGATGCGTGGGATATCGCCTACTGAAGTAACGGCTTATAGTTTCAGCAGGATAATGCTCGTCCACAAAGAGCAACGGTTTTGCAGATATGTCCCCACCAGTCTGCAACACCTTTCTGAGGCTCTAAGTACCCTGTTGGTGCCTCTATCCTGGACACAAGACAAGACACAGTTGGACATGATGGCGGCAAAGAGGTTGCAGATGTTGCAGCTGGGCCTGTAGATCCTGCTCTGCAAGACATTTACATTTATGGCATTTAGCTGACGCTCTTATCCAATGTAGTGTTAGGTGTCTTGCCTATGGACTCTTAAGCCAGGTTCACAATAGACAACTTTTTAGTTCGTCAGTGGTTGTGCTGTTCACACTAAACGACTGATTGTGCTGTAATCGTGACTTTCACACTACATGACTGATCAACGACACGGGGTCACAAATTAGACAATTTCTGGCTGTGAAAAAAACGCTGACTCACCTGGCTGCTCTCCAGAAACACGTTTCATCAGGAGAATCTCTATAGAGGAGAATACGCACTTAAAGTGAGTCCAACATGAACGGGTTCATATGAAGCAACAGAGCAAATAAAGTTTATAAATGTCTGATCAGTTTTATACTGAAATATGTACTCAATATGTTTCAGTACAATAGACATCATTTTTTAGCGCTTTGAACTCCAGTTATAAACCTTTAAAACGTGATCTACCTGTATCTCCAGGATCGGCTAGCCAACCAATCAGCTCACAGTAGCAGTAGCTAGTGTCTTTACAGTGTAAATCCTGTTTTCTGTAGATAAACTGAACTATAAAGGCATGCTTTCTTTGCTTTTTAGTAAAATACATTATTCTACTTTCTAAAATTAAAGTATTAAAATACTCAGAACATGTAGTTAATTATTATTTTTTTATTTAAAGTTTTTAGCTTTTAGCTCTATTCATCCCAATTCATAGAGGACTCACTTGTAAGCTCCCTGTAGAGTTTAACAGTTATTTCATGAGACAACAGGGGAATGGTAGGGTGGTCAGACTCTTCATAAACAGCTGTGGGTTTGGACCCGTGGTTCTCCTTCTGTGATCTCATTTGCAGTATGTAGCCGCTGCTCCTGACTCCTAGTCGGCGACTGAATCAGATATTAAACATGTTGAACATTTGCCGTTAGCGTTTAGTCGGTAACGGCCCGGCGAGCGTTTTTCAGTAGTTCACACTACATGACTGAGCTTGGCAGAGCGATCCCCAATTTGCCTCCAAGAAGAGTTTTTGTTGGCGACTGAAAAACTGGGCTAAAATTGTGTAGTGTGAACCTGGCGTTATTTGTGTAAAGCAGTATCGTCACCCAGATTGGTAATTGAACCCTAGTCTCCCACATGATGTGGTAGCTCCCTGGCATGCAGTAGTGTTATCCACTGTGACACACCAACCACAATCATGCTCTGCACTTGTAGGTTGCCAAAGCTGCTGTCTCATCTGCTTCCATAAATGCTCGATTTGTGATAAATCTGGTGACCCGACAGACGCAGAAAGTGTTTCAATCTGGTTCAGGCATACTTATGAAACCTTTGCATCTTGTGGACGAGCGTTATCCTGCTGAAACAAAGTAGCAGTTGGACCACTTCGCAATTGGAGTCTCTCCTCAGGCCCCTAGGCCAGGAGTCGGCAATTAAGTTTGGTCGCAAGCCAGATATTTTCCAAGCCATTATGTGGCAGGCCAAAAAAAAAAAAAAAAAGAATTTTTTGGAAAATTAAGTGTAATGGGATGAAGTGCTATAGACTGGTAGCTCTCCAGCCCAGAGGGTTGTTGAACCCAGTTGCAGAACAGCTGATCTCAAAGCAGGTAAAGAAGCCAAGAAGAAAGGATAATAAATAAAGAAAAATAAATAAATACACCCAATCTTTACATCTAAGCTAATAATTTAATATAGATGCTGTATTTTTGAAAATCATTACAATATTGCAAAATAAAATATCACAATATATTAATATTTTCTTACACATCTACTCAAATAATTGAGGACTAATTTGCCTCACAACATTGCCCAAATGCAGATATCTATATTTTTTAAATAATAGACTGGAAAAAATACATTAAGGTTAAAATGTTATCTAAAAAACAGTGTTTTTAGTTTATTCATATCCAGTTTTACATAACTTTATTGTTATGTAGCTTTAAAAGGCATTCATTTCTTCCTTATCAGATTTTTTTATTATTGTTAAATTTGTTAAATTGTATTAATAAAAACAAATTCTTGAGGACTAAGTTGCCTCAGACCATTGTGCAAATGGATAAATCTACATTTCCAAAATAATTAAAAATGTAAAAATACATTTTAGGCTAAAATTGTATCTCAAAACTGTGGTAAAACATTATTAGTGAGTATATTTAATTTATTTATAACCATTTTACCTCATAACTTTATGTTATATAGCTTCAAACAGCATTCATTTCTTCTTCAGACCTCTAACCAACCTTGTTCCTTTCTCCACCATTGTCAACAAAACCTCAAAATGTAGCATGCCATGTTAGCATAGCTAGTTAGCTTGTTAAAATGGTTTAACTGTCTTTTGTAAATAGTTGGAATTAGAGTTTAAGTGTTAAGAGAGCATTACTGGGCCAGTCTGAGACTGGATGAACCTCACACTGAGCAGTTTTACCTCATACTGCTGTGGGAGCAGTTGCGTGTTGTCGTTAGCTGCATGGCTAACAGACCATGTAACACACTGCAGTTAATGTTAGCCTCTGCTACACACATTCGTTTCCACCTTAAGTAGCAGTTAGTGTTACATTCTAGTGTCTGTATGTAGTACACTGAAATTAAGTATTCTTAAGTATTAAAAAGAGTTTATCCTGCCTTTTGCTGGAGTAACTGTCTCTGTAAAAGTCCAGAAAATACTTTATAATAGATTTTAAAGGAGAATTGCTGTCACAGTTTGATTGCATTCGATGACGAGAGCTTTGGTGTAGTCAGGATGTTGATTGATCACCATGGTGCGAAAAAAAAAGTTCATGTTTTGACTCTACACTGACTAGACGAGCTGTATGTGTATATGTTTCATTCATTTTAACCCATGTGTGGTGTTCATATTTTTGTTACACGTTTACTTTGTTACTTATTATTTAATTCAGCAAAATTAAGCAATTTGCTTTACACATGCTCGCTTCACCTAAATTGCAACGATATAAACAGCTTACATGGTTAATATTTGCTACTCTTTTTTTTTATTAGTTTTTTAATAAAATGTAAAAGAAAATGAATTAAACTCAAGATATGAGTAGAAAATTTGTTTAGTTTCAAATTTACAAATGAAGCAATGTTTATTAGCCCTTGGCCAAACATACTGTATGTAATATAAATGTGTGTGTGTGTGGGGGGGGGGGGGGGTAGGTGTACAGTGTGTGTTTATCGAAAATGTGTTTTGATACATGTTTTTCACAAAAAATGAGCCAATGCCAATGAGTTTAAATTAGAAAAAATATTTTTTTAGGATCATTTGATGAAAAATGAAAACGGGTCCCACAGACCCGAACAACACACAAGGGTTAAAATGTCCAGTTGTGGTCTTTAGTATGAATAAATGCCATGTACATGTGAGCCGTTTTTTATTAAAAAAAAAAGAAAAAAAAAAGGAAAAGCTCAGGTGTTTCTATTTAACCCTGCATTAGATCACTGAATTAGAGGTCTCTGAGAAAAGACAGGATTTGTCTCTTGCGATATTCATACACGCAAATAGATCACCTCTGATTGGCTAACAGCACTCTATATCCGCTCTGTATCATAAAATCTGGGGGGAACGGCGCCCGCTTTGACCGATGTTCTGTCGAGTTGAGCTGCCTTGTCAAACTGTGCTTCCCTAGAGTTTATTTAAGGTCTCGGTAAAACGCAGAATCAACCGGAGATCCAATTTAAACCTACAGCTACTTACACACAAGATAACTAGCTCTGCAAACAAAAGCTGTGAACAGAGTAAACAGAGCAGTAAGCTCCTCCTTAGCTTTAGCTCCTAATGCTCCAGCGCAGGTCCAGCTACGCCTGTGGGCGGTCCTGAGCCGAGGTGGGCGAGGCCATGAACTCATTGGTTAAAGCCGACACCCTCTGATCAACGTCTTTCTGATCAACTCGTATTTCTGAGGAGTTTCTTTTATTAGCTACTGCAGACAAGAGAGGTTAAGGAACAGTTTTGTGTGCAGCATCATCTACAACAACTCAGAGAGACCTGTAGTATTTCACAAAGAAAGAAAAAAACAAGAAAAAGACTTTAGCAGAATGAGACCTTAAAGGTTTAAGGTGGAATGGGAAATTGAGAGTAAGAAGCTGCCGAGTATCACAGGGCAGATTAACAGACCTGAGCTGAGGAGAAAGCTGAGGATTTATATGGGTGTGTGGATCAGCGCTAGCTTTGTATTTTTGTGTGTGTGTGTGTGTGTGGTGCAGGTGTGCAGTCATGGCTCTGAGGGGGCTGTTCTTGTTGCTGCTGCTGGTTCAGTTTTCTGCTGAGGGCACAGCGGGAGAAGGAGGCAAACCCAAGAAAGGCAAGAAGGGCAAACAAGTCATCTGTCCCTCGTGAGTCTGATCTCTCTCTCTCTCTCTCTCTTTCTCTCTCTCTCTTTCTCTCTTTCTTTCTTTCTTTCTTTCTCTGTGATTCTGTTTAAATGTGTCCATGTGTTAAATACTGCAGTGCTACAACTAATCCACCTTAACGACACAGGATAACCACAGGAACCAAAAGGGAACCATCATGGACCGAAATGTCCCCACACTGTAAACCCATACGTTGTTTGAACTCAAATGATTTCTAAACAATACTCAACTATTTTGAGTTAGTTGAACATTTGTGGGCACATATACTGTACTATTCAAACTGAGATCTTTGAGTTGAACCAACTTATAATAACTGAGTTTAGTCTGTTGCCATTAACAGCTTCTTTTCCATCTATTAGCATAATGGGTGTGTCCAACAGTTTCTGACTGACACTCACCATCAGTGTGTAGTAGTGATTCCCCCTGGGCTACCTTACAAATAAATCAACTTCCCCTTTAGTTGTAATAACTTGATGTTTTAATTTATGCTAACTCTAAGTTAAGTTTTTATTCCACATTACTGATGAACAAACCGGCTGCCTAAAAAAGTTAAGTAAACTCAACTAGTCTGGTCTTACAATATAACAAAAAAAAAGTTAAATCAACTTCCCCTTTAGTTGTAATAACCTGATGTTTTAAGTTATGCTAACTCAAGTTTTCATTACCCATTACTTAACTTTTTTAAGGCAACCAGTTTCCTCTTTTCATTTTTAGCACCATGCGAATATTGAGGCACTTTAAAGAGGAAAACACACACACACACACGTTTGTATGGGTTGTGTCTAACGGATTAACTAGTCCTGTTTTGAGAGCATCAGTTATAAAGTTGTAAAGAGGTGGAGTTGTTATACAGTGAACAGAAATACTTAACTAAGTAAAGAAAAAAAATACTTTAAAAAATGAAGGTCAGTCAATCCGAAACATTTCAAGAACTTTACAAGTATCCTCAAGTGTAGTCAAAAAGACCATCAAAAACAAAGTGATGAAACTGGCACTAATCAGGACCACCCTAGGAAAGGAAGAGCAAGAGTTTCCCCTGTTGCACAGGATAAGTTTATCAGAGTTTCCAGCCTCAGAAACTGCTAAATGATTTGCTTTTGGTTTGTTTAACACTTTTTTTAAGTTACCACATGATTCCTTATGTTTTCCTACATAGTCTGAATGACTATTAAAAACAATACACAGCTCTGGAAAAAAAATCAAGAGACCACTTCAGTTTCTGAATCAGTTTCTCTGATTTTGCTATTTATAGTTTTATGTTTGAGTAAAATAAACATTGTTGTTTTATTCTATAAACTACGGACAACATTTCTCTCAAATTCCAAATAAAAATATTCTCATTTCGAGCATTTATTTGCAGAAAATGAGAAACGGCTGAAATAACAAAAAAGAAACTCGTCATTTTTAAGGCGTCTCTTATTTTTTTCCAGAGCTGTATGTAGTAGAACAACTACGTTGTTAAGACTAATGACTGTATATAAGCATTGATGCCGTGCTTTTATTTGCATACGTTCTTTAGAAATAAAGCCCATAAGGAAGACCATGCCTACTTTCCCTTTAATACCAAGTGTCTCATACTGCCATCAATGAGTTTACAGTTTCGATATATATCATAATATACTGCAATATTGTAAGCAAGGAGATATATTGCGATTGTTTAAAACAAATTTTAGGAACAATTAGAACAGTGGGTACAACACTACAACACTGCTATCTTAAACATAATAAACGTAATACAATTGTGCATAGTAAGCAACTAAAAAGTTTTGTTATTACCCAGTAATCTAGCATGGTACACCCTGGTGATTACTGAGGCATTTTAAAACATTTATCTGCATTGATTACATAAAAAAACAAAGCCCATTGTTATGTTTAATCTTAATCGTTAATCATTTCTTTGCACTTTGTCCCCAAAACGTTTCATTCTTAACACATATCCTTCTATACAAGTGTTGCTAAAAGCTGCTAATCACGCTTGAACCTTATCTTAAGGAAGCGACAACAGTTCTTTGGGTTCCTTTGCAGCTGTTTAAGTGAAACATGAGGCTCAGAAGAAGTAAAAACGCGATGAAACTCTGACGTTATGGGAGCATCTTGCTTCAGGGACCAACAGAATGTTGCTGTCATTGTTTTGACAGGAAATGTTGTCATGTTTTTGTATCAGGGAGGGAATTATAAAACAGAGCGCACACACACATACACACTCGTTCACTAATGCTCATCACTTTAAAACCTGATGAAGTTTTAGTTTTTAAGAAAACCAACATCTTTTAAAAGCTCAAATCAATTGCGCTTAAATAACACCTAAATTAAATGTGAGTTTTATTTGGAACTGGGTTCATTTAGCAACCCTGGTTCCCCCGTCTAAATATGTAAAGTATTTCTAAATGTATCATTCTCCTCTGGATGTACAGTAGAATGGGTGGGTCTAAAAGAGGGTCAGGACCAATCACAAGGCTAACGTAGCTCCGTCCTCTCTTCGAGTCTGAGCAACCGGAACCATTTTAAGCTCTATCTGGACGCGATTAGTTTCTCAGGGGGTCCTGTAGTAATTTTCTCGGACTCTGGCTGAATTATCTGCTGTTTTTCGCTGAACTCCGTGGTCCTCCGTTAATTTTAGTCCCGTTCGGATCCACCTCTCTGAGTTTTGTCTCCTTGCGTTTAATAAAATAGCTATTTTCTCCACTGCCGCACACCGTAATTACACTTGGGCGTGCACGTTTCCACAAAGATCCACGTTAAAAACACAACAGCGAGTGGAAATGGAGGAGCTACTGAACGGCGTGATGTCATGTGACCGAGAAAGAAAGCCAAAAACAAAAACTCACTGGTCCTCCTGTTTTTTCAATTGCAGTCCAGACGCAAGAGTTTTATCACTAAGTGGAAGTGTGAAATAACCCCGTCCAGATATATATTCACCAAGGTACGCTTCTTCTTCTTCTTGAGGTTGTATGCGTTGCCATGGTGATGTAAACATGTAAATATACAGTATATTCAACAATGATAGACTAATTTCCTGATTTTTTTTTTTTTTTTTTTACCTCAGTAGTGCCGTCAAAAAGGATTTGCCCCCTTACAGATTTTTTTTTTATTTTGTTTTTGCTTTAGGTCATACTTACATTTTCAGATTATTAAACAAACTTTAATATTAGACAAATATAACCTTAGTAAATTAGAAAAGTTTATAAAAGCTATTTTTTTAAGGGAAAAAATCTATTCAAACCAACCTGACCCTACATAAAAACAGTAATTGCCCTCCATGAATTAATAGTAATTACCACATTTTTTTAAAGCAACACATCAAAAAGAAACACATTACACCTTGATCTGAAGACATTTCTATTCAGATGAGAAAACAAAGTCATCAACTGATCTATCAAAGTCATTTCTAAAGCTTTGGGACTCCAAAGCTATTATTCCCAAATGGAAAAAAAACATGGAACAATGTTGACCCTTCCCAGGAGTGACCGCCATTCCGAAATTACTCCAAAAGGGCATGAACAACTCATCCAGGAGGTCGCTCACTTCCCTTAGTATTAATGATTCAATAATGAAAGAGAAAGAGACTGGGTGAAAATGGTCTCCATTGGAGAGTTCCAAGATAAAAAAAAACACTTATCTCACTTTTACCAACAACTACAGCACTGTAGATGTCTCTACAACAGGCCTACAGTCATTAATAGTTTATAAAGCAATAATTTGTAAGACCTGCTGCAGTGCTCCATCACACAAGCCCTGTATACACTGTGTGAACGATCAATACCCACAGGCTGTATCAGTAATGCTGCTGCAGAGCTCACGCATATGGAGGTAGTACTGATGAAATGAGCCCAAACTGTCGTGTTCAATTTCGTGTTGTTTTCTCAGCTGTTGTAATGAATCTTACAGAAACTCGCGATCGTGACTCTTAATATCAAATTAATTTATTTGTTGTCGCAAAGCAGGTTCATACAAATAGTAGTAGTAGGACAGGTCCTACTTCTCTGGTCAGACTACCATATTTTTCGTACTAAAAGGCGCACTTAAAATTCTCAATTTTCCCAAAAATCCTCAGTGTGCTTTATAATCCGGTGCACCTTATGTATAAATTCTACCAGTCAGGTTGTAAGGAGCAGTAAAGCCACTGTTAGGGAGTTTTAGTTTAGTTCTCCAGCACTAAGACTGGAGCAGTATTAGCATTAGCCGCTAACCGTGCTAAGCTCTAGCTCTTTTGCCGTTCAGAGACGAATATATCAGACTGTAGTCTGCGCATTTACTACGTTAAAACGAGCTACATAGGATGAACTGCTAGCTAATATCGCACTGGCTTACCAGAACATTTAGGGTTCCTCAGTGTAGTGCTGTTGGGCAGCATTTACCGTTAGCCGCTAACAGGGGTGTAGCAGCAAATGCTGGGCCCTGTACACTCTCAATGTCAGTGGGCCCCTATCCATGCCAGTATACAAGGAAGGTGAGCGAAAAAAAAAAAAATCTGGATTTTCATGGGCCCTTCTCCCTACTCGGGCCCTGGGTAGTCAGGTCCACTTTTCCCCCCACTACCACACCCATGGCCGCTAATGCTAATGCTGCTGCACCCAGCCTTAGTGGAAATCCGGAATTCTAAGCTTACTGTAGATAAACGGAGGTGCTTTACTCACCCGAATAAACAGTTTTCAGGAGAGAAGTAGGTTCTGGAAACGGTTATAAAGCCATTTCTAAAGTTTTGGAACTCTAGCGAACCACAGTGAGAGTCATTATCCACAAATGGAGAAAACCTGGAACAGTGGTGAACCTTCCCAAGAGTGACCGGCCGACCAAATTTACCCCAAGAGCGCAGCGACGACTCATCCAAGAGGTGACAAAAGACCCCACAACAACATCCGAAGAACTGCAGGCCTTACTTGCCTCAGTTAAGGTCAGTCTTCAGGACTCCACCATAAGAAAGAGACTGGGCAAAAATGGCCTACATGGCAGAGTGCCAAGAAGAAAACCAAGGTTATGGTTCGTCTCAATTTTACCAGAAAACTGATCTCGATGATTCCCAAGACTTTTAAGAACTTTTCAAAGTTTGTGTCCCATTTCATCTGGCAGAAAAGTAACACCACATTTCATCAAAAGAACATTGTACCTACAGTGAAACATGGTGGTGGTAGTGTGATGGTCTGGGGCTGTTTTGCTGCGCAAGGGCCTGAAAGACTTGCTGTGATAAATGGAACCATGAATTTTGCTGTCTACCAAAAAGTACTGAAGGAGAATGTCCGGTCATCTGTTTGTGAGCTTGGGATCTGCAGCAGGACAATGACCCAAAACACACCAGCAAGTCCACCTCTGAGTGGCTGAAAAAAACAAAGTGAAGACTTTGGAGTGGCCTAGTTGAAGTCCTACAAGACCTGAATCCTATTGAGATGCTGTGGCCTGATCTTAAAAAAGTCGGTTCATGCTTAAAAACCCTCCAATGTGGCGGAAAGACTCATTGTTACCGAGTTACCGCAAACGCTTGATTGCAGTTGTTGTTGCCAAGGGTGACCCAACCAGTTTTTAGGTTTAGTGAAACCCTTTTTCACACAGGGCCATGTAGGTTTGGATTTATTTTCTCCTTTTCTCCCTTCCTTCAATTCGTCTGATGATCTGAAACATTTAAGACTGACGAACATGCAAAAAATAAGAAATCACGAAGGGCAAGCACTTTTTCACTCTTTTTCACACCACTGCAAAGCGTGTAATTCTGTAAACCGTGAATAAAACAAGGTGCGGTGTTGCTGAAAGACAAAGAGATATTATAGACCCTCCTGCTCTCACAAAGGTCCAGTGAGTGTGAAGCGCCTCACTGGATTAATTAGAGCTTTTCAGCTCTGGGTTTATCGGGGGCTTCCAGGTTTCCCGCCTGTTAAATCGCTGCACTGTAAAAAAAATGATTTAGCCTTTTTGTGTCATCATAACTCATCCTCTTTAGCCGAGACCTCTTCTGTTCCCCAGGGGCGCTCAGATCTCGTTAGAATCTGGGTTTATGTAGCTGTCGCTTATTATTGCCCGTTCGATCAGTTCTACTTATGAACTTTATGAAGCTAAAGCTCAGATCGTTTGCAAAAGGTGTGGAATCCTGCATGTGTGTGTATCTTTCTTTACATGTGATTTGATGCTTCACAGTCAGTTATCAGCTGAAGACCTCGATCGACTTCCTGGCAACTCGACCAGCAACATCCTCAACCGCCTGCTGGTGACTTATGACTCCCGTATCCGGCCCAACTTCAAAGGTACTGCCCATTCATCAGCATGGACTCTTCTTCATGCATTTACCTCAGCAGGACACTGAGCTTTCTTACCCTCAGCAGTGGGGACTACAGATATTACATGGATTACTGTGCCCTTCTTAATGGTTGAGACAGTTTAACCTACTGAGACCCCAATTTAACTCCTGAGACCCCAATTTAGAAGGCCAATTACTCAACCCACTCATTAGGACTTCTCCCATTGCTATTGGCCTCTTTATGATCTGTAGCATCACAGAGTAGCATGACAGTGCATTTAGATCAGGGGTGTCCAAACTACAGCCCGTGAGATATTTTAGAAATAGAATGAAAGTTGGCCCGCTGTTAAACAGGTTTTTAATAATGTGGGATTCAAAGTTTGAACGTTAGGTGTCAGAAACAGGCCAAAGAGTCTAAAAGCGGAGAGAGTGCGCATTTCTACCGCAGAAAAAGGGCCAAAGAGTCTAAAAGCGGAGAGGGTGCGCATTTCTAGCGCAGAAAAACGGGCCAAAGAGTCTAAAAGCGGAGAGGGTGCGCATTTCTACCACAGAAAAAGGGCCAAAGAGTCTAAAAGCGGAGAGGGTGCGCATTTCTAGCACAGAAAAACGGGCCAAAGAGTCTAAAAGTGGAGAGGGTGCGCATTTCTAGTGCAGAAAAACGGGCCAGAGAGTCTAAAAGTGGAGAGGGTGCACATTTCTAGCGCAGAAAAACGGGCCATTAGAGTCTAAAAGCGGAGAGGGTGCGCATTTCTAGCGCAGAAAAACAGGGCAAAGAGTCTAAAAGCGGGAAGGGGGTGCATTTCTAGTGCAGAAAAAACGGGCCAAAGAGTCTAAAAGCGGAGAGGGTGCACATTTCTAGCGCAGAAAAACGGGCCAAAGAGTCTAAAAGTGGAGAGGGTGCGCATTTCTAGCGCAGAAAAACGGGCCAAAGAGTCTAAAAGCGGAGAGTGCGCAGTTGTAGCGCAGACAAATGTGCCAAAGAGTCTAAAAGTTGCCTTAATTAAGGAGTTTAATATTAAGAGACATCATGAAATTAAACATCAATTTGAAAAATCTCAGTTTACACAACACTGTCCAAGATAAAGATAGTAAGTCAACTAAAATGATGTGTAAATGAAATAATCAGGAAAATATATTATTTAAAGTGGAATATTTCGTTATTAGTTTTTTCTTACAGAGTGTGGCCCGTGACTTCAAATATATTTCTCCTTCTGGCCCCCAACAAAAAAAAAGTTTGGACACCCCTGATTTAGAGGAAAGCGCTGAATCCTCAGCTCTAATACATCAGCCACCAAATGCCTGTGCCAGTTTGGTATTCCACTAGGATTGATAGGGAAGAAAGCTCCATCTCCCTACCAAAAGAGAGCGTGGTGTTGCTAAAAAGTTGCACCTCAGGTGTTGCTATGATGTTGTTGTTGGTTGCTAAGGTGTTTAAAATCAAACAAACTCACAAAAACACAAGAATGAAGGAAGTACTGTTTCAGAGATGCTGTTTCTCTGCTTTTTTATTAGCTATATGAACCCCTTAAAATGACGTTTTCTTAGGTGGTTGCCAAGGTGTTTCTATGGCATTGTGCTGCTAATATGTTTCTATGGTATTCGTGCTGGTTGCTAAGATGTTTATATGGTATTGGTGTTGGTTTCTAAGGTGTAGTATTGGTGTTGCTTGATGAGTTGTTGCTAAAATATTGCTAAGGTGTTGCTTTGGAATCGGTGTTGCTTGATAAGGTGTTGCTAAAAGGTTGCTAAGTTGTTGCTGTAGTATTAATATTGGTTGATAAGGTGTAGGTATGTGGTTGCTAAGTTTTTTTCTATGGTATTGGTGTTGGTTTCAAAAGTGTGGCTATGGTATTGGTGTTGGTTGAAGAGGTTTTGCTAAAAGGTTGCTTTGAAATTGCTGTTGGTAAATAAGGTGTTGGTTGATGAGGTGTTGCTAAAAGGTTACTTTGAAATTGCTGTTGGTAAATAAGGTGTTGATAAAAGTTTGCTAATTTGTTGCTATGGTATTAGTGGTGGTTTATAAGGTGTGGATAGGTGGTTGCTAAGGTGTCTATATGGTATCGGTGTCGGTTGCTAAGGTGTGGCTATGGTATTGGTGTTGGTTGATAAGGTGCGGCGAGGTAGATGTTAAGGTAGTTCTGAGGGATTTTTGTTGGTTGCTAAGGTGTTTGCTACTGTATTGTTGGTACCTAAGGTGTTGCTAAAATGTTGATAATTTGTTGCTATTGTATTGGTGTTGGTTGATAAGTTGTGGCTATGTGATTGCTAAGGTGTTTCTATGATATCGGTGTTGGTTGATAAGGTGTTGCTAGGTAGTTGCTAAGGTATTTGTGAGGTATTTTTGTTGGTTGCTATAGTGTTGCTAAAAGGTTGCTAAGTTGTTGCTATAGTATCAGTGTTGGTTGATAAGGTGTTGCTAGGTGGTTGCTAAGGTATTTCTGAGGTATTTTTGTTGGTTGCTATGGTGTTGCTAAAATGTTGATAAGGCGTTGCTATGGTATTGTTGTTGGTTGCTAAAAGGTTGCTAAGTTGTTGCTATAGTATCTGTGTTTGTTGATAAGGTGTTGCTAGGTGGTTGCTAAGGTATTTCTGAGGTATTTTTGTTGGTTGCTATGGTGTTGCTAAAATGTTGCTAAGGTGAAGCTATGGTATTGATGTTGGTTGCTAGTGTTGCTATTGTATTAGTGCTGGTTGATAATGTGTGAATAGGTGGTTGCTGTTGGTATTGGTTTCTAAGATGTGGCTATGGTATTGGTGTTCCTAAGGTGTTGCTTTGTTGTTGCTATGGTATTAGTGTTGGTTGATAAGGACTTTCTATGGTATTAGTGTTTCTTTCTAAGGTGTGGCTATGGTATTTGTGTTAGTTCCTAAGGTGCTGCTAAGTTGTTGTTATGGTGTTAGTGTTGGTTGATAAGGTGTGAATAATTGGTTGCTAAGGTCATTCTATGGTATTAGTGTATTAGTGTTGGTTGATAAGGTGTGAATAATTGGTTGCTAAGGTCATTCTATGGTATTAATGTATTAGATGGTTGATAAGGTGTGGCTATGGTATTGGTGTTGTTTGATGAGGTGTTGCTAAAAGATTGCTAAGGTGGTATTGTTGGTTCCTAAGGTGTTGTTAAAAAGTTGCTAATTTGTTGCTATGATGTTAGTTTAGTTTGATAAGGTGTAGATAGTTGGCTGCTAAGGTGTTTCTATGGTATTGATGTTGGTTTCTACAGTGTGGCTATGGTATTGGTTGCTAAGGTGTTGGTAAAAGGTTGCTAAGGGGTTGTTATGGTATTGGTGTTGGTTGCTAGCTGGTTGCTAAGGTGTTTCTGTGGCATTTGTGCTGGTAACAAAAGTGTGGCTAATTTGTGCTCTCTCAGACTCCGGCTGCTGATGGCGAACAGGAAGGTGTTGCTATGGTATTGTTGTTGGTTCCATAGGTGTTGCTAAAAAGTTGGTAACGTGTTTCTGTGGTATTAGTGTTGGGTGATCAGGTGTGGATAGGTGGTTGCTAAGGTGTTTATATGATATTGGTGTTGGTTTCTAAAGTTTGGCTATGGTATTGGTGTTGGTTCCAAAGGTGTTGATAAAAAGTTGCTAATTTGTTGCTATTGTATTTGCATTGGTTGATAAGTTGTGGGTAGGTGATTTCTAAAGTATTTATATGGTATTGGTGTTGGTTTCTAAGGTGTGGCTATGGTATTGGTGTTGGTTGATAAGTTGTTGCTAGGTGGTGGTTGCTAAGGTATTTCTGAGGTATTTTTGTTGGTTTCTAAGGGGCTGCTATGGTATTAGTGTTGGTTGATAAGCTGTTACTGGGGTGTTGTTATGGTGTTGTTTTTGGCTCCTAATGTGTTGCTAAAAGGTTGCTAATTTGTTGCTATGGAATTTGTTTTGGTTGATAAGTTGTGAGTAGGTGGTTGCTAGAGGGTATTTATATTTATATGGTATTCGTGTTGGTTTCTAAGGTGTGGCTATGGTATTGGTGTTGGCTGATATGGTGTTGCTATGGGGTTGCTAAGGTATTTCTGAGGTATTTTTGTTGGTTGCTAAGGGGCTGCTATGGTATTAGTGTTGGTTGATAAGTTGTTACTGGGGGTGTTGTTATGGTGTTGTTTTTGGTTCCTAAGGTGTTGCTAAAAGGTTGCTAATTTGTTGCTATGGTATATGTATTGGGTGATAAGTTGTGGGTAGGTGGTTGCTAGAGGGTATTTATATTTATATGGTATTTGTGTTGGTGTTGCTAGAGGGGTTGCTAAGGTATTTCTGATGTATTTTTGTTGGTTGCCAAGGTGTTGCTAAAAGGTTGCTAAGTTGTTGCTATGTTTTTGATATTGGTTGCTTATGTGTTCCAATGTGGTTGCAAAGGTGTTGCAAAGTGGTTTATAAGGCATTTCTGTGGCATTGGTTTTGTTTGGTAAGATGTTGCTAGCTGGTTAAGTGGTTGCTAATATCCGGCTGTGGAATGTTTTTTTGTTGCTAAAGGGTTGCAAAGGTGTTGTTATGGTATTGGTATTGGTTGATAAGGTGTGAGTAGGTGATTGAAATGTGTTTCTATGGTATTGTGTTGCTAATATGTTGCTATGGTTTTGTTATTAGCTACTAAGTTGTTCCGAGATGGTTGCCAAGGTGTTTCTGTGATATTGCTTTACTAATATGTTGCTATGTTTTTGTATGTTTTGGTTGCTTCGGTGTTCGTAGGTGGTTGCAAATACATTTATGTGGTATTGGTTTTGTTTTTATTAAGGTGTTCCTAGGTTCTTGTCAAAGTGTTTCTATGGTATTACTTTGCTAATATGTTGTTTTGATTTTGCTATTGGTTGCTTAGGTGTTCATAGGTGGTTGCAATGATGTTGCAAAGTGGTTATTAAGGCATTTCTATGGCATTGGTGTTGGTTGGTAAGTTGTTTCTAGCTGGTTACTGAATGGTTTCTAAAATATTCTTATGGAATATTTTTTTGTTGCTAAAAGGTTGCAAAGGTTTTGCTATTGTATTGGTATTGGTTGGTGAGGTGTGGGTAGATGGTTGCTAAGGTGTTTCTGTGGCATGGGTATTGGTTGCAAAGGTGTTGCTAAGTGGGTATTAAGGCAGTTATGTTGCTTTATAATTGACAATTCTAATATAAAAGTGTGTCAGGTTGTTCCTTAACCTTACAACCATGGTTATTCTGTATTTCACACAGTTGTGGGTTTTGTCCTCACGTTAGATATTCTGCCACTTGAGCAAACCCTCTATGCTCCAGGGCTTTTCTTATTTCAGGCTTTCTTAACCGGGATATGCAAAGATAAACATTTAGCTCTACTGTACAAGTGAGTGAGTTTTAATGGAAATTAAAGTACTTAATATTTTAATCGAGTAAATTCAATGCATCACATTTCCCCCCCCCCCCCCCCATTGTGTTTTCTCACCCGAGAAAACCCCAAGCCAATCCGGACTCTGTATATCTGAGAAATTCACAAGTCCGGATATAGGCGAGCTCATTAGAATGGTAATTTGATTTTAGGACAGAGCCGGGCTTGGCTCGTGTCACGCAGAATAATTGGAAGAAGCTCTAGCGAGCGAAGTGCTCGACTTCGTGTCTCTGCGGAATTAGAACGTGTCATACAGGAGCACTGAAGATCTATGGGCGTCGCCTTCACTTCACGCTCAGCCTTGTGCTACAATACGCGGAATGGGCCATATGCATCGTTTATGCATTCAGTGCGGATTGGTACAGGTTCAAGGTCTTATATTCTGCCGCTGTTGAGTTTAATGATTGTCTAAGCATAGAAGTGGGATGGCACCAGTTCAGATCCGCATGCACGCACAATTACACCTGACCTGAGAAAGCAAAGTGAACCGTATGTGCACAAATAGCCGATAGTGGTGCAGTGTTTTTCTAATGAAATTCCATTAGAAGGCAATTGTTCATGCACTGTGTGTGTTTGTGTGTTCAGGCATTCCAGTGGAGGACAAGGTGAACATCTTCATCAACAGTTTTGGGTCAATTCAGGAGACCACTATGGTAATTTATGACCTCCAGAATATATTTGTTATGTATTTATTTTAATACTGTATTATAATTTATACTTATAGACAACAACTTATGAAACTTGGTGAGTAGTTATGTCAAACTAGATTCATGGAGTACCTCGGGCTGTTGAGACCTCGGGCTGTTGAGACCTTGGACTGTTGAGACCTCGGCATTTGAGACCCTGGACTGTTGAGACCTCAGTCTGTTGAGACCTCGGACTGTTGAGACCTCTGACTGTTGAAACCTTAGACTATTGAGACCCTGGATTGTTGAAACCTCAGAATGTTCAGTCCTCGGTCTGTTGAGATCCTGGACTATTGAGAACCAGGACTATTTAGACACTGGACTGTTGAGACCACAGTTTGTTGAGACCCCAGCTTGTTGAAACTTTAGAATGTTGAGACCTTGTACTGTTGAGACCTTGTACTGTTGAGATTTCGGACTGTTGAGTCCTCAGAGTGTTGAGACCCTGGATAGTTGAGACCCTGGATAGTTGAGACCCCGGATTGTTGAGACCCCAGATTGTTGAGACCCCAGATTGTTGAGACCCCAGCTTGTTGAAACTTCAGACTGTTGAGACCATAGGCTGTTGAGACCTCGTACTGTTGAGACCATGGACTGTTGAGGCTTTGGATTGTTGAGACCCCATACTGTTGAGACCCAGGACTGTTAAGACTTCTGACTTATGAGGACCCTGACTGTTAAGACCTTGATCTGTTAAAACCTCAATCTGTTGAGACCTTGGACTGTTGAGACCCTGGACTGTTGAGACCACAGACTGTTGAGACCTTAATCTGTTCAGAACCTAGACTGTTGGGACCTTAGACTGTCGAGACCCCAGATTGTTGAAATCTCAGACTGTTGAAACCTCGGACTGTTGAAACTCAGACTGTGGAAACCTCGGACTGTTGAGACCCTATCTGATGAGACCCTGGACTGTTGAGACCTCAGACTGTTGAGCCCCCGGATTGTTAAGACCTCTGACTGTTAAGACTTCGGACTGTTAAGACCCCAGGCTGTTGAGACTCCAGACTGTTGAGACCCCAGGCTGTTGAGACCCCGGACTGTTGAGACCCCAGGCTGTTGAGACCTCAGACTGTTGAGCAAGAATGGGACAGAATTCCACCTTCAGCCATTAGTGTCCTCAGTTCCCAAATGCTTATTTAGTGTTGTACATGCGAATAATGCATAAAAGAGTAATTGATGTCAATGGCATACTTGATGGCAGTTTTGTACAATGCCAGATCAACTTTTCCTTTTGTCTTTATTACAGGCTTCACTTTGAAAGCCTTTACTTCACGGTATTAAGGTCTTGCAACCAGTGGCTCTAAATTCTGAACGGTTTTATACACTCCAGTGCACTGTTCCAACAGGACAATGCTTGCCCACATACTGCTGCCATCTCAAGAGCAGCTGCCATCTCTAGATACTAAGCCATGGCCAGCTGTGTCATTGCCCATTGCCATATCTCTGTTTGAAAATGTGTTAAGAACCTCTACAACTGATCGTTTATTGTTCCTATTCCTTATGAATAGCTTTGCAATCTGACATTTTCTTCTGGGTGCAACATTTTCTTCTGGGTGCAACATTTTCTGTAACCATGTATTTGTTTCAATACTTTGTTTGTTAGATAAAACAGATGTCTCTCTCTATGTTCTGTATGTATCTGTGTGTGATTTCTCTTTAGGACTACCGCGTAAACATCTTCCTGCGGCAGCGCTGGAACGACCCGCGACTGCGCCTGCCGACAGACTTCAAGTCGGATGCTCTGACTGTGGACCCCAAAATGTTCCAGTGCCTCTGGAAGCCTGATCTCTTTTTCGCCAACGAGAAGAATGCCAACTTCCACGACGTCACGCAGGAGAACATCCTGCTCTTCATCTTCCGCAATGGAGATGTCCTCATCAGCATGAGGTGAACACTGCAGAACAGTTCTGTTACAAGTGCTTAAAGTGTTGATGTTACCAGCTTATATGCTGGCCAATGATATGTGTTACTGCAATTTTTATTCCAATAGGATGATGAATAGGATACCAACTGGATTGCCGATATATTAATGTTTAAAAAACACTTGGTTTTTCAATCTGAGCGGTTCTTTTAAATAAAATAAACATCCATCAGGCTTTTACTAACTATCCAAACTATCCAAACCAACCTGACCCTATTATGCAAAGAAAACAAACACATTCAAGTTTTAAGAGTTCAGAAATCAGTATTTGATGGAATAACCCTGGTTTTAATCACAGTTTTTTTTTTCATGCATCTTGGCATGTTCTCCTCCTCCACCAGTCTTACACAGTTCTTTTGGAAATTGTTATGCCTTTACTCCTGGTGCAAAAATTCAAGTAGTTCAGCTTGGTTTGATGGCTTATGATCAGGTTTTCAATGTGCTGTATTCTGAAGTGTATGAATCTTTAAACCCTCTAATCTTAATCATTATGGAGGATAAGTACATTATACAGCTATAGAGCTTCCACTGCAGCCATTTGCATTCATTCATGGTGAACAATGGTGCAATTGTGATTACTGTCTCTCTGCTCTGAGTGTGTGATGGCTGTGCTGGGGTGGTCCTGCTCCGGTGGGCTGGGAGGTCTGGAAGTGGCTGTATTAAATGGGTTTAAGCACTGCGGTATTGTGCGTTCTGTGAGAAGCTTTATGGCAGACGAAAGAACGTTCTGGAGTTTTACTCGCCATGTGTGTGGAGGAGCCTTAGGCCAACCCCCCCATCCTCACACACAGACACACACACACACACACACACACACACACACACACACACTGAATCCTTCCCTCATCTGTAACTGCAGCTTCACATGCCGCCAGACCTAATGAACCTTGCAGCGTGATGGAGTGTGTGTGTCTGCAGAAATATTTCATCTTATATTTAAATACGCTCTCTGTTCTAAACTACAGCTCTGGACAAAAAAAATTAGAGCACTTAAAAAGGATGAGTTTCTTTGAATTTACCAAATTGAAAACCTCTGGAATATAATCAAGAGGAAGATGGATGATCACAAGCTGATCATCAAACCAAACTGAACTGCTCGAATTTTAGCACCAGGAGTGTAAAGAGCATAAAGTTATCCAAAAGCAGTGTGTAAGACTGGTGGAGGAGGAGAACATGATGCCAAGATGCATGAAAAAATCTGTGATTAAAAACCACCAGGGTTATTATTCCACCAAATATTGATTTCTGAACTCTTACAACTTTATGAATATGAACTTGTTTGTTTTCTTTGCATTATTTAAGGTCTGAAAGCTCTGCATCTTTTCTTTATTATTTTTATAATATTATTATTTATTTCAGCCATTTCTCATTTTCTGCAAATAAATGCTCTAAATCACAATTCTTTATTTGGAATTTCGGAGAGATGTTGTCTGTAGTTTAAAGAATAAAACGACGATGTTCATTTTACTCAAACATAAACCTATAAATAGCAAAATCAGAGAAACTGATTCAGAAACTGAAGTGCTCTCTTAATTTTTTTTTATTCTGTGATTACAGGTTGTCTGTCACTCTGTCGTGTCCTCTGGATCTCACTCTTTTTCCTATGGACACACAACTGTGCAAGATGCAACTGGAAAGCTGTAAGAATACACACTCAAACACACACACACGCATACACTCACTCATATGTAACACTTGATATTTCTGTGGTGTCTGTAAGACATTGGTATGAGAGTAGTAGTCACTTATGATTCGTGAATGGTGTCATTGGTGTGACAGTACTAAAAGTCAGTGATACAGTACTTAATTGTAGTGTAATAGTAATTTCTGTGATAGTAATAAAAGTAAATGATTCACTCCTTTGTGCATTAGTACAATAGTCATCGGTGTGACAGTAATAAAAGTCAGTGGTCTAGTCATTGATTCATCAGTGTAAGAGTCATTGGTATCACAGCGTTAAAAGTCAGTAGTAAAGTTCTTACTTTATCAGTATAATTGGTAATGGTCACCACTGTGCCGGTAAAAGTCATTGGTGTGACTGTTAAAATCAATAATATAGTTCTTGGTGTATCAGTATGATAGATAATAGTAACCACTGTGCCAGTGGAAGTCATTGGAGTGACAGTAATAAAAGTCAGTAGTACAGTCATTGATGTAACAATGATAAAGTCAGTAATGTAGTTCTTGGTGTATCAGTACAATAGTCATCTGTGTGACGGTGATAAAAGTCAGTGGTCTAGTCATTGATGCATCAGTGTAATAGTCACTGGTATAACAGTGTTAAAAGTCAGTAGTAAAGTTCTTACTTTATCAGTATAATTGGTAATAGTCACCAATGTTCCAGTAAGAGTAATTGGTGTGACTGTTAAAATCAATAATATAGTTCTTGGTAGGAGAGGTCAGTAGGAGGGTCATTGGTGTAACTGTGTTAAACATCAGTTGTAAAGTTCTTGGTGTATCGGTAGGAGAATAATTGGTGTGACAGTGTTAAAAGTCAGTAGTATAGTTCTTGGTATTAGATAATAGTCACTGCTGTGCCAGTGGATGTCATTGGAGTGACATTAAAAAATAGTAGTATACTTCTTGGTGAATCAGTAGGAGAGTCATTGTTGTGACATTAATAAAAGTCAGTAGTACAGTCATTGATGTAACAATGTTAAAGTCAGTAATGTAGTTCTTGGTGAATCAGTATAATAGTCATAGATCAATATGATAATAGTCACTCCTGTGACAGTAATAATTATTGGTGTGACAGTAATACAAGTCACTAATAGTTAGTAGTTTTGCTGTATCAGTGTAATATATACTAGTCACTGCTATGACAGTAAAAGTCATTGGTGTGACAGTAATAAAGTCAGTAGTATAGTTTTTGGAGTACCAGTGTAAGAGTCATTGCTGTGAGTGTTAAAATTCAGTAACATATTTTTGGATGTATCAGTGTAATAGTCATTGGCATAACAGTTTTAAAAGTCAGTAGTGCAGTTCTTGCTTTATCAGTATAATTGGTAATAGTCACCACGGTGCCAGTAATAGTCATTGGTGTGACAGTGTTAAAACTCAATGGTATAGTCATTGGTGTATCAGTGTAAGAGTCATTGGTGTGACAGTGTTAAAAGTCAGTAGTATAATTCTTGGTGTACCAGTATGATAGATAACATTCACTGATGTGCCAGTAGTAGTCATTTGTGTGACAGTGTTAAAACTCAGTGGTCTGGTCATTGGTGTATCAGTGTAAGAGTCATCGGTGTGACAGTGTTAAATATCAGTATTATAGTTATTGGTTTATCAGTGTATTAGAGGATAGTCACTGCTGTGCCAGTAATAGTTATTGGTGTGACAGTAATCAAAGTCAGTAGTTTAGTCTTTGGTGTATCATTGTAAGAGTCATTGGTGTGACAGTGTTAAAAGTCAGTACTGTAGTTTTTGGTGTATCATTGTAAGGTTCATTGGTGTGACAGTGTTAAAAGTCAGTGCTGTAGTTTTTGGTGTATCATTGTAAGAATCATTGGTGTGACAGTGTTAAAAGTCAGTACTGTAGTTTTTGGTGTATCATTGTAAGGTTCATTGGTGTGACAGTGTTAAAAGTCAGTACTGTAGTTTTTGGTGTATCATCGTAAGAGTCATTGGTGTGACAGTGTTAAAAGTCAGTACTGTAGTTTTTGGTGTATCATTGTAAGAGTCATTGGTGTGACAGTGTAAAAGTCAATGGTATAGTCATTGGTATGTCAGTATGAGAGTCATTGGTGTGACAGTGTAAAAGTCAATGGTATAGTCATTGGTATGTCAGTATGAGAGTCATTGTTGTGTCAGTGTAAAAGTCAATGGTATAGTCATTGGTATGTCAGTATGAGAGTCATTGGTGTGAAAGTGTTAAAAGTCAGTACTGTAGTTTTTGGTGTATCATTGTAAGAGTCATTGGAGTAACAGTGTTAAAAGTCAATGGTATAGTCATTGGTATGTCAGTATGAGAGTCATTGGTGTGATTGAAAAAAAAGTCAGTAGAATAGTTTTTGGTGTATCATCGTAAGAGTCATTGGTGTATCAGTGTTAAAAGTCAATGGTATAGTCATTGGTATGTCAGTATGAGAGTCATTGGTGTGACAGTGTTAAAAGTCAGTACTGTAGTTTTTGGTGTATCATTGTAAGGTTCATTGGTGTGACAGTGTTAAAAGTCAGTACTGTAGTTTTTGGTGTATCATCGTAAGAGTCATTGGTGTATCAGTGTTAAAAGTCAATGGTATAGTCATTGGTATGTCAGTATGAGAGTCATTGGTGTGACAGTGTTAAAAGTCAGTACTGTAGTTTTTGGTGTATCATTGTAAGAGTCTTTGGTGTGACAGTGTAAAAGTCAATGGTATAGTCATTGGTATGTCAGTATGAGAGTCATTGGTGTGACAGTGTAAAAGTCAATGGTATAGTCATAGGTATGTCAGTATGAGAGTCATTGGTGTGACAGTGTAAAAGTCAATGGTATAGTCATTGGTATGTCAGTATGAGAGTCATTGGTGTGAAAGTGTTAAAAGTCAGTACTGTAGTTTTTGGTGTATCATTGTAAGAGTCATTGGAGTAACAGTGTTAAAAGTCAATGGTATAGTCATTGGTATGTCAGTATGAGAGTCATTGGTGTGACAGTGTTAAAAGTCAGTACTGTAGTTTTTGGTGTATCATTGTAAAAGTCATTGGTGTAACAGTGTTAAAAGTCAATGGTATAGTCATTGGTATGTCAGTATGAGGGTCATTGGTGTGACAGTGTTAAAAGTCAGTACTGTCAGTACATTTTTTGGTGTATTATTGTAAGAGTCATTGGTGTAACAGTGTTATAAGTCAATGGTATAGTCATTGGTATGTCAGTATGATATCTTGGTGTTCCAATAAGATAGATAATAGTCATGACTGTTGTTTATAGATTTGATTTAAAAGTGTAAGTGTCATTGGTGCGTTTGTGTTGGTTTAAAAATATTTTGACTTACTTGATAAGTAGGTGGGTTCAAATGTGTCATGTTCTATTGATATCAAACTCAAATGTCCTCCCTGTATATTAAAAACTGAACTGTTGGACGTTATGTCAGTAATAATAGTCTCTGCTGTATCAGTACTTGGGTCAGAGCTTTCACACATCAGCATTGCAGCAGTCAGCAATCAGTGTAAGAGTGAAAAAAGAGCTAAAGTGTTTGTGTGTGTGTGTGTTTGTGTCTGCAGTCGGCTACACCACCAAGGACCTGGTGTTTATGTGGCAGTCTGGGGACCCGGTTCAGATGGATGAAATTGCACTGCCACAGTTTGACGTCAAACAGGAGGACATTAAGTACGGCAACTGCACCAAATTCTACCCTGGAACAGGTACTCCAGTACACGTGTCAGACACACACACACACACTTTTTAATTCATTGTTTTCAGGGCTCTATCAATAAGGTACAAGCGTGCACACACTCCCACCCTCCCACCAGCACTTCAGCAAAACGCTGACCTCCCGTTTCTAAGAGCTCCCAATTTGCGCCTGAGCGGATCAATGCTTCTGAGAAGCAAAGCTCTTCACAACTTCCTCACAGTGCCCCGCTCACAGTGCCCTGTCTGACTCTACCTTTTTTTTTTTCATTAGAAAAAAATGAGGACAACCCATTAAAACCTTTGTCTTTTTCAACATATTAAATCATATAGACATTTGAAGGACCAATAAGCATGATATTTTCTGCAGGAACTCATCAACTCATCATATGTGCAGGTTTTAGCCTCTGACCCCAGTCCCATTTCCACCCACGGGTTGGCAGGTATAGAATACACTAGCAGAAGCAGTATAATTAAGCAATAGAACATAAGAGGGAGTGTGTTATCATGAATAACATCACGGCTGTGATTTGGTTGTAGGCACGAGCCGAAGGCACAGCCGTGATGTTATTCGTGATAACACAACCTCGAGTGTTCTAAGGCTTTTATACAACTTTTTTTTTTTTTTTACAAAATGAATATAGAAAATAAATCTAAGAAATTAAGACTGAATATGCTTTAATATGGACTGTGCCTTCCGCCAAAAAGTAGTTCCACAACAACTGTAACTAAACTGAAAGTTAACTACAAAATGGTGTATGGTTTATACAGACTAACACCACAAACGTTAGCTTGGAAGCAAAATTGGGAATAAGCGAAGATGGTAACGTTAGAACCTTGAAATGACGCTAATACTCTCCTCTCCTGCTCTGTTGAGTCGTCTTCAGGTGAACACTGCGCGTTTTTTGAGCATTTCTGCCTGTTTTGCTGGGTGGTGTTGGTTTTAGCTAGCCGGCTGGACTGTGGTTAGGTTAGCGTAGCTTGCTTTAGCTCAGCATTAACTTAGCTTAGCCTAGCCTGGCTGGTTAAGTTAGCGTTCTGGCTGTCAGACGGCATTAGCCGAGCGATTTTCTTTCCCTTTTTTCAACAAAAAACGAGCCAGGTCTGCGGGCGAGCGTGCCGTGGCTGAGCGCTAGCCTGTGCTAAGCTAATGCTGCCGCTGGATGGTAATGGTTCAAAATTGTCCTGTGTGTATACGCCGTTACTCGGCAACGCTTCGGCGGAGTGATACAATGTTTAGTGTGAGAAGGCCGTGATGTTATCAGAAATATCAGCACGGCTAGAACACTTCTCAACCAATCAGATTGTGAGGTTGGAACTAACTGTTGTATAAAAGTAAATACATAAAGAAATAAATAAAGAATCCAGAAGACAGATACCAAGCTGGCTAGTTTTCTCCTCCTCAGCAAGTAAGCACTCATCTTCAGCTAAGGTTCTAGGCTATTTAACACTACATATAGTACACGCGTTAAGTACAGGAATTTTAATTCAGCTCAACATTTAACTGTCGTGCTACAACATGCTAATAGGAACTAATATCAATCACAACAGAAGAGCAAAAAATGGCGCTCATAGAACGTCTCTCAGCCAATCACATTGCAGGTACTTACTGTGAATACTGTAGTATAATGTGATTTAATAATCATAAAAGAAGTAGTAAGGAAGAAATTAGACATATTTACCTGCATTTATTACTACTTAAAACGTGTAAAATTAGAACTCTCTACCTCCATCTACTTCACTTTACCTGACTCTACCTCCATCTACTTCACTACTCTCTACCTCCATCTACTTCACGTTACCTGACTCTACCTCCATCTACTTTACTACTCTCTACCTCCATCTACTTCACTTTACCTGACTCTACCTCCATCTACTTCACTACTCTCTACCTCCATCTACTTCACGTTACCTGACTCTATCTCCCTCTACTTTACTACTCTCTACCTCCATCTACTTTACTACTCTCAACCTCCATCTACTTCACTACTCTCTACCTCCATCTACTTCACTACTCTCAACCTCCATCTACTTCACTTTACCTGACTCTACCTCCATCTACTTCACTACTCTCTACCTCCATCTACTTCACGTTACCTGACTCTATCTCCCTCTACTTTACTACTCTCTACCTCCATCTACTTTACTACTCTCAACCTCCATCTACTTCACTACTCTCTACCTCCATCTACTTCACTACTCTCAACCTCCATCTACTTCACTTTACCTGACTCTATCTCCCTCTACTTTACTACTCTCTACCTCCATCTACTTTACTACTCTCAACCTCCATCTACTTCACGTTACCTGACTCTATCTCCCTCTACTTTACTACTCTCTACCTCCATCTACTTTACTACTCTCAACCTCCATCTACTTCACGTTACCTGACTCTATCTCCCTCTACTTTACTACTCTCTACCTCCATCTACTTTACTACTCTCAACCTCCATCTACTTCACGTTACCTGACTCTATCTCCCTCTACTTCACTACTCTCTACCTCCATCTACTTTACTACTCTCTACCTCCATCTACTTCACTACTCTCAACCTCCATCTACTTCACTACTCTCTACCTCCATCTACTTCACTACTCTCAACCTCCATCTACTTCACTTTACCTGACTCTACCTCCATCGACTTTACTACTCTCTACCTCCATCTACTTCACTTTACCTGACTTTACCTCCATCTACTTCACTTTGCCTGACTTTACCTCCATCTACTTCACTACTCTCTACCTCCATCTACTTCACTTTACCTGACTTTACCCTCCTCTACTTCAGTACTCTCAACCTCCATCTACTTCACTACTCTCTACCTCCATCTACTTCACGTTACCTGACTCTATCTGCCTCTACTTTACTACTCTCTACCTCCATCTACTTCACTACTCTCTACCTCCATCTACTTCACTACTCTCAACCTCCATCTACTTCACTTTACCTGACTCTAGCTTCATCTACTTTACTACTCTCTACCTCCATCTACTTCACTTTACCTGACTTTACCTCCATCTACTTCACTTTACTTGACTTTACCTCCATCTACTTCACTACTCTCAACCTCCATCTACTTCAGTACTCTCTACCTCCATCTACTTCACTACTCTCAACCTCCATCTACTTCAGTACTCTCTACCTCCATCTACTTCACTACTCTCTACCTCCATCTACTTCACTACTCTCTACCTCCATCTACTTCACGTTACCTGACTCTATCTCTCTCTACTTTACTACTCTCTACCTCCATCTACTTCACTACTCTCTACCTCCATCTACTTCACTACTCTCAACCTCCATCTACTTCACTTTACCTGACTCTACCTCCATCTACTTCACTACTCTCTACCTCCATCTACTTCACTACTCTCAACCTCCATCTACTTCACTTTACCTAACTCTACCTCCATCTACTTTACTACTCTCTACCTCCATCTACTTCACTTTACCTGACTTTACCTCCATCTACTTCACTTTACCTGACTTTACCTCCATCTACTTCACTACTCTCTACCTCCATCTACTTCACTTTACCTGACTTTACCCTCCTCTACTTCAGTACTCTCTACCTCCATCTACTTCACTACTCTCAACCTCCATCTACTTCACTACTCTCTACCTCCATCTACTTCACTACTCTCTACCTCCATCTACTTCACGTTACCTGACTCTATCTCCCTCTACTTCACTACTCTCAACCTCCATCTACTTCACTACTCTCTACCTCCATCTACTTCACTACTCTCAACCTCCATCTACTTCACTTTACCTGACTCTACCTCCATCTACTTTACTACTCTCTACCTCCATCTACTTCACTTTACCTGACTTTACCTCCATCTACTTCACTTTACCTGACTTTACCTCCATCTACTTCACTACTCTCTACCTCCATCTACTTCACTTTACCTGACTTTACCTTCCTCTACTTCAGTACTCTCTACCTCCATCTACTTCACTACTCTCTACCTCCATCTACTTCACTACTCTCTACCTCCATCTACTTCACTACTCTCTACCTCCATCTACTTCACGTTACCTGACTCTACCTCCATCTACTTCACTACTCTCTACCTCCATCTACTTCACTACTCTCAACCTCCATCTACTTCACTACTCTCTACCTCCATCTACTTCACTACTCTCAACCTCCATCTACTTCACTTTACCTGACTCTACCTCCATCTACTTTACTACTCTCTACCTCCATCTACTTCACTTTACCTGACTTTACCTCCATCTACTTCACTTTCCCTGACTTTACCTCCATCTACTTCACTACTCTCTACCTCCATCTACTTCACTTTACCTGACTTTACCTTCCTCTACTTCAGTACTCTCTACCTCCATCTACTTCACTACTCTCTACCTCCATCTACTTCACGTTACCTGACTCTATCTCCCTCTACTTTACTACTCTCTACCTCCATCTACTTCACTACTCTCAACCTCCATCTACTTCACTACTCTCTACCTCCATCTACTTCACTACTCTCTACCTCCATCTACTTCACTTTACCTGACTTTACCTCCATCTACTTCACTACTCTCTACCTCCATGTACTTCACTTTACCTGACTCTACCTCCATTTACTTCACTACTCTCTACCTCCATCTACTTCACTTTACCTGACTTTACCTCCATCTACTTCACTACTCTCTACCTTCATCTACTTCACTTTACTTGACTCTACCTCCCTTTACTTCACTACTCTCTACCTCCATCTACTTCTCTACTCTCTACCTCCATCTACTTCACTACTCTCTACCTTCATCTACTTCACTTTACCTGACTCTACCTCCATCTACTTCACTTTACCTGACTCTACCTCCATCTACTTCACTTTACCTGACTCTACCTCCATCTACTTTACTACTCTCTACCTCCATCTACTTCACTTTACCGGACTCTACCTCCATCTACATCACTTTACCTGACTCTACCTCCCTCTACTTCACTTTACCTGACTCTACCTCCCGCTACTTCACTTAACCTGACTCTACCTTCATCTACTTCAGTACTCTCTACCTCCATCTACTTCACTTTACCTGACTCTACTTCACTACTCTCTACCTCCATCTACTTAACTTTACCTGACTCTACCTCCCTCTACTTCACTACTCTCTACCTCCATCTACTTCACTTTACCTGACTCTACCTCCCTCTACTTCACTACTCTCTACCTCCATCTACTTCACTTTACCTGACTCTACCTCCATCTACTTCACTACTCTCACCCTCCATCTACTTCACTTTACCTGACTCTACCTCCATTTACTTCACTACTCTCTACCTCCATCTACTTCACTTTACCTGACTCTACCTCCCGCTACTTCACTTTACCTGACTCTACCTCCCTCTACCCTGCTCTACCTCACTTTACTTTACCTCACTCAACCCATTGTACCTTCACTCTGCTTCACTCTGCCTAACTATAATTTGTTCTGCCTCACTACTCTCTACCTCACTCTACCCCATTTTACCTCACTCTACTTCGCTATGCCTCATTCTACCTCACTCTCCTTCTACCTTACACTACCCCACTCTTCCTTACTCTTCCCCATTCTACCTCACCCTACTTCGCTCCACCTCACTCTACCCCATTCTACCTCAAGCTACCTCGCTCTACTTCACTTTACCCCATTAGATCTCACTCTACCTTACTCTACTTCACTCTAATTTGCTCTACCTCACTATACCTCACTCTACTCACTCTACCTCATTCTACCTTACTCTACTTTGCTCTGCCTCACTCTACTTCACTCTACATGGCTCTGCCTCACTCTACCCCATTCTACCTCACTCTACCCCATTCTAATTCGTGCTACCTCACTCAACTTCGCTCTGCCTCACTCTGCCTCATGCTACTTCACTCTATTTTGCTCGACCTTGATTTGCCTTGCTTTCGTTATTCATCTGTTTAAAGAACATTGCTCCAGAAGTCCTGCTCTTTATCTAGTTGTTCTCTGGCAAATCTTTTTTTATTACATTCATGGATGGGGTTACGTACCTTGAGGTTCTGGACAACCAACCTCCTTCCCTCAGTTACAGCATTGAAGATTGGTCATGGCTGGGTATTCCAGCATGACGATGACCTGAAACACACAACCTTGCCAACTAAAGAGTGTCTCCGTAAGAAGCATTTCCTAGCCTAGCTAGTCTCCAGACCTGAACCATATAAAATATAAAAAAGTTATTTCTGTTGTATCAATTACAATAATTTCATGCAATAAAATGCAAATTAATTATTTTATTACTTATCTATGTCCTTTTTTTGTCTGTCCGTCCTTCTGTCCAACACATGCTGTAAATTTGAGTTCATATTATCCACCCAGAAGTGCAGTATTATAGAATTTATAAGAACAGTGTGTGTGTGTGTGTGCGCGCGGAATTTTATGTGTGTACTTAACCCCTGTGCCTCGTAATTATAGCTGTCAGATGCCATGTGAACAAGAGAGAGGGATGAGGGATTAAAAACAATTGCCCGCAGGAGGATCCCATGTGGTGACCATGGGGGTGTGTATATGTGTGTGTGTGTGTGTGTGACATGTTTCCCATGTCAGTTTCATGCTGTGGATAAATAGAGCAGATTGTTTCACTAAATAAACACAAAATAAGAGAAGCGTTAAAAAGAGGAAACATGAGAAAATGCATTTATTCTTCTTCTCAGTCTCTCTCTCTCTCTCTCTCTCTCACACACACACACATCTTTCTACACTGCTTTAGCAGAACATCCCTCTTGTCTGATATGCTATAGTGTAGTAGTATAAAGTGTCTTTAGTGTAGGAGATAAGAGTGTGTGACATTACATAATGCTCCATTCACTTCTTACATAACACCATCCAGCAGCATAAATCTACCTCAGTGTAATCTACTCTCTCTCTCTTTCTCTCTCTCTCTCTCTCTCTCTAAAATATATATATATATATATACCTCTCTCTCTCTTTCTCTCTCTCTCTTTCTCTCTCTCTAAAAAAAAAAATATATATATATATATATATACCTCTCTCTCTTTCTCTCTCTGCCTCTATACCTCTCTCTCTCTCTATCTATCTACCTCTCTCTCTCTCTGCCTCTATACCTCTCTCTATCTATCCTACCTCTCTCTCTCTGCCTCTATACCTCGCTCTATCTATCTACCTCTCTATCTCTCTCTCTATCTATCTACCTCTCTCTCTCTCTCTCTCTTTCTTTATCTATCTACCTCTCTATCTCTCTCATCTCTTTCTCTTTCTCTCTCTCTACTTTTCTCTCTGCCTCTATACCTCTCTCGCTCTCTCTCTCTTTCTCTCTCTCTACTTCTCTCTCTGCCTCTATACCTCTCTCTATCTACCTCTCTCTCTCTATCTACCTCTCTATTTCTCTCTCTCTCTCTCTCTCTTTCTTTATCTATCTACCTCTCTATCTCTCTCTCATCTCTTTCTCTTTCTCTCTCTCTACTTTTCTCTCTGCCTCTATACCTCTCTTGCTCTCTCTCTCTCTCTCTCTCTCTCTCTCTCTCTCTTTCATTCTTTCATCCACATACATCAGAACTATAAAACTCCCCCATTCCGCTCTCACACAAGGTCATTGTCATACTTTATGATCTCCTATGCTCACATGTGCACACACACACACACACACACACACACACACACACACACACACACACAAAATATAACACACACCTAAAGGAGACTATAAACTGCAGAATTAGCTCCCATCCTATAATAGTCTCTTTAAGTGATTTACTGTATGGATAAATATATACAGTGCTGTGAAAATGTATTTACCCTCTACATATTTCTTTTGTTTTTCCTTTTTTTCCCATACTTAAAACAGCAGATTTAAAAAAATAAATACAATAATTAAAAGAAAAGCATTTGTCCAAATATAACAGTTCCAATTGCCCTCTAAACAAATAATTAAATTGAATCTTTCTCATCGGGTCATTGTCCTGCTGCAGAACCCAAAGCCCTGGAGATCATCAAGATTAGTTTGTTGGTAAATGTGAGACTGTGGGTCGTTGTGTTGTTTTTGGTCAGCAGTGTAATTTATCTTGGAATTCTCCCATGGAGACCATTTTCACCCTGTCTCTTTCACTTTTATTATTGAATCATTAACACTGACCTTAACTGAGGCGAGTGAGACCTGCAGTTCTTTAAATGTTGTTCTGGATTATATTTTGTGACCTCATGGATGAGTTCTCCATGCCCTTTTGGAGTAATTTTAATAGACTGATCACTTCTGGGAAGGTTTAACAGTGTTCTGTGTTTTCTCTATTTGTAAATAGGTCTCACTGTGGTTCTCTGGAGTACCAAAGCTTCAGAAATGATTTTGTTTTCTCATCTGTTCTTAAATGTGTTGATTTTTGAGATCTTTTGTCTGCTTCAAGTTGTTAGACAGGTTCTATTTAAGTGATTTCTTGATTCTACAGGTCTGGCAGTAATCAGGTCTGGTTGTGGTTAGTAGTGAAATTGATCTCGGCTTTCCAAAAAGTGTCATTAATAGCAGTAATTAGTTAATTAATGGGGGCATATACCTTTTTACAAAGGGCTAGATTGGTTTGGATTGCTTTTTCCCCTTAATCAATGATAAATCATCATTTAAAAAGTGTTCTTTTTTATATATTTACTCAGGTTATCTTTGTCTCATATGATAATCTGAGAAATGTAAGTATGACATTTTTTTTGTTTTTTAATTAACTATCTGTCTGTCTCTCTTCTCTCTCCTCTCTCTCTCTCTCTCTCTCTCTCTCTCTCTCTCTCCGCAGGCTACTACACATGTGTGGAGGTGATCTTCACTTTAAGGAGGCAGGTGGGCTTCTACATGATGGGGGTGTACGCTCCCACCCTGCTCATCGTGGTGCTGTCATGGCTGTCCTTCTGGATTAACCCCGACGCCAGCGCAGCCCGCGTCCCATTAGGTCAGCCCGCCTGTCAATCACAGTAACAGCCAGTGAAATTCATGCACTGCTTAAAGATGACATACCTGTCATAACAAAACCTCGCTTATTTTTTTTTTATTTCATTTTCCAGCTTTAATTTTACAATATAGCATTAATTTTACATTCCCACACGATTACATTACAACTCTCATTAACTTTATATAACAGTGAATGACAGTCTAAGTAGAACATTGTACATTGTAACATGGTAATTGTATATTATAACAGTAATTGTGAATTCTAACTTGAAAATGTTACATTTTAACATTGTAATTTTACAATCAACCATGATCATTTTATCTTATAAAACTAATTTTACATTTAAGCTAGATCATTTTACAATCTAACATGCTAATTGTGCTTTCTAAAACTAATTTAACATTGTAATGAAATCATTTTACATTACAACATGGTCATTTTACATTATAAAACTAATTTTACATTTTAGCTAGATCATTTTACAATCTAACATGCTAATATAACAATCTAACATGGTCATTTTATATTATAAAACTAATTTTACATTTAAGCTAGATCATTTTACAATCTAACATGGTAATTGTGCTTTCTAAAACAAATTTAACGTTGTAGTTAGGTCATTTTACATTCCAACATGGTCCAACATTTTACATTATAAAACTAATTTTACATTTTAGGTAGATTATTTTACATAGATCATTTTACAATCTAACATGGTAATTGTACATCATAAAATTAATTTTACATTTAAGCTAGATCATTTTACCATGTAACATGGTAATTGTGCTTTCTAAAACTAATTTAACATTGTAGTTAGATCATTTTACATTCCAACATGGTCATTTTACATTATAAAACTAATTTTACATTTTAGGTAGATCATTTTACATAGATCATTTTACAATCTAACATGCTAATTGTACATCATAAAACTAATTTTACATTTTAGGTAGATCATTTTACATAGATCATTTTACAATCTAACATGCTAATTGTACATCATAAAACTAATTTTACATTTTAGGTAGATCATTTTACATAGATCATTTTACAATCTAACATGCTAATTGTACATCATAAAACTAATTTTACATTTTAGATAGATCATTTTACATAGATAATATTACAATCTAACATGGTAATTTTACATTAAAAAACAAAATTTACATTTTAGCTAGATCATTTTACATTCCAACATGGTAATATTACAATTTAACCTCGATGGTTGTACATTTGAGCTAAATAATTTTACAATCTAACATGGTAATTTTACATTATAAAACTAATTTTACATTTTATCTTGATAACTTTTCAATCTAACATGGTACTTGTGCATTCTAAAACTAATTTTACATTTTACATTCCAACATGGCAATTTTACATTGTAAAACTAATTTTACATTTTAGGTAGATAATTTTACATAGATAATTTTACAATCAAACTGGCTAATATTACAATTTAACTTGGAGATTTTACATTTTAGCTAGAATCTTTTTTTTTACAATCTAATTTTTTTATTTTATTTTACATTATAAAACTAATTTTACATTTTAGGTAGAACATTTTACATTTTAGCTAGATAATTCTACAATGCAATGTGGCAATTTGATGTTATAACTTGGCAAGTTTACATTGTAACATGGTAAATATACATTCTAACTCAAAAAATGTCACGTTTTAGCATTGTAATTTTACATTATAAAACTAATTTTACATTCTAGATAGATACATTTACATATTAGCTAGATCATTTTACAATCTGACATGGTAATTGTACATTATAAAACAATTTTTACATTCTAGTTGGATAATTTTACATTCTAACATGGTAATATTTCAATTTAACTTGGTAATTTTACATTATAAAACTATTTTTACATTTTAGCTAGATAATTTTACATTCCAAATTAACATGGTGATTTTACATTTTAGCTAGACTTTTTTTTTTTTACAATCTAATATGGTCATTTTACATTATAAAACAACTTTTACATTTTAGGTTGAACATTTTATATTTTAGCTAGATAATTCTACAATGTAACATGCTAATTTTAAAACTAATTTGACATTGTAGCTAGATAATATTATATTACAACATGGTAATATTACATTATAAAACTCATTTTACATTCTAACTAGGTAACTTTACATTACAACACGGTAATATTACAGTTTAACCTCGATGATTTTACATTTTAGCTAGTTAATTTTACAATCTAACATAGTAATTTAACAATATAATTTTTTTTTTTACAATTTTACATTGTAGGTAGACCATTTTACATAGAAAATTTAACAATCTAACTTGTTTTTTTACATTATAAAACACATTTTATAACGAATGAATAATTTTGCATTTCACACAGTTACATTACATTTTAATTAAGTTTAAGTAACAGTGAATAACATTGTAACAGGGTAATTATATAAAATAACAGTAATTTTTCATTATAACTTGGTAATTGTGCATTATAATTTGGTAATGTGTCCAGTTGATGTTATAACTTGGCAAGTTTATATTGTAACATCGTAATTATACATTCTAACTGGAAAAATGTTACGTTTTAGCCTTGTAATTTTACATTATAAAACTAATTTTACATTCTAGATGGATAATTTTAGATTCTAACATGGTAATATAAAACTTTTACATATATAAAACTATATTTACTATACTATAAAACTAATTTTACATTTTAGCTATAAAATTTTACATTCCAACATGGTAATATTACATTATAAAATTAATTTTACATTTTAGGTAGAACATTTTACATTTTAGCTAGGTAATTTTACAATCTAACTTGGTAATTTTAGATCATGAAACAAATTTTACATTTTAGCTAGATCATTTTACATTTTATATAGGTAATTTTACAATCTAACATTGTAATTTTAAATAATAAAACTAATTTTAAATTTTAGCGAGATTATTTTACAATCTAACATGGTCATTGTACATTATAAAACTAATTTTACTTTTTTAGCTAGATATTTTTACATTTTATATAGGTAATTTTACAATCTAACATTGTAATTTTAAATAATAAAACTAATTTTAAATTTTAGCAAGATTATTTTACAATCTAACATGGTCATTGTACATTATAAAACTAATTTTACATTTTAGCTAGATATTTTTACATTTTATATAGGTAATTTTACAATCTAACATTGTAATTTTAAATAATAAAACTAATTTTAAATTTTAGCGAGATTATTTTACAATCTAACACGGTCATTTTACATTATAAAACTAATTTTACATTTTAGCTAGATATTTTTACATTTTATATAGGTAATTTTACAATCTAACATTGTAATTTTAAATAATAAAACTAATTTTAAATTTTAGCGAGATTATTTTACAATCTAACATGGTCATTGTACATTATAAAACTAATTTTACTTTTTTAGCTAGATATTTATACATTTTATATAGGTAATTTTACAATCTAACATTGTAATTTTAAATAATAAAACAAATTTAGTATTTTAGCTAGATCATTTTACAATCTAACACGGTCATTGTACATTATAAAACTAATTTTACATTTTAGTTAGATCATTTTACAATCTAACATGGCAATTTTACAATATATAGCTAATGTTACATTTTAGGTAGATCATTGTACATAGATCATTTTACAATCTTACATGGTATTTTTATGTTCTAAAACTATTTTTACATTATAGCTGGATAATTTTACATTCCAACATAGAAATATTTTAATCTAACACGGTCATTTTACATTATAAAAATAATGTTACATTTTAGCTAGATAATTCAACAATCTAACATCATTCGTCATTTTACATCATAAAACTAATATTACATTTTAGTTAGATAATTTTACAATTTTAGATTCTAGGTCAGGGATGGGCAACTTCCATGATGGAGAGGGCCACATTTTTTTCAGCATGACCATTGGAGGGCCACATGACCTCTCACTTCAAATAATTGAATATGAAAAACGCTACAAATGATTTTCAATAAGAACAAATTTTATATGAATTTATATCTGTATGTTTACAGCACCAACATTTATCAACAACTATTTTCTGCATATTAATGCATTTTAATACGGCAAAAGACAAACCGTTTGCTTAAAAAAAGTGCAAAAAGGAAGTCCTTCATATCAAAGAACAAAAAGTTTGCTTAAAAAACTGATTGCAAATACAGTAGTTCCTCTGTGTAAAATAAGTTCATTATAACAAGTCCTTCATAAGCAACAAGGACAAAACATTTGCTTATAAAAGTGCAAAAGGCATTTGAACTCATTTATAACAAAGAACAAAAAAGATTTAAAAACTGATTGCAAATAGCTCATTCAATAATAGCAGAAAACTAGACCACAGAGGCCCAACATTTATTGAAGCTAATGAGAGAGCTGTGGTTTGGCCTGCTGGCTCACAATGGACTGGATGTCAATGTCAATTTTCGTGGTTGTTTGGCAGCGCCCTCTAGTGGTCAAAAGTAGAATTACGTTTTTTTTATTTTTTTTTTTTTATTATGAAATTATGAAATTATTTTTGATCTATTCGCGGGCCGCACTGAGTGATGACGAGGGCCGCCAGTTGCCCATCCCTGTTCTAGGTCGATCATTTTACATGCAGACATGGAAATATTACAATCTAACATGGTTACTTTACATTATAAAATTAATTTTACATTTTAGGTAGAACATTTTGGATTTTAGCTAGGTAATTTTCTAAATCTAATATGGTAATTATAGATAATAAAAGTACTGTTACATTTTAGCTAGATAGTTTTACATCGCAACATGGTAATATTACAATTTAACTTTGTGATTTTACATTTTAGCAAGATCATTTTACAATATAACATGTTAATTTAATATTATAAAACTAATTTTATATTATAGGTAGAAAATTGTACATTTTAGCTAGATAATTCTACAATGTAACATGGTAATTCTAAAACTAATTTGACATTGTAGCTAGATAATGTTACATTCAAATCTGGTCATTTTACATTTTAAATCTAATTTTACATTCTAACTAGATTGATGATTTTACATTTTAGCTTACATGATCATTTTACATTTTAGCTTTTAATTAAAAAAAACAATCAGAGAACAGTGTAGAACAGGTTTTTGACTGATTTGACCTTTTTTAGTGCATCACCATCACCTCCATCACCCGTAGCTCCTCCTCACTTTATCTCTCCCCTCATCTCTTCATTCTTGTCCTCTGATAGGCTCCACCTCTCCCTCCTCCCTCCTTCCTCTCATCTGTTCATCTGTCCATTCCAGGGATGAGTGCTGCTGTGAGGTCAGTTAAACCTCAGTTGAATGGATAACTGAACTCTGTAAGAAGCTGGAGATGAGTTAAGAACTGTCTCACTTTCTGTCTCTATCTCTATCTGTCTTTCTCTCTCTCTGTAGGCATTCTGTCGGTTCTGTCACTCTCCTCTGAGTGTATGTCTTTATCGTCTGAGCTGCCGAAGGTCTCGTATGTGAAGGCCATTGATATCTGGATGATTGCCTGTCTGCTCTACGGCTTCGCCTCTCTGGTGGAGTACGCTGTGGTTCAGGTGTGTTTGTCTGTGTTTAAAAGGACTGCGAAAACATTGTATCTCCACTTTTGCTGGTTTTAGTATGTGAGCCCTTTGGAATTACTTGGATTTCTGCATTAGTTGGTCATTAAATGTGTTCTGATCTTCATCTACGTCACAACAATAGACAAACACAGTCTGCTTAAAATAATACCACAAAAAAGTATATGTTTGCATGGTTTTATTGAACATAACATGTTGGCATTTCACAGTGAGGGTGGAAAAAAGTATGTGAACCCTTCAGCTAATGACTTTTCTAAGAGCTTATTGGAGCCAGGATGTGATGAGGTTAAAGGTTGGATGTGTTGGTTAAAGCTGCCCTGCCCTATAAAAAAAAAAAAACCACACCAATTTTGAGTTTGCTATTCTTAAGAAGCATTGATGCTTGATGTGAATCATGCCTCTCAGCACAAAAGATCAAGCTCTCAGAAGACCTACGTTCAAGGATTGTTGACTTGCATGAAGCTGGAAAGGGTTACAAAAGTATCTCTAAAAGCCTTGATGTTCATGTGTGAGACAGATAAGACAGATGGTCTACAAATGGAGAAAGTTCAGCACGATTACTGCTACTCCCTAGGTGTGGTAAAGTCCTGTAAAGATGACTGCAAGAGCATAGCACAGAATGATCAATGAGGTGGGGAAGAATCCTATGAGGAAGAGTGTCAGCTAAAGACTTACAGAAATCTCTGGCACATGCTAACATTTTTGTTGGTAAATCTACAATAAGAAAAATATTAAACAAGTAATTCAAGGAGTTAATGGGAGGACACCGCAGAGGAAGCCACTGCTGTCCAAAAAAGAACATTGCTGCACGTTTGAAGTTTGCAAAAAAAAGAGCACCTGGATGTTTCACAGCAGTACTGACTAAATATAGTGTGGACAGATGAAACCAAAATTAAGTTGTTTAGAAGGAACACACAACACTATGTGTGGAGAAAAAAGGCACAGCACACCATCATCAAAACCTCATCCCAGCTGTGAAACATGGTGGAGGGGGCATCATGGTTTTGTGCTGCTTTGCTGCCTCAGGGTGTGGATGGATTGCTGTCATCAACGGAAAAATGAATTCCCAAGTTTACCAAGTTTACATTTTGCTGGAAAACGTAAGACCATCTGTCCGCCAGCTGAAGCTCAACAGAAAATGGATGATGCAACAGGACAACGACCCAAAACATAGAACTAAATCAAAGTAAAACAACCGAACGACTTCAACAGAAAATATGCCTTCTGGAGAGTCCTGACCTCCTGAACCCGATTGAGATGCTGTGGCATCATGACCTCAAGAGAGCGATCAGTTCCCACCAGATATCCCAAGAATATTATAGCTGAACTGAAACAGTTTAGTGAAGAGGAATGATCTAAAATTTCTCCTGACCGTTCTGCAGGTCTGATCTGCAACTACAGGAAATGTTTGGTTGAGGTTTTTTTTCCTGCCAAAGGAGGATCAACCAGTTATTAAATCCAAAGATTTACATACTTTCCCCCTCACTGTGAATGTTAACATGTTGTGTTCAATAAAACCATGCAAACATGTAATTTTTTTGAGTGGTATTAGTTTAAGCAGACTGTGTTTGTCTATTGTTGTGACTTTTGTTGTGACACATTTATTTGTTCTGACCAATTTATGCAGAAATCCAAGTAATGCCAAAGGGTTCACATACTTTTTCTTGCATCTGTATAATCATTAGTAAAAGAATACGTCGCTCTCAGGAGCTCAGTGAATTTATGATATGCTGCATTACAAATGAATGCATTACCACATATTAATGCATTACCACACTGCTTTGACAGCTTTCTGCAGCAACACAAATAAGAATGCAGTTTCAGCACCATAAACGGTAGTTACACCAATTCAGCACCGTGGACAGCAACACTTCATCAGTGCTGTTCTGTTTCAGGACCGTGGACAGTGTCTCCGGCTCATAGTAGTACTATGGTGTTTTGGGTACAATTCTTTCATACTTGTCAATCTTGATAAATTTGGTGTTTTGGAACAATTCCTTCATACTGGCCAATCTTGATAAATTGGGTGTTTTGGGTACAATTCTTTCATACTGGCCAATCTTGATAAATTGGGTGTTTTGGGTACAATTCTTTCTTACTGGCCAATCTTGATAAATTGGGTGTTTTGGGTACAATTCTTTCATACTGGCCAATCTTGAAAAATTTGGTGTTTTGGGTACAATTATTTCATACTGGCCAATCTTGATTAATTTGGTGTTTTGGGGACAATTCTTTCATACTGGCCAATCTTGATTAATTTGGTGTTTTGTGGACAATTCTTTCATACTGGCCAATCTTGAAAAATTTGGTGTTTTGGGTACAATTATTTCATACTGGCCAATCTTGATAAATTTGGTGTTTTGGGTACAATTCTTTCATACTGGCTAATCTTGATAAATTTGGTGTTTTGGGTACAATTCTTTCATACTGGCCAATCTTGATAAATTTGGTGTTTTGGGTACAATTATTTCATACTGGCCAATCTTGATAAATTTGGTGTTTTGGGTACAATTCTTTCATACTGGCTAATCTTGATTAATTTGGTGTTTTGGGGACAATTCTTTCATACTGGCTAATCTTGATAAATTTGGTGTTTTGGGTACAATTCTTTCATACTTGTCAATCTTGATAAATTGGGTGTTTTGGGTACAATTCTTTCATACTGGCCAATCTTGATAAATTGGGTGTTTTGGGTACAATTCTTTCTTACTGGCCAATCTTGATTAATTTGGTGTTTTGGGGACAATTCTTTCATACTGGCCAATCTTGATTAATTTGGTGTTTTGTGGACAATTCTTTCATACTGGCCAATCTTGAAAAATTTGGTGTTTTGGGTACAATTATTTCATACTGGCCAATCTTGATAAATTTGGTGTTTTGGGTACAATTCTTTCATACTGGCTAATCTTGATAAATTTGGTGTTTTGGGTACAATTCTTTCATACTGGCCAATCTTGATAAATTTGGTGTTTTGGGTACAATTATTTCATACTGGCCAATCTTGATAAATTTGGTGTTTTGGGTACAATTCTTTCATACTGGCTAATCTTGATTAATTTGGTGTTTTGGGGACAATTATTTCATACTGGCTAATCTTGATAAATTTGGTGTTTTGAGTACAATTCTTTCATACTGGCCAATCTTGATAAATTGGGTGTTTTGGGTACAATTCTTTCATACTGGCCAATCTTGATAAATTGGGTGTTTTGGGTACAATTCTTTCTTACTGGCCAATCTTGATAAATTTGGTGTTTTGGGTACAATTCTTTCATACTGGCCAATCTTGATAAATTTGGTGTTTTGGGTACAATTCTTTCATACTGGCCAATCTTGATAAATTTGGTGTTTTGGGGACAATTCTTTCATACTGGCCAATCTTGAAAAATTTGGTGTTTTGGGTACAATTATTTCATACTGGCCAATCTTGATAAATTTGGTGTTTTGGGTACAATTCTTTCATACTGGCCAATCTTGATAAATTTGGTGTTTTGGGTACAATTATTTCATACTGGCCAATCTTGATAAATTTGGTGTTTTGGGTACAATTCTTTCATACTGGCTAATCTTGATTAATTTGGTGTTTTGGGGACAATTCTTTCATACTGGCTAATCTTGATAAATTTGGTGTTTTGGGTACAATTCTTTCATACTGGCCAATCTTGATAAATTGGGTGTTTTGGGTACAATTCTTTCATACTTGTCAATCTTGATAAATTGGGTGTTTTGGGTACAATTCTTTCATACTGGCCAATCTTGATAAATTGGGTGTTTTGGGTACAATTCTTTCTTACTGGCCAATCTTGATAAATTTGGTGTTTTGGGTACAATTATTTCATACTGGCCAATCTTGATAAATTTGGTGTTTTGGGTACAATTCTTTCATACTGGCCAATCTTGATAAATTTGGTGTTTTGGGTACAATTATTTCATACTGGCCAATCTTGATAAATTTGGTGTTTTGGGTACAATTCTTTCATACTGGCTAATCTTGATTAATTTGGTGTTTTGGGGACAATTCTTTCATACTGGCTAATCTTGATAAATTTGGTGTTTTGGGGACAATTCTTTCATACTGGCTAATCTTGATAAATTTGGTGTTTTGGGTACAATTCTTTCATACTTGTCAATCTTGATAAATTGGGTGTTTTGGGTACAATTCTTTCATACTGGCCAATCTTGATAAATTGGGTGTTTTGGGTACAATTCTTTCTTACTGGCCAATCTTGATAAATTTGGTGTTTTGGGTACAATTCTTTCATACTGGCTAATCTTGATAAATTTGGTGTTTTGGGTACAATTCTTTCATACTTGTCAATCTTGATAAATTTGGTGTTTTGGGTACAATTCTTTCATACTGGCCAATCTTGATAAATTGGGTGTTTTGGGTACAATTCTTTCATACTGGCCAATCTTGAAAAATTTGGTGTTTTGGGTACAATTATTTCATACTGGCCAATCTTGATTAATTTGGTGTTTTGGGGACAATTCTTTCATACTGGCCAATCTTGATTAATTTGGTGTTTTGGGTACAATTCTTTCATACTGGCCAATCTTGATAAATTTGGTGTTTTGGGTACAATTCTTTCATGCTGGCTAATCTTGATAAATTTGGTGTTTTGGGTACAATTCTTTCATACTGGCCAATCTTGAAAAATTTGGTGTTTTGGGTACAATTCTTTCATACTTGTCAATCTTGATAAATTGGGTGTTTTGGGTACAATTCTTTCATACTGGCCAATCTTGATAAATTGGGTGTTTTGGGTACAATTCTTTCTTACTGGCCAATCTTGATAAATTTGGTGTTTTGGGTACAATTCTTTCATACTGGCCAATCTTGATAAATTTGGTGTTTTGGGTACAATTCTTTCATACTGGCCAATCTTGATAAATTTGGTGTTTTGGGTACAATTCTTTCATACTGGCCAATCTTGATTAATTTGGTGTTTTGGGTACAATTCTTTCATACTGGCCAATCTTGATTAATTTGGTGTTTTGGGTACAATTCTTTCATACTGGCCACTGGATATTCAATATGACACTTGATGGCAGAATTGTTGCTCTCCACAAACATTGTCTAGGCTATACGAAGATTGCTTAGACCCCAAAACTAAGGTATACTGTAGCTTGATGCCCAAGATCACACAGTATAGTTTTCCAGGGCAGATACCATTCAGAACACGCTTCGTCAGGGTCATACAAAGAATGTTAAGTCCACATTTTTTTAGAATATGACTTTAAAAATATAGACACGTGAGGTCTGCCAGCATTGCTGCAGAGCTTTAAGAAGTGGGAGGTCAGCCTGCAGTTCTTAGACCATACGCCATAGGCTGCATCAACTCTGTCTGCATGAATCTTTTCTATCAGTTAGCTTCTTCTGAAGCTGATGCACAAGAAAGCCTTCAAACAGTTTGCAGAAGAAGAGCAGTCCAAGATCAGGCATTAATAATTGACAAAATATTGACACTTGAGGCACAATTTGGGCATTTTAAATTTTGTTGCCAGGCATTTCTTAGTTATTTTCACGTCATTTTGAGGGACCAAATTCAGTTTACATTGAGTGTATATTAAATTGTGTTGTAAAGCTTTACCACACAACACTGCATTGGATTGACGTCTTCCTGTAAATTCAAGGTTGCTGCAGCACTACCGTCATGCTGGCTCAGCACTGCATTTCTACAGCTTTTAAAAGTCTGTGTGTGTGTTTATTTCCGTTTGACACTGATGTTTGGATTGATGTAAATCTTTCTGCAGGTGATGCTGAACAGTCCAAAGCGCATCGAGGCAGAGAAAGCAAAGATGGCTGAGAAGGAAAAGGAGAGAGAGAAGGAGGGGAAGACTCCAGCCAAAGCCAACACCGTCAATGGCACCGGTGGAACCCCTATTCATGTTAGTACACTACAGGTCAGGCTCACATTAATATTATTTTTTTAGTTTTATTATTATTACCTAGAGTTAACAAGTGTGTATGATCCAATTACTAGGGTACAAGGCTCTAAAACATGGGTATTGGACTATAAAACAGTAGTACTAGGCTCTATAACAGTGGTGCAAGGCTCTAAAACAGAGGTATAAGACTATAAAAAAGTGGTACAAGGCTATAAAACAGTGGTACAAGACCCTAAAACAATGGTATACGATTTTAAAACAGGGTTCAATACTCAAAAGAAGTTGTATAGGACTGTAAAACAGGGGTCCAAGACTCTAAAACATTGACACAATGCTCTAAAACTGTGATTCAAGAACAGTTGTATAAGACTTTAAAACAGGTACAAGACTCAAAAATGGTGGTACAAGATTCTAAAGAGGGTCCAAAAATCTTACATAGGGGTACAATACTCTAAAAGGGTGGCACAAGGCTCCAAAACAGTGGTACAAGACAGTTGCACAGCACTTTAAAACCGTGATACAATACTCTAAAACTGTTGTACAAAGCTCTAAAACTGTGGTACAGTACTCTAAAACAGTGGTTCAAGACTGTTTAAAGTTGTACAGAACTTTAAAACATTGACACAAGGCTCTAAAACTGGTTTAAAATTCTAAAACAGTGGTATAGGACTCTAAAACATGTGTAGAAGACTCTAAAAATGTGGCACAAGACTTTAAAACAGGGGTACAAGACTCTACAAAAGTGGTACAAGGCTTTAAAGCGGTTATATAAGAGTCTAAAATATTGGTTCAAGACTAAAACATGGTTTTAAGACAGTGCCGAAAGGCTTTAAAGCAGTTGTATGTAAACAGTGGTACAAGGTTCTCAAATATTGGTTCAACACTCTAAAACAGTGGTACAAGGCTCTTAAACAGTGGCTCATCACTCTAAAACAGTGGTACAACACACTAAAACTGTGGTGCAAAGCTCTAAAACACTTCTACCAGTCTCTAAGACAGTGGTACAACACTAGAACAGTGCAAAGCTCTAAAATATTGACACAAGGCTCTAAAAATGTGGTACAGGACTCTAAAATGTGGCACAAGTCTAAAACAGGGGTACAAGACTGTAAAACAGGTGTACCAGGCTAAAAAACAGTGATATAAGGCTCTTAAAACGTGAATACAAGACTCTAAAACAGTGGTAAATGGCTCTAAAACAGGAGTACAAGGCTCTAAAACAGTGGCACAAGACTCTAAAACAACTCAACTCTACTGTAAAACAGTGGTACAAGGCTCTAAAGCAGTTGTATAAGACTCTAAAACAGTGGTACAAAGCTCTAAAACAGTGGTACAAAGCTCTAAAAGAGGGCTACAAGACTCTAAAACAGTGGTACAAGACTATACAACATTGGTACGAGGGGCAAAAACAGTGACAAGGGCTACAAGACTCTACACCAGGTACAAGACTCTAATACAGTGGTACAAGACTTTATTTTTAAAATATATGTATTATTTTTCATTTTTTTAGTGGTCACCAATATGTTCTGAGTTTGATTTGATGGAATTATAAATGGTCTGGCAATACAACTCATTAAATGCACTTTTACTGTTAAAATATCCAGTGGCAGTATCCAGTGGGAAAATGTAATGCTGTAATGTTAATGTTGGCAGCCTGAGACACTTACCATGTGACTGTGCCTCCGTTCTCTACTGCACAGACTCTGGTTGCAAATTTGACAACATGGTAGATGTTAATCTCATAATTGGCAGCAGTTTGTTACGTATTGGCCCTAAGATAGAGCCCTGTGGGACTCCACAAGATATACATAACCACATGATTACAAAACAATACGCACTATTGCATTGATTTAGGACGGAATATTGAATAATACAACACAATAAAGTTTAAAGTAGACAGTCTTCATGAATATGCTGGAGTAGACGCGGCAGCAGTATCATTATAAAATACCCAGAGTGCGCATCCATGCAGAGCGTAATCATACATAACCATAATTACGTCCTTTCCACCTCAAACTGTCAGAACAAATAGACGACTCGGGGCTGGAGGGACTTTTTTTTTTTACCGCAGGTACAAAAGATTTTTTTTTTCGCTTTAGAGTTAATGGAAAAAAAACAAGTTTTATATCATGAATTATAAATTAGTGACAGAGTTACTCCGTGTGGATTTTAAAAACAAATGAAACCAGGTACAGAACTATTAAAACAGGCACTGCTGGTGAAATTAGGAGGGTAAAACGAGCCTCTTATTAATTTCCTTCAGTAATGTAATAATGAATGAACGTGTGCACTCTGCATGAGGATAATTACTGAATAAGCACGCAAGTGTGTGTGTGTGTGTGTGTGTGTGTGTGTGTGTAAGCGTAAGCGCAGGAGGGAGATGGAATGGCTGTAATTGAGTCGGCTGCTCTGAGCACGCTCAGTGCGACACGGGCGCAGAGGAGAGCAAAGGTTTCTGGGGAATTGAGTCTAATGCGACCCGACAGCCCAGAGGCCCCGAGCAATGGAGCAGCGGCATGGGTGGGGGGGGCACTAGTGTGTGTGTGTGTGTATTGTGTGTGTGTAAAGGTTATGTTAGGGGTTTACTCTGAGAGTAATGTCAGGTTAGAGCAGGGGAGATGTCTGTCCTCGGGATGGACAGGTCAGAATGGCCTTGTGCGGTCATAAACAACATCTGGATGGCCACTTTATTGGAAACACCTACTGCAGTAACTTGTGGTTCCACTTACTGGTGGCCACTTTATTAGAAACACCTACTACTCTACTGTACCTTGTACTTCCACTCACTTACTGGTGGCCACTTTATTAGAAACACCTACTGCAGTACCTTGTGGTTCCACTTACTGGTGGCCACTTTATTAGAAACACCTACTGCAGTACCTTGTGGTTCCACTTACTGGTGGCCACTTTATTGGAAACATACTCTACCTTGTGCTGTCCACTATACTAGAATCACATATACTCTACGTTGTGCTGCTGGCCACTTTATTGGGAACACCTACTGTACCTTGTGCTGGCCACTTTATTGGAAACAGCTTTTACTCTACCTTGTTTCTCCACTCACTGGTGGCCACTTTATTAAAAACATCTTCTACTGTACCTTGTGCTTCCTCTCACTGGTGGCCACTTTATTGGAAACACCTACTGTACCTTGTGCTGGCCACTTTATTAGAAACATCTACTCTACTGTACCTTGCGCTTACACTTACTGGTGGCCACTTTATTGGAAACACATACAGTACCTGGTGCTGCGACTCATTGGCCACTTTATTGGAAACACGCATTCTACCTTGTGCTGGCCACTTTATTGGAAACAGCTTTTACTCTACCTTGTCTCTCCACTCACTTGTGGCCACTTTATTGGAAACACCTACTACAGTAACTTGTGCTTCCTCTCACTGGTGGCCACTTTATTGGAAACACCTACTACTCTACTGTACCTTGTGCTTCCTCTCACTGGTGGCCACTTTATTGGAAACATACTCTACCTTGTGCTGTCCACTATACTAGAATCACATATACTCTACGTTGTGCTGCTGGCCACTTTATTGGGAACACTTACTGTACCTTGTGCTGGCCACTTTATTGGAAACAGCTTTTACTCTACCTTGTCTCTCCACTCACTTGTGGCCACTTTATTGGAAACACCTACTACAGAACGTTGTGCTTCCTCTCACTGGTGGCCACTTTATTGGAAACACATACTTTACCTTGCGCTGGCCACTTTATTGGAAACACCTACAACAGTAACTTGTGCTTCCACTCACTGGCCACTTTATTAAAAACACCTTCTACTGTACCTTGTGCTTCCTCTCACTGGTGGCCACTTTATTGGAAACATACTCTACCTTGTGCTGTCCACTATACTAGAATCACATATACTCTACGTTGTGCTGCTGGCCACTTTATTGGAAACACCTACTGTACCTTGTGCTGGCCACTTTATTAGAAACATCTACTCTACTGTACCTTGCGCTTACACTTACTGGTGGCCACTTTATTGGAAACACATACAGTACCTGGTGCTGCGACTCATTGGCCACTTTATTGGAAACACGCATTCTACCTTGTGCTGGCCACTTTATTGGAAACACCTACTATGGTAACTTGTGCTTCTACTCACTGGTGGCCACTTTATTGGAAACACCTACTACTCTACTGTACCTTGTGCTTCCTCTCACTGGTGGCCACTTTATTGGAAACATACTCTACCTTGTGCTGTCCACTATACTAGAATCACATATACTCTACGTTGTGCTGCTGGCCACTTTATTGGGAACACTTACTGTACCTTGTGCTGGCCACTTTATTGGAAACAGCTTTTACTCTACCTTGTCTCTCCACTCACTTGTGGCCACTTTATTGGAAACACCTACTACAGTAACTTGTGCTTCCTCTCACTGGTGGCCACTTTATTGGAAACACCTACTACTCTACTGTACCTTGTGCTTCCACTCACTTGTGGCCACTTTATTGGAAACACCTACTACAGAACGTTGTGCTTCCTCTCACTGGTGGCCACTTTATTGGAAACACATACTTTACCTTGCGCTGGCCACTTTATTGGAAACACCTACAACAGTAACTTGTGCTTCCACTCACTGGCCACTTTATTAAAAACACCTTCTACTGTACCTTGTGCTTCCTCTCACTGGTGGCCACTTTATTGGAAACATACTCTACCTTGTGCTGTCCACTATACTAGAATCACATATACTCTACGTTGTGCTGCTGGCCACTTTATTGGAAACACCTACTGTACCTTGTGCTGGCCACTTTATTAGAAACATCTACTCTACTGTACCTTGCGTTTACACTTACTGGTGGCCACTTTATTGGAAACACATACAGTACCTGGTGCTGCGACTCATTGGCCACTTTATTGGAAACACGCATTCTACCTTGTGCTGGCCACTTTATTGGAAACACCTACTACGGTAACTTGTGCTTCTACTCACTGGTGGCCACTTTATTGGAAACACCTACTACTCTACTGTACCTTGTGCTTCCTCTCACTGGTGGCCACTTTATTGGAAACATACTCTACCTTGTGCTGTCCACTATACTAGAATCACATATACTCTACGTTGTGCTGCTGGCCACTTTATTGGGAACACTTACTGTACCTTGTGCTGGCCACTTTATTGGAAACAGCTTTTACTCTACCTTGTCTCTCCACTCACTTGTGGCCACTTTATTGGAAACACCTACTACAGAACGTTGTGCTTCCTCTCACTGGTGGCCACTTTATTGGAAACACATACTTTACCTTGCGCTGGCCACTTTATTGGAAACACCTACAACAGAATGTTGTGCTTCCTCCCACTGGTGGCCACTTTATTAGAAACACCTTCTACTGTAGCTTGTGCTTCCACTTACTGGTGGCCACTTTATTGGAAACACCTACTCTACTGTACCTTGTGTTTAAAAATACCTTTATTGAAAAACACCTACAACGGTACCTTATGTGTCCACTCACTGGCCATTTTATTGGAAACACATACCCTACCTTGTGCTGGCCGCTTTATTAGAAACTCACACACAGCAAGCAAGGGTTTCCCATGAATCTCCCTGTCAGATCACTACACTAAACTAGAGCCTGGTTTGGATGACCTACAGTCACTGCACTACAGTCTTTTATATATAAATATATAAATATTAATCATAATAATAATAAGAAAGATCTTAGTGATTTTAATAGGGTTCCAGTACTTGTGGTGTTCGGACCTCTAATTAATGCTCTGCTGTGTTTTGTGTCGCTGTGTCTCCAGGTGGTGGAGAATCGGGGGAAGAAAGTGTGCACCTCCAAGTCGGACCTTCGCTCCAACGACTTCAGCATCGTGGGCTCCCTCCCGCGGGACTTTGAGCTGTCCAACTTCGACTGCTACGGCAAGCCCATCGAGGTGGCCAACGCTCTCGGCAAATCGCAGAACAAAAACAACAAGAAGCCCGCGCCCCCCAAACCCGTCATCCCGTCCGCCGCCAAGCGCATCGACCTCTACGCCCGCGCCCTCTTCCCCTTCACCTTCCTCTTCTTCAACGTCATCTACTGGTCTGTTTACCTGTGAGGCGTACGAACCTCTTCACCTGAATGATGATTCAGTTTCATTCACACTTTGATTACAACAGTTTAATTGCTTTAGTCATAATTTATTATTTAAAATAATAAATAAATATGGGTTTATTTCCAATAGATAAAATACTGTAGGACCCCTATACAGTACCAGTCAAAAGTTAGAACACACCTTAACCCTCCTATTATGTTCATGTGTCAGGAACAGTAATGGTTCTCCTGGGTCAGTTTGACCTGGTGCATATTTAATTATTAAAAAGATGTCTGAAAATTTGTTTCACATTCAGTCATGGCTGAAAGTGTTCGCACCTCTGACATTTTTCCAGAAATTTAAGTATTTCTCCCAGAAAAACAGAAAAAAAATTATTGAGAACAGAAAGAGGGAAATAAAACTAGAGAACCAAAGTTCAAATATCAATAAATATCTCAAGGTTACAAGTCAGTCTCTAGAGATCTTGATGTCCAAGGTGCGCAACGTAATCAAGAAGTTTAAAATCCATAAAATTGTAGCAAATCTCCCTGGACGTGTGACGGAAGACAAAAAAAATTGATGTAAGGTCGCAACATAGAGCAGTCCGGATGGTGGAAATCAGCCCAAATCAAGTTCCAAAGAAGTTCAAGCTGTCCTGCAGGCTCAGGGTGCATCAGTGTCAGCCCAAACTATTTGTCGACATTTGAGGATGACAATGAAATGAAACGCTATCTCAGGAGACCCAGGAGGAATCCTCTGCTGAGAAAGAGACATAAAAAAGCTTGACTGCAGTTTGCCAAAATGTACGTTAATAAGACCTAGATAGAGCTTTTTCTTAAAGCACATCATTCTACTCTTTCATTTACCAAAAACAGAAGAAGGCCTACAAAGAAAGGAACACCTATAGTCATATATGGTGCATATATGGGTGCCTTGACTGTGTGCAAGGCGTCATGAAATCAGAAAATTACCATAAGATTTGGAATCGCAATGTACTGTAAGACACAATGTCAGAAAGCTGGGTTTGCATACTAGGTCATGGGTCTTCCAGCATGACAATGACCCAAAAATAAACTTCACAAAAATCACCCAGAGATGTTTTGAAACATCTAAATCCAATTGAACACCCATGGAGAGAGCTTACAATTACTGTTGGAAGAAGACACTCTTCAAATATGGTCCAAAGTTCCAGTTTAGAGGTGTAAAAAGCATGCTCAGTTTAGTTTTGCATTAAATTATGTACATTTTGGCTTTTTGTTCTCTGTTTTTTGTGTTTTTTCAATACACACAATGGAAATAAACATTATTATAAAAACAAAACCATACATTTTCTGGGAGAAATATGCAATGTACCATAAGGCACAGTGTCAGACAGGTGGGTTTGCGTCCTAGGTCATGGGTCTTCCAACATGACAATGACCCAAAAATAAACTTTAAAAATCACCCAGAGATAGATTAAAAAATCCATTTGAACACCTGTGGAGAGAGCTTAAAACTGCTTTTGGAAGAAGACACTCTTCAAATATGGTCCAAAATTCCAGTTTAGAGGTGTAAGAAGTTTAGTTTTTTTGTAGAAAATTACAAATTTTCTGGGAGAAATATGCAATGTACTATAAGGCACAGTGTCAGAAAGCTGGGTTTGCATCCTTGGTCATGGGTCTTCCTGCATGACAATGACCCAAAAATAAACTTTTTTAGAGGTGTTTAGAGGTGTAAAAAGCATGCTGAGTTGAGTTTTGCATTAAATTATGTCTATTTTTGCTTTTTTTACTGTCTTGTTTTTTTTGTGTTGTTCCAATATACACAATAGAAATAAACATTTCTGGTAGAAATAGTTCATTTTATGGAAAAAATAAAACAGTGGTGTCAACATTTTCAGCCATGAGTGTATAACTTGAATGCATATTCCACTGAATTTCACTCAAAAACATACAGTACCTTAGTATTAGTATTATACAGTTATCATACATATAATTATTACATTCCAAAATCGATGCAGTTCTGTTCCTACCTCCAGACTGATGCGTCTACGATCCGTCGGTGAATTCTACACATCGATAAAAATCAATACCTCCCTGCAGTGTGTGAGTGTGAACATGCATGACTGCGAGGAAAAGGATCCCAGCATGTAGGAAAAGTGCAAAAACTCCCGTTTTCTTTCCCATGTCGGACGCATTTGACGTGATAACACGTAATAAGGACTTTTTCCCGGGGTTTTTTTTGTTGCACTGTTCTTAAGTAGCTGCTTGAGCTTCCAGGCTTTAAAGACTGTTGCGTGCCATTATGTCCTGAATGAAATGCAAAAAATATTCCTTAATTTTAAAGTGAAATTTTACGTTTTTTTTTTGTCTTTTTTTTTGGGGTGTTCTTTGGACAGCATGACTTTGCAGAAAATGTGAGGCCTGTGGTGACTATGTAAATGACATCTCTACATCTAGACCATCCTATCCTTTGTCTATCTGTCTATATATATATATATGTGTGTGTTTGTGTGTGAAAGCAGGAGACCCCCTTTTTTAAAGTGTGTTAAGCTATATCTATTCTCTGCCCATCTGAATGATGGTACCCTACATCCTAAAGCGCAGACTGTGCGTTTCTGTGCTTTTATTAACTCTGTCTGTAGCCTCTGCTGAGCTGGTTAAGCCGAGGAGCCATGAATCAGATACTGTGTGTGTGTGTGTGTGTTTCGTATGGGTGTGTGTACGTTGCGAACCACAGCTGCTAAATCTCTGCCATGCATTAAACACCTTCCTTCATCACCAACAAACCTTTGTGTGCTTCTTTCACATCTGTCTTATGGGCCTTATGACATCCTTGTGACATCCTTGCGTCTACACCCACTATGTTTAAGAACTCCAGCAGCACCGCTGTGTCGGATCCACTCACTTGTTACCAGCACCATTGGCGTAGGAATAGGGAAAATATCAGAAATTTGGAGGTGGATTTGTCCCCTCCAACAATGATACTGCAGAAAAAGCAGAAATTGTTCTAGAAAAATAAACTTTTATTTTGAAAGCCAGCCAAAATCCCCCTCCCCCCCAAAGAAAAGAACCCCCTTATCTGCTGGCATATCTATTTAAAGTTACCAAAAAGCAATTAGCTCTGCTTTTATCGAGAAGACGGTGCGTACGTGCTACAAAGAGGAGGAGGTGCTTTTCATGGTGGGGGTGCAGATTTAGGCGCTACTATGCTGCCAAATTTAGCTGAGTGCGACAAAGAGACAGGGGAGGTATGTAAACAAAAGCTCGCCAGAGCACCATGTCTCTTTAGTCTCTTCATTTAAGGTGGAACAGGAGAGTTAGCTAACTAGCTAGCTATTGAGACTAACTACCTGCGATTTTTTATGCTTGTTTTGAAGAAAATGGGCATAAAACATAACACAAACCACACAATAAGCTATGGTGACATCTTTATTTGTTGTGCCAGTGATTGTCGTAGCCCTCTGTTTAGAACGTGCCTCAGAAAAAGCTCTCTTTGAAAGTTTATTTACCCTTGGAGCCCAACCAGAAGTGACACCCTACCTCTAGAAGTGACCACGGGGTAGGACTAAGCATTAAGACCAAGGGGTGAAATGGGATTGGGCCTTAAACTTCTAGTCCTATCAACCCGCAATCAGTTAGAGCTCATTGTTATGGAATTCAAATTGAATTAATTACTTAATTTTCTTAATTATGTGTGTTAGTTTGTATTGCACTGGTGATTGGGAGTTCTTAAACACCTCAAAATCTGTTTAAAAACTCCAAGGACCCGCCACCCACATAATACAGTAGCTGCTCTGTGGTGGTCTCTACTTTGGGGTCCTGACTATTGAAGAACAGGGTGAAACAGGTTTACAGCAGTCACATACACGTATGTGTAATCTGCATATTGCTGTGTCTTGGTGGATAAGAGCACAGCTTCCGCCTGAGCTTTCTAGGTAGACTTACAGTGTAAATCTCTGGCGCCCTCTGTAGGAAAATGTGAGAATTACACCCAATAGTGTTCAATAGATTGACCTACAGGCCCAGAAAACAGGTCCATTAGTTCCTCTAAGAACTTTTATGTTTTTTTTTTTTTCAAATTGAAACTGTAAAGTAAAGAAACCCCTTAAAAACAAAAATAATCCAAACGTTCTTCGATGAACTTTTGGTACTTTATACAGAGTATAAAGAGGCCTGAAGGGTTAGCCCAACTTGAAACCACCCTTGGAGCTTCCATATTGTCCCCACATATAATGAATGGCAGTGATATATAGATATATTACACACAGAGTGTGTATTGTTGATGATTATAATGGCCACAGCCATTTACAGCCAATAAAGACCCAAAAATCAGTGTCTCAGAAAATTAGAATATTATATAAGACCATCTGGTACTTTTGTCAGTGTGGGCAGTGTGCCAAGTCCTGCTGGAAAATGAAATCCGCATCTTCATAAAAGTTGTCAGCAGAGGGACGCATAACAATAATAATGCTATGATATGCTATAATGAATAATAATACAAAACTTCCAGTCAAATGTAAAGTCCTCCAACTGAAACAAAATGTTAAATGTTATGTTAAATGTAATTAACTAAAAAAAAAAAAAAATCAAAGGCAACATTTTGCACTAATTAACACATTGCCGCCTTTCCCATTGGCTCCTGACACCATCTATTTACATACTGGGATTGTCCTCTTGTCACTGACCCTCACTTAGTCCTTCCCCCTTAAGGCCAATTTATACTACAGCGTAGACAACGGTTTGAGACGCAGCCCTTTATATATATATATATATATATATATATATATATATATATATATATATATATATATATATATATATATATATATATAAAGGGCTGCGTCTCAAACCGTTGTGTAATCTGCATATTGCTGTGTCTTGGTGGATAAGAGCACAGCTTCCGCCTGAGCTTTCTAGGTAGACTTACAGTGTAAATCTCTGGCGCCCTCTGTAGGAAAATGTGAGAATTACACCCAATATATATATATATATATATATATATATATATATATATATATATATGTATATATATATATATATATATATATATACATATATATATATATATATATATATACATATATATATATATATATATATATATATGTATATATATATATATATATATATATATATCATAGAGTAGGGGTTCTTTTTTATGTCTGTGAATCATTGGATTGTGTCCAATCCCAAAAATCACACTACCCTGCTTATTATTGTGTCACACATGGTAACGCCACCATTAACATCATTACATCGATTCTTTATTACAGTGTATTTAGAACAATATTATTATGGTTTGAGACACAGCCCAACCCTTGATAGAGCTGTTTATCCAAGGCTGTGTCCAATCCAAGACAGCACACTACAATTACAGCCAAAAATCTATGTTTTGGAAAATTAGAATGTTATATAAGAACAAGTGGTACTTTTGGCAGTGTGCCAAGTCCTGCTGGAAAATGAAATCCACATCTCTATAAAAGTTGTTGCATAAAGTGATAAAACACAGTGTATCAACATCTTTAGAAAGTATAATAAATTATATCAATAAAAAAGTAAAAAAAAAAAAAAAAAAAACGACCTGTATGTTTCCATGATTTTTTTTTTTTTTTTTACAGTAAACATGTTTTAGGCAGTAAAGGCTCTGCATTATTGATACTGTGAGCTGATTGGCTGGAGTTAAAGTCAAAGCAGATTTTAAAATAAAGATTTTAAACTTATGTCTTCAGTGCTGAAACATATAATATTGTTTTTATTTTGAGAAAACATGCTCCACATGAACTCATTCATTTTAGATTAACTCTTGGGCGCCCTCTAGTGGTTTGGTCAAAAGCCAGAAAAAAATCTCAAGCGGGTATTCTGCTCTATAAATTATATACATAATATACAGCTCTGTAAAAAAAATGAAGAGATCACTTCAGTTCCTGATAATATCAGCATTAAGCTTATTCAGTGTAAAAGTTTAAAGGTATTTTTGTATAATTGTTATCGAAATTGTAGGAATAGCTTTATCATTTTGTATAAATGTTTTCAGTTTATTCGCATGCACTAAATATTATATGTATATAAGACTATGAGGGAACACATAAGAAATAATGTAAAAACTTAAGCATTTAAGACTTAAGGCTCATATCTTGGATGATGTTAACTTTTGGCGGTTTCTGAGGCTGGAAACTCTAATGAACTTATTCTTGCTCTTCCTTTAATGGGGTGATCCTAATGAGTGCCAGTTTCATCAGAACATTTTTTGATGGTCTTTGTGACTGCACTTGAGGATAGTTTTTTTCACAACTTTACAACTGATGCTCCTAAACAAATTAAGAGGTAAGAAATAAAAAAAAAAACATTCTTAACAAGACAATCCAGACAAGATGTGCAAAACTGGCTCTATCTGAGCAAAAGATGCCTAGTTTGTAGAATATAAAAATATAACAAATATTCTGGTTTGTTTAACACTTTTTTGTGTACTAAATAATTGTTAACTTTTGACTGGTACTGTGTATGAAAGAAGATTTTTTGTGTGTGTTATTTGTGTTGCCAAATATGTTGTTATCGCAAAAAATACCCTCAAATGAATTCTGTAATAAATACTGTGTATCATGAAGTTCGTTGCACAAAAACAACTTTTTTGGCACACTTTATAATGCACACCAGTTTTGCATAATATGTTCCCTTTATGAAAGGAGAACCTTTGTTTTTATTGCAGTATAGCACAAAATATACAATTATTTATTCTCATCATATGGGAAGGAAATAGGAGGGAAATAAATAAACAATCTATAATATATATTTTATATAATAGGCTATCCATTTTGTAGTGCTGTTCAAAATCTCAACAGTACATTTTATTCCCTACGTAGTTCACTGCTGAGCACCCATAATGCATCGCAAAATGTAGTGTATAGATTTAATTAGTAAAATTTCATAATATATTAGTATATATACATTATATAGTGATGTGTTATTAATAATTAATGTACTGTAATCTGCCAAACCTGCACTATTAAGGTTAGTGTACATTAAATAACACTAAAAACATGAAATAACACCATATTAAAACAGTGTTAGTGTGTAGTACGCAATTGGGATGCAGCCACGGGGTTAATCGCGGCTGCGTCCCAATAAAAGCGCACTTGCTCTGTCTTTGGACACAACCACAAGCAAGTACGGCAGCTGGCGCTTCGGCTCTGCTCGGTTAGGCTCGGTTTAACTCGGCTCTCGCTGTTTACTATCCATTCCTGTTATTAAATAACAGGACTTATAAATACATAACTTATAGTATTAGAGATTAGTACGCAATTGGGACGCAGCCACGGTGTGTATTTGGACACAACCATTGTTTTTCTTGGCTCCCACTCTGCTGTTTACCTACAGTACCTTAAATAATATCACGATATTTCAGGTTATTTTTGCAATAACGATTTTCTTGGCGATATGACAAAACACTGAATTTAAATATATAAATATATTATAAATATTACATATAAAATTATTTTAAGAACACACTACTGCAGCGAAACAAATATTACATTTTATTTGCCTATATTATTGTGTATGATACCATATGACACATCCCTGCCTTATAGTATTTGTGTTTACTACACAATTGGAACGCGTCCACAGTGTGTATTGGGACGCAACCTCTGTGTTATAGAACGCAAGCGAATTCGGCTCGGCTCTTGCTCGGGTCCGTTCGGCTCCTGCTCGGGTCCATTCGACTCCTGCTCGAGTCCATTCGGCTCCTGCTCGGGTTGGTCTCGGATCCTGCTCGGGTAGGGCTCGGATCCTGCTCGGGTCCATTCGGCTCCTGCTCGGGTTGGGCTCGGATCCTGCTCGGGTCCATTGAGTTTTTGCTCGGCTCCGCTCGGCTGTTTCCGTCTCCATCAGTATTCTCCCCGCGTCCCGCTGTATCGCCGCTCGCGGACGGAGCCGCAGAGGAGGTGCGCGAGCTGCCCGCATCACCGCGCGCCCTCTCTCCTCGCTTCAGCGCGAGCTATCCAACCGTCGCTGTCCTCGCGAGAGAGGCGAGACGCGCATTACCGGACGTTTTCTCTCGTTTTTTTTGTGTAATTACTGAGTTATTTATTATTATTCGTGTTTTTCGGTGTAAAATGAGCGGAGGCGGGGAGACGCTCGCGGCTCTGTGAACGGACGGACGGACGGACGGACGGATGGTGGATATGGAAAAACCGAAGATGATGAGTCTCTCCGGTTTCCTCCTGCCTGCTTTATGGGGACTGGCGCTCGGCGGATCACCCAGCGTACAAATAGGTAAGAACATCCCGGGAACAGCCGGGGCTCCTCAAGACGAGCTGAGATACACACACAGAGCCTCGGTCACACCTCCATTTTCATCCGCGGCCAAAAGACTCCAGTTCAAACCGGCCCCGACCCTTACCGAGCTAACCAGCGGCTAAACCAGCTAATTAACCTAACCTAACCCAGCTAACCGAGCTAAACCTGCGCGTTTCTCCGTTAAACCTGTAGAAACGTACCGTTCAGCTCATCCTCAGCCCCCGGTCTGTGTATAAAACACTGATTCGCTCAGTCAGATCAGGAACCTGCGCTAGATTTATAATGAGAACCGACACAGAGCTTCACATCTGAACCACAGCCTGGACCTCTTTCTCTTCTCTCTCTGATATACAGAGCAAAATCTGATTATAAACCGCTTCTTATAAAACCAAATTTGATAATAAACCGCTTCTTATAAAACCAAATCTGATAATAAACCACTTCTTATAAAACCAAATCTGATAATAAACCGCTTCTTATAAAATCAAATCTGATAATGAACAGCTTCTTATAAAACCAAATCTGATAATAAACCGCTTCTTATAAAGCCAAATCTGATAATAAACTGCTTCTTATAAAGCCAAATCTGATAATGAACCGCTTCTTATAAAACCAAATTTGATAATGAACCGTTTTTAAGACTCCAAATCTGATAATAAAACCGTTTTAGATACAGAGTTTCCAAAATGAATCGTTTCTTAAGACACCAAATCTGATAAAGAGTCATTTCTTAAGACCCCAAATCTAATAATAAATCGTTTTTAAGACCCCAAATCTGATATTAAACCGTTTTTTAGATACAGAGTTCCCAAAATGAATAGTTTCTTAAGACACTAGATCTGATAATGAATCGTTTTTAAGATACCAAGTTCCAGAAATAAATAATTTCTTAAGAAATTCTCAATGTGAATCGTTTCTTATTAAACACTGAGAATTCTCTAAAGGAATCGTTTCTTAAGTTGCCAAATCTGATAATGCATCGTTTCTAAGATACTGAATTCTGAAAATGAATCGTTTCTTAAGACACCAAGAAATTCTCTAAAGGAATCGTTTCTTAAGTTGCCAAATCTGATAATGGATCATTTTGAAGATATCAAGTTCTGAAAAGGAATCGTTTCTTAAGATGCCAAATCTGATAATGAGTCGTTTTTAAGATACTGAGTTCTGATAATAAATCGATTCTCAAGACTCCAAATCTGATACTGAATCTTTTTGAAGATGTCCAGTGTTTTGATAATAAAGTTTTTGAGATACTGAGTTTCAAAAATGTACAATTTCTTAAGACACTGATGAATTCTCTAATTGAATGGTTTCCTAAGACACAGAGAAATTCTCTAAATTAATAGTTTCTTAAAGATACTGAGAAATTCTGATAATGAATCGTTTTGAAGATGTTCAGTGAAGATACTGAGTTCTGAAAATGAATCTTTTTGAACATACTGAGTTCTGAAAATGAATCTTTTTGAACATACTGAGTTCTGAAAATGAATCTTTTTGAAGAGACTGAGTTCTGAAAATGTATCTTTTTGTAGATACCTTGTTCTGAAAATGAATCTTTTTGTAGATACCTTGTTCTGAAAATGAATCTTTTTGTAGATACCTTGTTCTGAAAATGAATCTTTTTGTAGATACCTTGTTCTGAAAATGAATCTTTTTGTAAATACTAAGTATACTGAGTTCTGAAAAGGAATCTTTTTGTAGATACTGAGTTCTGAAAAGGAATCTTTTTGTAGATACTGAGTTCTGAAAATGAATATTTTTGTAGATACTGAGTCCTGAAAATGTTTTTTTTTGACAAAAAGATTCATTTTTAGAACTCAGTATCTGAGGTCTGAAAATGAATCTTTTTGTAGATACTGAGTTCTGATAGATACTGATTTCTGAAAATGAATCTTTTTGAAGATACTGATTTCTAAAAATAAATCTTTTTGTAGATACTGAGTTCTGAAAATAAATCTTTTTGTAGATACTGAGTTCTGAAAATAAATCTTTTTGTAGATACTGAGTTCTGAAAATGAATCCTTTTGTAGATACTGATTTCTGAAAATGAATCTTTTTGAAGATACTGAGTTCTGAAAATGGATCTTTTTAAAGATGCTGATTTCTGAAAAAAAATTTTTTTTTTAAAGATACAGAGTTCTAAAAATGAATCTTTTTTGTAGATGCTGAGTTCTGATAGATACTGATTTCTGTAAATGAGTCTTTTTGAAGATACTGATTTCTGGAAATAAATCTTTTTGTAGATACTGAGTTCTGAAAATGAATAATTTTTTAAGATTTGAGTTCTGACTCTCTGTTTTTGGTACTTATCCCCAGGTGGCCTGTTCCCTCGAGGAGCGGACCAGGAGTACAGCGCCTTTCGGGTCGGGATGGTTCAGTTCGGCACGGCCGAGTTCCGGCTCACGCCTCACATTGATAACCTGGAGGTGGCCAACAGCTTCGCCATCACCAACTGCTGTAAGTTGTGCTGTAACCCTCCTCCTCACTGAGGAACCTGCTGCTGCTGCTGCTGCTTCAGTGCTGTAGTTAATCTGTATCAGAGGTCTTCAGATCTGCACACTCAATCCAGCTTCTGTTCCTGAACACTGTAGTGATTGTAGTGACTCTCTGTGGCCAATCAATAAAATCAACTATTCTCTTAACGTCCAGGATGTGAAACTGGGGTCAGGTGTCAGATTTAAAGACCTGGGGCCTGTGCTGAATTTGGTGAAGTGAAAAGGTGGATGTGGCTTCATCACGAGGAATAAATGTTTCCAGCATGCTGGAAATGAACGTTCTGGTTTTAAAATAAAAATGAAAAATATTGTTATGAGGGTTAAAATGAAAACCCTGTAAATAAATTATTTTAAGACACTGTGAACTGAAGATGAATCGTTTTAAAGATGCTGAGTTCTGAAAATGAATCTTTTTTAAGTTCTGAAAATGAATTTTTTTGTAGATACTGAGTTATGAAAATCAATATTTTTGTTGATACTGATTTCTGAAAATTAATCTTTATTAGAATTTAATTTAATTATAATATATAATTTAATTATAATTTAAATTGTTCAGAAAACTTGTGATTTTTAAGACTCTTAATTCTGAAAATTTGTGATTTTTTAAGACACTGAATTCTGAAATTGAATCATTTTTTAAGCTGCTAAGTACTGGAGATAAATGGTTTTGAAAAAGCTGATTGTTAAAAATGTACCATTTTTAAGTTACTGAGTCTTGAAAATCAGTCATTTAAGATGCTTTGTTCTAAAATTAGTCATATTTTAAGACGCTAAGTTTTGAACATGAATCTTTTTAATATGCTAAGTTAATATTTTTTTTAGGTCACTGAGTTCTGAAAATAAGTAATTTTAGGATGCCGAGTTTTGAAAATGGGTAATTGTTTAAGATATTGAATTCTGTAAATGAGTGGGTTTTAAGACACAGAGTACTGAAAATTTATGGTTTTTAAGTTGCTGTGTTTTGAAAATTAACCATTATAAACTGTCTGAGTTCCGAGCTTTTTTTTAAGATGCGTTCTATGAATTAATTTTTTTTTAGGACGTTGAATTTTAAAAAAGCAATTAATTGTTTTTAAGACATTGAGTTCTGAAAATTAATAGCTTTTTTGTTTGTATTATTCAACTAATTCTGAAATGTATTCATTTTTAAGTCACTGAGTTCTGAAAATTAATCGGTTGTAAGACACTGAGTTCTGAAAATGAATCACTTTTAAGTGGCTGAGTTTTGAAAAAAAAAAAATCTAAAAATATACATTTTTTAAGATGCTGCGTTCTGTAATGAATTGATTTTAAGATATTGAGTTCTAAAAAAAGCAACAAATTGTTTTGTTTGTCGCTAAGTCGCTGAGTTCTGAAAATTAATTGTTTTCAGTATGATGAGTTCTGAAAATGAATCAGTTTTAAGTCGCTGAGTTCTGAAAATTGTTTTTAGGATGTTGATTTTCTGAAAGTTAATCATTTTTAATATGCTGAGTTCTAAAAATTAATCATTTATAGGATGATGACTTTTAAAAATGAATCATTTTTAAGATGCAGAGTCCTAAAAATGAATCATTTTTAAAAAGAGAGTTCTTAAAAATTAATAAATTTTAAGATGCAGAGTTCTAAAAATTAATCAATTTTAAGATGCAGAGTTCTAAAAATGAATTGTTTTTAGGATGCTGAGTTCTAAAAATTAATCGTTTTTAAGATGCAGAGTTCTAAAAATGATTCGTTTTTAAGAAGCAGAGTTCTAAAAATTTATACATTTTAAGATTCTAAGTACTGAAAATGTATAGCTTTTAAAGACACTAAATCCTAAAAAAAATCATTTTTAAGTAGCTGTGTTCTGAAAAGGAAACTTTTTTAAGATGCTGAATGTTAAAAATGTTCAACCTTTAAATCACTGAGTACTGAAAATTAATATTTTTTAACATTCTTAGTTCTAAAAATGAATATTTTTTAGTATGCTGAGATCTGAAATTAGTCATTTTTAAGATGCTGAGTACTGAAAATGTAGAAATTTTGAAAAATGAAGCTGTTTAAGCTGGTTGACCAACTTTCAAGCATAATGTATGTTGTAGAGTTTGATGGTTTAGCTGGTCTACATGCATGATCAATGGAAGTAACCCCCGCAAAGAGAGGAATACAATCTTGTGTGTGTGTGTGAGAGAGAAAGAATCAGAGCAGATTCCCTCATTAGTTATGCATTCAAAATGGCGACTCTGCCTCTGGAGGATTCAGGCTCTTAAATATTTGAAGGCTTCTGTAGGGGCGGGTTAGAAGTGTTGAAGTGGAGAATTGTATTGGTTGGGTTGGGCTTCACAGGTCCTCATTTTTGTAAAGAGGGAGTGTTGGTCGTTTTGTTTACTTAAATCGGTTTGTGACGGTAAGTTGTTTGAATCGTCTGATTCTGAATGAAACTAGATGAAGTGATGGAATTTAAGCTGGTGGTAAGCGATGTCTGACTGGTTTAGCAAAGAGGCTAAATGCACAGGCAGTCTGATTGGTCCTGAGTCCTGGCCAATCTAAAGCCCTATCTGGACAGAATTAGTTTCTCAGGTGGACGTCTCTATTAAAAATATTTCACATTTCTACTCAGTGATAAAACTCTTACATCCGGACTGCAATTGAAAAAACAGGAGGACCAGTGAGTTTTTGGGATTTCTTAGTCACGTGACATGGAGTTCAGTAGCTCCTCCATTTCCACTCGTTGTTTTTTACATAGATCTCTGTGGAAACGTTCGCGCAAAGTGTAATTACAGTGCACGGCAGTGGACAAATAGCTATTTTATTAAACGCAAGGAGACAAAAATCTGAGATGTGCGTCCGGACAGGACGAAAATTACCGGAGGACCACGGAGTTCAGAGAAAAACAGTAGATAATTCAGCCTGTAATTTTCTCAGAGAACAGAGTCTGAGAAAAAACACATAGCTACATGGTTGTTCCGGACTGGATTAAAAATCACAGAGGACCCCCCATACAAAGAAAACTACCCCAGGACCCCCTGAGAAACTAATCCCATCCAGATAGGGCTTAAGTCTAAAAAAAAGAGAGAAAAGATCAACATGTTTTTTTTTGCTACCAGATCATAGTAAATTCATTGATTGACTCATATTTCTAAAATAATTTTTTATACCTACCTTGTTTGATCCTACGTTATGAGGTAGGACAAAAAAAACGTTACTTCGATATTTCTAGATATAAAAAGAATATTGGTGGTCAAATTCTGTGAAACTGACACTAATAAATACACAATTCCTGGTATTTACTTGTTTAAGAATATTATTTTACCTTCTTTTCGGTAACACAGATGCTGTGAAGTATCTTAGCGACTTATCTTGTATCCCTGTCTGTTTCAATGTATCGAGATATCATCATTATTTTGAGCAATGTATTGTGATAGTATTGTATCGTGAGATGATCTGTGTTTTAGAAGACCTACCGCTGGTTGAAATATGATTGGGAATTCTCATAATTCACACTGTAACCCAGTGTCTATTCAAGGACATTAAATAAAGTCCTGCCCTTCAACCAAAAGAGCCAATCAGATTGCTACTCATGCATGCTCCTCTTTGCATGCCAATGGGGAAAGCACCCTTTAAATGTGGAGATCTGTGCAAGCGCAGTAGCCATATCAAGCGAGAAATCATGTTTTTGGGCATAATGGGGACAGATTCTTCAAACTTTTTAAAATACATGTTGTTCAAATTATAAATAGACCTTTGATTTACAGTTTTTTGCTCTTTCCCTATTCAAACAGAGGAAATGCTGGTATTGTTTGAGTGGATATAACCTATAATATGGTAGCTTTGAAAAGATGGCAACAGGAGTGAAAATAGTTTCTTGTTTATAGTTTCTTCTTCAGACGACTTCAAAATAATCAGTTTCTCTGATTTTGCTATTTATAGTTACATGTTTGAGTAAAATGAAGATTGTGGTTTTATTCTATAAACTACAGACAACATTTCTCCCAAGTTCAGAATAAAAATATTGTACTGCATGTCCTTCTCCACCAGTCTTTCACACTGCTTTTGGGTGACCTTATTCCACTCCTGGCTTAAAAATTCTGGAGATTGGGCTGTCCATGACAGGGTCTTGATCTGGTGGTCCTTCATTCCACACATTAATTGATCTAGCTCTGTGTAATTGAGCATCATCCTGCTGAAGAAAACAGTCCTCAGAGTTGGAGAATATTTTCAGAGCAGAAGGAAGCAAGTTTTTTTTCATTTGCCATTCTTTTTATAGGTCACTTGATGTCATCCTGCGGTTGCTGACTGACGTTTAAATTCAAAAAAGGTTACAGTCAATCTCCAGTCCTGAACCCCTAATTGACAAACCTCTGAATGCAATCATGTAAGACGAATTTAAGTTGGATGGCCACAAGCCATCAAACAAATAAGCTGAACTGCTTGAATTGTTGTGCCAGGAGTGGAATAAGGTCACCGAAAAGCAGTGTGTAAGACTTGTGGAGGAGAACATGATGCCAAGATGCATGAAAGCTGTGATTAAAAAAAAAAAAAACAAATATTGATTTCTGAACTCTGAAGATGTGTGATCACAGTGTAGCAGAAACATGATCCAGATGAGGAGATGAGAAGTCGACTCATGAATCACATGAATGATTCATGAATCAAATTTGCTCAGGTTAGGCTTCGGTTTGAACGCGAGTGTTTGATTAATGAGACTTAAACTTTGGTCTGTTCTGTGTTTTTTTTTTTTTTTTTTTGGGTCAACGCTGAGAAGATGATCTAGCCGTGATTCGCCACTGGCGAGAAAAAGAAAAAGAGAGAGAGAGAGGGGGAGAAAAAGAGAGAGCGCACCGAAGTTGGTTGCCACGGCAACGGCTGAGGAGCTCAAGCCCCGCCCCTGCTCTGTGTTTTATTAGCCTACATGGTTGTTTTAGGTGAATATTAAATATGGACGAGTGCATGGGTCTTTTTTTTCGTTGTCTTCCCGAGGCTTGTGTCGCGTGTACGTGTCGGGAAAATGCGCGAGAGGCTCGTTAATGCGACACGGCCCCTTCCCTTCACCCCGGCTCGCCCTTCATATTCACAGATTACCATGAAAATACAGTGAAGGGGGGGGGGGGGGGGTGTGGGTGGATGCCGCCGCTGCTGCTACTGCCGCTGTTGCTGCTGCTGTTGCTGTTGAATAATGAGGGTCATTGAAGGCTGATGCCGTGCAAACAGCCAGTAGAGTGGTGCACGGTGCACACGTGTGAAATGCGCGCTAAAAGCGTGCTTTATTTAGGCTCGTTTTTTTTTTTTTTTTTTTTTTCGCAGGAGGCCGTCCAGAGCCCGAGTGAAAGCTGCAGTGAGCGCGCTCGAGCCCTGGATGACAGGGGCTTCTGTCCTGCTTGAATGGGTTGCAGTTGGGTGCGCGTGCATGCTGTGCGCTCTGTACAAACAGCGGAGTGCAGGGAGGGCTCTCTGCTCCGGCATGCGAGCGGCGCTGCAACATGTCCGCGTGTCGTTGTCGTCGCGCGCCGCTGTTGCCGTCGTAGCGAGCGCTGGGCCTGATTGATAAGAGCGAGATGCGTGCAAACACGCTCATACATATGCATGCACGGCAGCTTTTTGTGCAGACACATGCATGCACATATAGGCTGCACCATTAGCGTAGCACATCTGTAGTAGTAGATGGTCGTGTGCACACACACACACAGTCACACATACACAGGCTGACCTATATGCATGTAAAAAAAAAAATATATATATATATATGGAATGCGATATATTAGTGACATTTTGGACTTGGTAGAATGGACTAGCTTGTTTTAGAGATAATATGAAGATATTTTAAGGCATTGTGATACAGGGATTGGACAATGAACTGAAACACCTGGTTTTAGACCACAATAATTTATTTTCCTGACGGAGAGTTCTGGTGGAAACAGGAGAGTTGAGGTGCACATTGAATTCTGCCGTGATTTGAGCAGCCCGGGTTAGCACCCGAACATCCCTTTCAGACAGCTTCCTCTTACAGCATCCACAGTTAATCCTGTTGGATGTGGTTTGTTCTTCTTGGTGGTATGCTGACATTACCTTGGATACCTGAATGTCGACGGTAACAATGATTCCAGAACGTTGTACTTCGTTGCACGTCGTTGTCTTGTTGAAGCATCCAGCCCCAGTTCAACTTAAACTTTCTTACTGATTCTCGAGCTTATTGTATCCTTCCCCTAAACCAGGGGTCGGCAATAAATTTAGGCCACCTGCCAGATATTTTCCAAGCCACAAAAACAAAAATCTGTTTTGGAAAATGAAGTGTAATGGCATGGAGTGCTACAGCAGACTACTAGCTTTCCAGAGGATTGTTGAACCCAATTGCAGAACAGTTGGTCTCAAAGCAGGTAAACCCAAGAAGAGGAAAAATAAATAAATAAACGCAGTGCTCCTCATGCGGGATCAAACCCGTGTCATCAGTATAGCGGACAAATACATAATTGCTACCCCGGCTAGTGAATTGGGACACGGACGAAAAAAAAACAACAACCAAAAAAACCCTTATAAGGAGATAGAGAGCCCGATAACAGGTGAAAAAACGGGAACGTGGGAAACTAAAACAACCTAATGAAAGAAAAAAACATGCAATTGGCCACATTAACCCTTTCTTATAATTAGATTCACCTGTGTATGTAGGTCAAGGGTCAATAAGCTTACCAAACTAATTTTGTGTTCTAATAATTAATGCTTAATGTATTCAAATCAATAAAACGACAAGGGTGCCCAAATTTATACACCTGCCTAATTTAGTTTAAAGAATTATTGCACACTTTCTATAAATCCTATAAACTTTATTTCACTTCTCAAATATCACTGTGTTCCTCTGCTATATGATATATTTAACTGAAATTGCTGATCTGAACAACCAATGATTTACTGCAACATACTCCTAGTGATTTTTTATACTTATGCACTGAATACACTGAAACTGCATTCAATTACGATAATGCACGACTACTGCCAGAGATCAGTTGCTATCAGAAACTCTAAATACAGTGATTTTGTATTATATTTATTGCACTTCCTTCGTTTAAACATTCCTAATTATATCTAAATGTTATATTAAATGATGCTCAGTCAAGGTTCTGTAAGTACTGTTGATATTCACAATGTACAGTACACAGCATGTTGTTATATAATGATAACAACATGGTGACAATGCGACGACAATGTGAATTTCAGTGCCTAGTGCATACTCGGTCTTCTCAATGCTGTTCGGAGGAAAACATGCCTTTTCCAAAATCCAGACTGCTGATTTTTTTTTATGTTGCCATGGCAACAACACTGCATGAATCACACACACACTCCTGAGCAGAGGACTCAAGCAGAGGAGGGGAGTTTTGTTTGTAGCTTTTTTAAGTGCAGTGTAAATTTGAGTGCAGCATGATCAGTGACAGTGTGAGGAAAGATTATTCCCGTCGTTAATCAGAAACATAGTAGAGATTTTTAAACAACTTTTCTTTTCAGTCCCTTCTTTACTGTGTTTGTGAATTATTTGAATTATGACTAAAATGGCACCACTGAGGTACATTTAGGAGTAGACCTTTTTTTTTCAGTCACCTGCTATGCATACTATGCTGTATCTTTGAAACCTGGAGGCTGTTCTGACACAAAGACAAAACTACATTTAAAAAGAAATACCTAGATACTATTGTTAGATGAAAAAAGAATCCTATCTGTTTTATACTGAAACTTTAACATGTTCAGATACACAGTTGTGGAATCCTTAGCAAAATCTTTTACCCATGCAATAAAGAAGCATGTTCTATTTTAGGTGGGGTCCATAAATTTCAACTTAAATGCAAGTTGAGTAGCATTCCTGAGGTAAATTTATCGTTAGAATAACTCTGATGAGAAAGATTTATTATTAGAAAAGTTGTCTGGAGGTACATTTGTGATTAGAATAGCTCCTTTGAGCTACATTTATGAGCTACATACTGAGGTTTCCTTATAATAAAAAAAGCTCTCATGAGCTAGATTTGTGATTAGAAAAGTTCTACTAAGGTAAATTTGTAATTAGGACAGCTATACTGAGGTAAATCTGTAATTAGTACAGCTATACTGAGGTAAATTTGTGATTAGAATAGCTTTACCTAGGTAAATATGTGATTATAATAGATATATTGAGGTAAATTTGTTATTAGAGCAGCTCTCCTGATGTAAATTTGTGATTAGAACAACTATACTGAGGTACATTTGTGATTAGAACAGCTCGACTGATTAGAACAGGTGTTCTGAGGTAAATGTATTATTAGAACAGCTGTTCTGAGGTGCTTTTGTGATTACAATAGCTCTCCTTTTGCGACAAGAACAACTCTCCTGTGGTAAATGTGTTATTGAAACAGCTCTACTGAGGTGAATTTGTGATTAGAATAACTTTCTTTAGGTACATTTGTGATTAGAACTGCTCTCCCGAGGTAAATTTGTGATTTGAATATCTCTGGTGAGGTAAATTCGTGATTAGAACAGCTTTACTGAGGTAAATTTGAGACTAAAATAGCACTATTGAGGTAAACATAGCAATATTTGTATATTTTGAGCTCCTCACATTTCAGCTATCAGTGAAGGTCTTGTTCATCAGTATTGTAACAGTATTGTATCTAGTGTAACGGCCACATCAGTGGTTCACTAGTACTGGCATGTCCTAATGATTTGTAAAAGGTTATTTATAAGCATCCAGATTACATCATAGATGGAATCCCTCTCAAGAGCAATCAAATGCCTCTCTGGAAGCTTCTTGTAGCTTTGCCAGAATACCACATGGCAGTTGTATTGTAGTACATATTGTATGACAATTCAGCTTTAGGGCTTTTTCAGAATGTAGAATAATGAATTTGATGCCAAAGATTCACTAATGTGGGTCCTCTTATGAGCAAGCAATAGTTAGAAGATTTACAGGCACCTACTGTTACAGGATCGTGAGCCACCATGCAGTTATTAATTATGCCAAAGCACCTTATATTTCATTCTGCTGCAATGCATAAATCATAGCCCTTTCCAGGAGAGAATGCTTGAGTGCAGGATGTCTGCAGATAGATGCTGTTGTTTGTGGAAGAGCTTCTGAAATCTTGGTAATGTTTTTTTCCGAGGTTTTATCACATCAGTATAATAAAAGACTAAATAATGCCTACCGGACAATGACTAATTAATTTTACGACACATTGCAGAGTTTTCTCTAACGTTGACACATCCAATCAAAGTGCTTGCATAAATTAAACATTATCTGTATAACTAGCAAGGCTAGGATAGTAACATTAGATGAGCTAATTTAGCTTAAGCATTTGTATGTTTCCCAAAACAATGGCTACCTATCAGCTTGTAAGTTAGGTAGCCCTGCTGAAGTAAATGTATTATTAGAATAACTCTGCTGAAGAAATCCTGGGATTTGAATAACAAATCTTATGATTGAGTATATCTCTACCGAGGTAAATGCATGATTTGAAAAGCTCTACTGAGGTAACTAAGTCATTAGAATAGCTCTACCAAGGTACATTTATGATTTTAGTAGCTCAAGTGCGGTCAATTTATGATTAGCATAGCTTTACTGAAGTAACTGTTTGACTAAAGGTGCATTCCTGAGGTAACATCATGATTAGAATAGCACTGTTCAAATAAGGTACGATTTGCTAGTATTGACCCACGCCCTAGACTGGGCAGAGAAGAAGAAAGAGGGGGAGCGAACTCAGAGTATTTGGGATGGAGTTCGGGGCAGCTTCGCTGTAAAGCGTGAAGCCGAAGCCCCCCCTCTCATGAAGAGAAACATGAGAAGAGAATAAAATTAAAGAAGGAGGAAGATGGGGAGGAGGTGGGTGCGAGGTTTGTTCAATGAGTAGGTAGAGAGGAAGTGACGGTTTAAATAGGGATGGAAGTGGGAGGAGTGAGGGCGTGGATCACTCCCAAAACTTAGTTATGACACATAACTCCACTTAGAATAGTTCTATTGAGGAAATATTATGATTAAAATAACTCTACTTTGGTAAATGTATGATTATGATTTAGAATGATTAGAATAGCTCAAGTGAGGTGAATGTCTGATTAGCACAGCTTTACTGAAGTAAATTTATGATTAGAATAGCACTACTAAGGCAAATGTATGATTATAATACCTCTACTGAGGTAAATGTATGACTAGAATTCCTCTACTGAGGTAAATATGTCATTAGAATAGCACTACTGAAGTACTGTTCAAATAAATGTGTGATTAGAAAAGCTCTAATGAGGTACATACATGATTAGAATAGCTCTACTGAGGTAACTATGTCATAGCATACCTCTACTGAGGTAAATGTGTCATTAGCATAGCACTACTGAGGTAAATGTTTGATTAGAATACCTCTAATGAGGTAAATATGTAATTAGAGTAGCACTGCTGAAGTAAATATGTAATAGGAATAGCACTACTGAGGTAAATATGTCATTAGAATAGCACTGTTGAGGTGAATGTATGAATAGAATAGCTCTAATTAAGTAAATGTATGACTAAAATTGCACTGCTGAGGTAAATTTGTTTTAAGACTAGCCCTGTTCAAATAAATTAGATTAGATTAGCTCATTAGCTATTAGATTAGTTGAGGTAAATGTATGGTTATCACAGTTCTACAGAAGTAAATGTATTACTAAAATTGCACTGCTGAGGCATATATTTTGTTTTTTTAAATATGAATAAGATTATTCTTAAATCATAGTTCAGTTTGACTTTGAAAAGCAAGACAGAAAACCTGTGAAATTCAGGATTTGATTTGGTTTTGGTTTCAACCAATTTTTATTTTTATTTTTTTTGCATCCCTCCGTATGTCGTATTTATTCAGTGTCCACACCCCCAATTTTAATACATGTTTCAAAACGCGTGTGTGTCCCACAGCATGAATATTCACATCAGTCCATGCGGAGAATTTAGTGCTGAAGACAGGATGAGAAAACGAGTGAGTGGGCACTTTCTCTCTTTTACTGACGGTCTTCAATCCTGACAATCAGCAATCACCTTGAGAGAGGGAGGAGAGGAGGAGGAAAAAAGAAAGGAAAGAGTTTAGTTGAGGGTGGACACGGTAGCTCAGGATAAGGCCATGTTCACAAGGACAGTGTGGTATCTTTGAAGAACACCTTCTGAAAACAATTTCAATGAGAACTGTGCACTGATGGTCAATAGACATCAGCGTGGGAACAGACTGACGTATCTCAGGGTCAGCCAATAGCAGACCTTCAAGGTTAGATTGATGACACATCACAGAAATGACTCACCTAAGAAACCAGCAAATCGTGCTAATATTGTTTTTTGTAGATAATAAAATGTTAGTTTGATCACAAACTAGGGTTCTATGTGTGAATGTGGTATTTAGTATACCTCACATAGTGACTATAAAGTGCTACAAAGGCAGAGTAGGCAGTAGAATCTATCTATCCATCCATCTATCCATCCATTCACAATACCTGTCTGCATGTTTACTTCCCCATTGTGGAAACTGTGGAATATGGAGCTACAGTTCATTTTCTTGGACAGAGCATCGTCTATCAAAAGTGAAGCCACCACAGGTCGGGCGCCCCCTGCTGTTCGGTTTCAGAAAGCTGTGTAACCACTCCCATCCCCATAGGTTTCAATGGCAAAACAGACAACTTTTAATCACGTTTTTTCTAATATACTGTAATTCTACCTCCTTTATTTAAATGCAGCAGCTAGTGTAACCTCTGCTTATATCGTCAAATTTTTATATCCCCACAGAATTCGTTTTTTAAAACGTTATTCAGCTCTATTCAAAAAAGGTGTGGTTATTGTAAAAGGGCTGGTTATGGGCTGGACCAATAACAGACCGCCTGCTCCGCTCCGCCCCGCTCTGCAGCCTGTGACCTCGAGGCAGCCCTCAGGGGCGGGGTTATTTAAATGAGTAGGCTGTCTCAACACAGTCTTTCTCCCTCCTCTGGTCTCTACTGCGCAGACTTGGGTTTAGGATCGCCAACATGAAGGAAGATTTTGGCTTCATTTTCATTGAATGAATGGGAACAGAGACACGGCGTCCATCTTTTTTACAGTCTCTGTTGTAAATGATACCGACTAATCGTTGCAGCCCTAGAAATTTGTATAGTAGAAATCTTATAGGTTTTAAAAGAATAAAAGACTGTATATTGTCGCTGTTATTGAATAAACCTAAAGCCCTTTTTAACATTCAATGGAAGTCAATGTAAAAAGATTAAATTCCAAGTCATTTTCGAGCCTTTCTTTGATTTCAGCCGTTGAACAATTTGGACATATGAAAACCATCTCACAAATTCCAAATAGAAATATTGTCATTTATAGCATATAATAAAAATGTACAGTGCTTTCAAAACTTAAATAATGCAAAGAAAACAAGTTCATATTCGTTTAGAAACAACAATGTTAATGTTTTAAGAGTTTAGAAATTAATATTTGGTGGAATTACCGTATTTTTCGGACTATAAGGCGCACCGTATTATAAGACGCACCATCAAAGAACGCCTATTTTCTGGTATTTTTCCATACATAGGGCGCATCGCATTATAAGGCGCATTAAGTGACACTAGAAAGGGTGCCTATATCAAAGTGAACAGGGGTGGCGCCATGGCGGGGGGGGGGGGGTGTCTTGCCGGTGGAGCGTCTCAGTATACAAATCTAGCTCTTTCAAAGTCAAACGAGTGCTGGATATTAATCTACACAGATTCCTCTCCTGAAAACTGTTTATTTGGGTGAGTAAAGTGCTTCAGTTTATTTACAGTAAGCTTAGATTTCCAGATTTCCACTAAGGCTTGCTGCACCAGCGTTAGCATAGCTATCCGCTAGCACGCTAGCTAGTCCCCTAAACTAGTAAAGTTAACCCAAACTTGAACGACAGCGTTACACTGAGTAATCCTGCGTGTTCTGGTAAGACAGTGAGATATTAGCTAGCGATTCGTCCCCCGTAGCTTGTTTTAACACGGTAAACAAGCAGATTACAGGCTGATAAAACTCACCTCTGAGAGAGTTAGTGCTTAGCATCTAGCTAATGCTAGCCAGGCAAAGCAGCACAGACTTACAGGCCGATAACTCACCTCTGAACAGGGAACGCTTAGCGATTAGCATCTAACTCTAATAATACTGCTCCAGCAGTATTAAAAGTACTAAATTTAGATAATACTGATCTCTGAACAGTGAAAAAGCTAGCTAGCTTAGCGGTTAGCATCTAGCTAATGCTATTGCTGCTCCAGCCACGGAGCTGCACGGCTCTGCACGGAGTGTGTGTTTACTTTAGATAATTTAGATAATACTGATCTCTGAACAGTGAATAAGCTAGCTAATGCTATTGCTGCTCCAGCCTCGGAGCTGCATGGCTCTGGACTCTGTATAGCACTGAAACTCTCTATAACGCTGCACGGAGTGTGTGTTTACTGCTCCTTACAACCTGACGGGTAAAATCCATACAAAAGGCGCACCGTATTATAAGACGCACTGTCAATTTTTGTGAAAATTAAAAGTTTTTAAGTGCGCCTTATAGTCCGAAAAATACGGTACCCTGGAATTACCTTTTAATCACAGCTTTCATGAACCTTGGCATCATGTTCACCTCCACCAGTCTTTCACACTGCTTTTGGGTGACCTTATTCCAGTCCTGACACAGAAATTTAAACAGTTCTGCTTATTTGTTTGATGGTTTGTGATCATCCAAATTACATCCTTCTTACATGATTACATTGAGAGGTTTTTCAATTAGGGGTTCCAGTCTAGAGATTCTTAATTCATCAGCCAACAGAAGCCTGTGCTGACTTCATACTTCATACTGGAAGTGATGATCACACAGAGGACAGAGAGCGCCATCTACCCACCCAGAGAGAGCATGGCTAATTGTGCTCTCTCTGACTCTGGCTGCTGGCTGCTGGCTAAAGACCCCCCGTACTGAGTACTTGTGGCCCTTGTTGGTAGATTCAGTTAAATCAAATGCTTACAGCAGTGCCTTACCTGTACAATAGACCCAGTTACTCTGGTAACTTTTATTTTTAAAACCTTCGTACTGATATGTTTGTCCATTTTGTGTGTATGCTATAAGTTACGTCTATAATATCCACTGCATTATCTCTCCAAGGTCAATCTCAGAGCTCCTTTACATAATTCAAAAGTGATGAAACACAAACTTTTAAGGGGAAGTTTCTCCTTAAAAAGCACAGAAATCTATGATCTCTGGATTCAAGTGCTGCGCAGAACAACAGCACGAAATCCAGACAGTACATTTCCATTATTTTCGGCTCACAGAAGCCTTTTATAACCTCGTCAAGCCTCCGAAAAATCCCTAAAATATTTATACCACAGTCTCTAAGTAATGAGAGAGTGGCTGTATATTATAGTGCCTCAGATTTGATGCGAAACACTGACTGCAAGGCTAAAGTGCACGGCGCCAGCCTCGATTCCAGGGTAATTCCGCTTATATTAGGCAAACCGTATATGAATCACGGCCAGGAAGGCAGATTAGCATCCGCCACCCATGAGTACTTATGCGTTTGGAGAGTAGATCTGCTTCATCCACATGACCACACTGTGGCCTGCTGTGTCATGAAGATGTGCCACTTTTATTATCCCTTGCTAAGTACAGTTGACGATGGATAAAAAGATATCTGTATGTTGACAAAAGACCCAGTCAGTCCCAGTTTCTGAGACAATTTTTTCCATCTCCAGTGTCTAATTTTCAACAGTTAGGACCAATCCCAGCCCAGAATGATGGGTGCATCACTTCAGCCGCCTCTCTTCAAAACCTGATGCTCCATCACTCTGGAATAGGGTATATCTGAACACATCATCTCAGAGTCCAATCTTTAAACTCCCTAGAAAACTGAAGCCATTTTTGCTGATTAGTCTCATTAATAAGTGCTTTTCTTAAGGCTACACAGCTGTTAAGTCCCAGTCACTTAAGTTCCCTTAGCTTTGTGTATGTGGGAAAGCTCTTACTTTCACTATTAAACATTTCCCTGAGCTCTAGTGTTTAGTGCTTTTCTATCATTTGAATTATTTCACCAAACATTTTTCCGACCACATTCCGTCCTGGAAGATGATGTTCCCCCACTGCAATTCCACTTTTTAATAATGCGTTGGACAATTCTTAACTCGTATAGTTTTAGCAATTTCCTTAAATGTTTTCCGTGCCAATAATTATGTATGCCAATAATTGGACGCTTCTGAAACAGGATGTATCTTTTCATAGTTGTTTAACACATGTGAAGCTACTCACTGCATCAGTTAGGGTTAAACATAACATAATCCCCCATGCAGGAACTAACCAATGGGAGGCTCTTTCCTATTTGCTTCGTGAAATTAAGATGGTGACCTTAAAATTGCAATGCCCTTAATTTTGTTAAATGGTTTAGCTAGCTTTAAAAGCTATTTAAAGCAAATATGTTATAAAATTATGATATTCTAGCAAAAATATCCTAGCATATCCTTTTTTTTTTAAATAAAAAATTACTGACTTCAGGTACCGTATGAATCATGTTTTGGCTGACATTTTGCTTTGTTTTCATGGTAACCGCTGTATCATGTTCTTTGATTTAAGTTCTGTCGACCAAATCCACAAGAAAAACTATGCAATAATAAACAAGAGGGAGCAGTGCCAATGTTACACATTATAGCACGAACCTTGAGTGTATTATTGCGATTGTACCACAGTTTGATTTTAAACACTGTGGGGGTTAAAATAGTTCCATTGCTGCTCTGTTTGTAGCTGTGCTGTTTGGTTTGTAAGTGCTGCATTCTTGCTAGGTTACCTGTATATGGGGGAGTAATACATGGAGAGCTTCGGTTACAGTGCATAACTGGCTGATAACGGCACTCACAAAACGCCTCTGATCACAGAGGAATTATAAATTGGACTGTAATTGTGAATTAATTGATGCACCTGAACCTAAAGACATTCTAAAGACATATAACAAAGCCCTAAAGTTAACAAGTTAAGCAGCAGCAGCTAGGTTGCTGAACTTTAGCGCTCCACTGCTCTAGCTATATCGCATCGGGTGCTTGAAGGGTTGTTCCAAATCTTCGGGAGAGGATTTCACCTTTTGCCCATGTAGTTAACTCTGTTCCAAGAGGCAAAGGCATATATCGTATTTTTCACACTATAAGGCGCGCTTAAAAACCTTTAATTTTCCTAAATTTTTTCAGTGTGTCTTATAATCTGGTGCACTTTATGTATAAATTTTACTAGTCAGGTATTAAGGAGCAGTAAAGCCACTTTATTTTTAGTTTAGTTCTTCAGCATCGAGGCTGAATCAATATTAGCCGCTAAGCGCTAGCTTTTTGGCCATTCAGAGGTGAGCATTATCGGCCTGTAGTCTGCTGCTAACCCCAGCTAGCACTGCTGGAGCAGCATTAGCGTTAGCTGCTAACCAGAGCTGTTCAGAGGTGGGTATATCTGACTGCACTCTGCGCGTTTACCGTGTTAAAACAAGCTACGTGGGACGAACCGCTAGCTAATTTTAATGCTAATCCTCCAGCATTAGTGGAAATCTGGAAATCTAAGATTACTGTAAATTAACAGAAGATCTTTATTCACCCAAATAAACAGTTTTAAAGAGAAAAAAATATGTGTAGATTAACATCCAGCACTCATTTGACTTGTCTGACTCGTCTGAAAATTACAGTTTTGTTTACTTAACTTAGCCTAGCTTTACAGACCTGCTGACCCTCTGAATTTAGAAGGAAAACATGTTGAAACCCATGTTCCTTACTAGTGTCACATAATGTGCTTTATAATCCGCTGCGCCTTCTGTGTAAAAATAGACCAGAAAATAGACGTTTATTGACGGTGCGCCGAAAAATATGGTACGGGAATTCCTTGCATTATAACGTTGCATTTAAAGTTATGAATGAAATCACATTACCTAAGGAATGTACAGAGAAGGAAGATTGCTCTTGCGCTTTCCTGTGTCCTCTGCCAGACTCTGATTAATAAAGATTTCACTGCCATTGCTGTACATTGCATTTTATTAGATTGGCAGGTTTTGCACTGGCTTTAATAAAATGGCTCCCTGTTTAATTCCTGTAGTCGTTCCTCTCGATAGAGCTCAAATCTGAGCGGCTGGCCATTCACCAGCTGCGGTGGCAGGTGGACGACAAATGACAGCCCCCCCATCCTGCATGATAATTAATCGAATCATGTTTACAACCTGATTGAAGGTCCTTTGCTGTCAGGGACTGCCTGAAATCTGCCTGATAACCATGTGCTGGGTATCTATCAGCTCTGCAATACAGCTGTTTTTGTCATTTCCTGCTTGATTTGATTGCTTTTCTTTACACCTGTTGCGATAATTACGTTATCGGGTCATCGCGCCATAAATAAACAGGACCTTTTTACCCGCATTGCTCTTTTGCGTGTACCGTATATTTCGCACTATAAGGTGAACTTCAAATCCTTAAATTTTCCCAAAAAACATCAGTGCTGTAGAATTACAGGTACAAGAAAAAAAGAACTTTGAAAGTATCCTCAAGTGCAGTCGCGAAGACCATCAAAAACGTAATGATGGAACTGGCACTCATCAGGACCGCCCCAGGAAAAGAAGACCGATAGTTACCTCTGTTGAACAAGAATAAAACCTTTATCGCAGTAAATATACCGTTCATTAAAAATCGAGACACGCCTGCTCATCTTTTATCTTGTCAGTGAAGAACGTCTCCCAAGCTCGGGGACTGACTCGGCCCTGATGAAGACAATTCGAGTTTTTGGCCCTGAAAAAAGCTCATGGTTATTTCAGGAGCGCTGTGTTCTGCGTCATTCTTCTGCTGAATGAAGAAGTACTTTAATCTGTTGAGTTTCGAGACATTTGGTTGGATCTGAAAAGTGAAGATGCCTCTGTGTACATCTGGATTTAGCCTGCTGGTGCTGCTGCTGCTGTCTTAGTCCCATTATCAATAAAGCCTACTGTCTATTCCATACCAATACACCAATCAGGCATAACATAATGACCACTTCCTTGTTTCTACATCAACTATCCTTTTTTTCTGCATACTTTATTGTCCTCTTCCACCCTGTTCTTCAATAGACACTCATTAGCATGGTGGTTCATGTGCTTCATGTGAAGTCGATTTTTTCCCGTCGGGAACGACCAGAGAGTCTGTCCTCTGATAAAATTACAGGCTGAATTATCTACTGTTTTTTGCTGAACTCCATGGTCCTCCAGTAATTTTAGTCCTGTCCAGATCTCTGAGTTTCGTCACCTCACGCTTAATAAAATAGCTATTTCTCCACTGCCACGCACCATTATTACACTTTGGGTGTGCGTTTCCACGGAGATCCACGTAAACACAACAGCAAGCTACTGAGCGTGATGTCATGTTACACTAAGGAACTTGTTTTAACACAGTAAATACACCGACTACAGTCCGATATACTCACCTCTGAACAGCAAAAGACCTGTGCGGTTAGCGGCTAATGCTAATGCTACTCCAGCAGTGCTAGCCGGGGTTAGGAGCAGGCTACAAGCCAATAACAATCACCTCTAAACAGCGAAACGGCTAGTGCGGTTAGCTGCTAATGCTACTCCAGCAGTGCTTGCCGGGTTTATGTGCAGGCTACAGGCCGATAACACTCACCTCTAAGCGGCAAAGGGCTAGTGAGGTTAGTGGCCAATGCTAATGCTGCTCCAGCAGTGCTAGCCGGGGTTAGGAGCAGGCTACAAGCCGATAACACTCACCTCTAAACAGCAAAAAGGCTATTGAGGTTAGCGGCCAATGCTAATGCTGCTCCAGCAGTGCTAACCAGGCTTAGGAGCAGGCTACAGGCCGATAACAGTCACCTCTAAACGGCGAAAGGGCTATTGAGGTTAGCGGCCAATGCTAATGCTGCTCCAGCAGTGCTTGCCGGGTTTATGTGCAGGCTACAGGCCGATAACACTCACCTCTAAGCGGCAAAGGGCTATTGAGGTTAGCGGCCAATGCTAATGCTGCTCCAGCAGTGCTAGCCGGGGTTAGAAGCAGGCTACAAGCTGATAACACTCACCTCTACACAGCAAAAAGGCTATTGAGGTTAGCGACCAATGCTAATGCTGCTCCAGCAGTGCTAACCAGGCTTAGGAGCAGGCTACAGGCCGATAACAGTCACCTCTAAACGGCGAAAGGGCTATTGAGGTTAGCGGCCAATGCTAATGCTGCTCCAGCAGTGCTAACCAGGCTTAGGAGCAGGCTACAGGCCGATAACAGTCACCTCTAAACGGCGAAAGGGCTATTGAGGTTAGCGGCCAATGCTAATGCTGCTCCAGCAGTGCTTGCCGGGTTTATGTGCAGGCTACAGGCCGATAACAGTCACCTCTAAACGGCGAAAGGGCTATTGAGGTTAGCGGCCAATGCTAATGCTGCTCCAGCAGTGCTAACCAGGCTTAGGAGCAGGCTACAGGCCGATAACAGTCACCTCTAAACGGCGAAAGGGCTAGTGAGGTTAGCGGCCAATGCTAATGCTGCTCCAGCAGTGCTAACCGGGCTTAGGAGCAGGCTACAGGCTGATAACACTCACCTCTAAACGGCGAAAGAGCTAGCGTTTAGCGTGGTTAGCGGCTAATGCTAATGCTGCTCTAGTCACTAACTAAACTAAAACTGGATTTTAAGTGCGCCTTATAGTGTGAAAAATACAGTATTTATCTATACCTCATTTTTAGAAGGTTTTCAATATGGACAGCTTTTGTATCTCTTTTTTTTATCTTTCAAAGGTTTCTCTGCAGAATTAGCTTTTCTGATTTAACAGAACAGGACCTTCTTTGAGCAGATATTATGTGGGAAGTGGGGCATTCTCTTCTGCCACCAATGTGTCAATGATATGTCAGGGATGCTGCTCCAGATGGGATTTGAAACTGTGACTGCAGGACAGAGAATAGACGGTCAAACCAAAAATATCCAACACATCCAAGTTAGCAAATGTCCTGTGGCCAGAAAGTGACCGCTGATGCTAGAAGACGACTTACAAACGACAAACTTTGCAGCTTTACATCTACAGGGTGGGCTGATGAGGGCCCATTTCATCCACTTGTACCAACACATCGCAACACTTATGAGAATAAAAGGCATTTCTTAGTGGAGAAGAATATGGATAAAATATTGTATTTAATGGTACCAGTGTGCTGGAACGACCATCCCTGCTAAGCCTAATAATAATTCTAAAAACTGGGGTATTGGGTCACTTTTTACAGGAGTTCTTCTTCTGGACACGTCACGCGTCTTTATGTACTTACGTCACACGTACAGCCTCTGAAAGAGGATCCAGCTCAGATTTACTAAACGCGAGCGGCTGGTGGAGCAATGGAGACTTCAGAAGAGGAAACTCAGAGCTCAGTAGCGTAACTCATTCACTCATAGTAAAAACAAAGAAACAAAGTGAAGAGTGAAGTTTCTGACTGACTGAACTCTTTCTCTCTCTGACTGAACATAACCTGGAATCGGATTCATCCGCTCTGAAAGGAGACCGCATCACACCCGGCCAGTTTAAAATGATTCTTCTGCATTCTCTGTGCAATTATCCATTCTCACCAGAGAGGGCCTTCAAACTAGAGACTAGAATCTGGATTGGGGGTCCACAGTGCAGACCAGAGGTTTTCAACTTTTCCACCTTTTATTAAACATTTTTTAAACAACTAACAAGAAAACCCATAGTATTTGTCTATATGTTTGAGTAGAATTAAAATTGTTGTTTTATTCTTTAAATTACAAACATCATTCCTTCCAAATTTCAAAAATGTATAATATTGTCATTTAGAGCATTTATTTGCAGAAAACGAGAAAATAATGCAAAGAAAAACAAGTTCATATTCAAAAAGTTTTAAGAGTTTAGAAATCAATATTTGGTGGAATGATGCTGGTTTTTAATTACAGTATGTTTTTATGCATCTTGGCATCATGTTCTCTTCCTCCACCAGTCTTCCACACTGCTTTTGGATAACTTGATGCTGCTTTACTCCTGGTGCAAAAATCCAAGCAGTTCAGTTTGGTTTGATCCTCTTGATTATATTCCAGAGGTTTGCGATTTGGTAAATTTGGTTCTTTTATTACTCAGAATTTTTAAATACAAACAAAGTGTTTTATTTGTGCTTTAATTTGATCCCATTTTCTTCCCATTTTACAAGGCCAATTACCTAACCCACATATAAGGACCCCCCCTATCACTAGTGATGTCCCAACACCAGGAGGGTGAAGACTAGCACATTTTTTAGATTCTGAATATATTTTTTGTAATATTTGTGTTTCGAAAAGCTGCCTGTTGACTTTGTAGAGTGTAAACAGTCACAGAGTCCGCCGCTACCGAACGACCTTCCTGCAGAGTCCGGTTCCAAACAAATCTGGCACACCTGCTCCATCTAATTAATGTATTCTGACGGCCCTGTTTGGCTGGATCAGGTGCACTAGCGTAGGATGAGGATGCACTGATATGGAGATTTTTGGGCTGATGCTGATAGCTGGTATCTTTTCTGCTCATCGCTTTTGATGCTGATGTTGATGCTGATGCATAATCATTTGATTTATGATGATTTATTATATACAGCTCTGTAAAAAAAATAAGAAACCACCTAAAAATTATGAGTTTCTTCGATTTTACCTAATTAAAAACCTCTGGAATAAAATCAAGAGGAAGATGGATGATCACAAACCATCAAACCAAGCTGAACTGCTTGATTTTTTGCACCAGGAGTGTAAAGCATAAAGTTATTCAAAAGCAGTGTGTAAGACTGGTGGAGGAGATTTCTAAACTCTTAAAACTTTATGAGTATGAACTTGTTTTCTTTACATTACACATTTGAGGATCTTTTTTGTTATTTCAGCCTTTTCTCGTTTTCTGCAAATAAATGCTCTAAATGACAATATTTTTATTTTGAATTTAGGAGAAATGTTGTCTGTACTTTATAGAATAAAACAACAATGTTCATTTTAGTCAAACATAAACCTATAAATAGCAAAATCAGAGAAACTGATTCAGAAACTGAAGTGCTCTCTTCATTTTTTTTCCAGAGCTGTAGTTGATAATGAAGTTTTACCTCAGTGGATGGCTTGGGGGACACCCTAACACCTGTATAAAATATAATAAAAGTTGCGAGGTGTTATCTTGTGAGTGAGATTGAACACTAACCAGACTTGGAGATGAACAACCATTGGAGATGGAGCGAGGCTAATGTGTCGCATTAAAATTTCACAAAATACTGATATTGATATTTTGTCCCACCCCTAATAATGACTGTGAACGGCGGTGTCTGGCTAAAATTTCCTTCCCTTATCCCTTATGTCAAGACCACTAGTGATCACTAGTCCACGGGACCCAATAATGGTAAATATCCTATAGGTGGCTTGTAATGTATTCTATTGATTGCCCAATAATGGAATGTGTAATTGAGCCCCTTTGAGGGCTTTGAGCTCACACTCGCGCACACTCGCGCACACTCACAAGCCCTCACAGGCTGGAGAACTGCCAGTCCTGTTAGCATCCCCAGAGACCAGAGCAGCAGGCTGCTGGCGTGTTCAGTAAGTGATGGTGGTTCAAAGCTTTACGTTTTGTACTCTGGCTCCATGTGCGCTGCTTACAAATGACTCCAGATGGGCAGACGCTGCACAGTAGAAAGGATGTGAAACGTGATCAAACGCACACGCTCGCATGCAGAGACACACTCACACACACACTTAATCACTGTTGCACTCTCTTTCATTATTTTATACTCTAAAGCTATACATTTCTGACCTCACACTGACTAAATAAAAAAAAAACAGTTTCTCCACCATTCAGTTTTATTGTTTTGCTATTTAGAATTCAGGGCTGAGCGATAAATCTTATTTTTATTGTTATTGCAGTATGAGTTTTTTACAAAAAGCATCTTAAAGCTCTCATTCCATCATTTTTAAATTCATTTTAAAAGGTCTAGTTGTGGTCTATAGTATAGTAACCCCTGCAGCAGCGCAAATAACCTCAGGCTAACGCTACTAAACTCTTACCTCAGACTTGGTGATTCGGTGCTTGGGCAGTTTCACTACTTCTAAACCCCAGAGTCCGCTCATATCATAAAATCGAGTTGTACTGCCTTGCCAAATTGTGCTTCACTAGTGTATATTTAAGGTCTCGTAAAAGACAGAATCAACCGGAGATCCGATTTAAACCTACAGTTACTTACACAAGATAGCTAACGTTAACTAGCTGCTGTAAACACAGCTGTAAACAGAGTAAACCTCTATGCAGCAACAGTAGGAGCTTATCACACTACAGAACAAGAGGCTGGAGGTAACGTGAATTAAGCGTTAGGTAGAGTGAGGAAAAGCAAGGTAGAGTGAGGTATATTGAGGAATAAAGAAGATGAAGGTGGTTTCAGGTAAAGTGAGGTAGAGTGAGGTATCATGAAGTAGAGCAAGGTGGAGAGAGTATGAACAAGGCAGAGTGAGGATGAGTGAGGTAGAGTGAGGAGAAGCGAGGCAGAGTGAGGTTGAGTAAGGTAGAGAGAAGTATATCCAGGCAGAGAAGATTAGAGTTAGAGGAAGTCAGAGCGAGGTAGAGTGTGGTAGAGTGAGGATGATTGAGGTAGAGCGAGGTAGAGGAAAGTAGAGGGAGGTAGTATGAGGTAGAGTGCTGTAAATTGAGGTAAAGTAGAGTGAGACAGAGAGAGGCAGAGTTAGATAGTGAGATAGTAGGCAGAAGTATATAAAGGCAGAGTGAGGTATATTGAAGTCGAGCAAGGTAGAGTGAGGTATATTGAAGTCGAGCAAGGTAGAGTGAGGTATATTGAAGTCGAGCAAGGTAGAGTGAGGTATATTGAAGTCGAGCAAGGCTGAGCGAGGTAGTGTGAGGAGAAGCGAGGCAGAGTGAGGTTGATTTAGGTAGACAGAAGTATATCAAGGCAGAGAAGATTACAGTTAGAGGAAGTCAGAGCGAGATAGAGTGTGGTAGAGCGAGGTAGAGTGAAGTAGAGGGAGGTAGTATGAGGTAGAGTGCTGTAAACGAGGTAGAGTGAGACAGAGTGAGGCAGAATGAGATAGTAGACAGAAGTATATCAAGGTAGAGTGAGGTATTTTGAAGTCGAGCAAGGTAGAGTGAGGTAGTGTGAGGAGTAGGAGAGTGAGGTTGAGTAAGGTATAGAGAAGTATATCAAGGCAGACAAGATTAAAGTTAGAGAAAGTCAGAGTGAGGTAGAGTGTGGTACTGTGAGGACGATTGGGGTAGAGTGAGGTAGAGGAAAGTAGAGGGAGGTAGTATGAGGTAGAGTGCTGTAAAGCGAGGTAAAGTAGAGTGAGACAGAGAGAGGCAGAGTGAGATAGTAGACAGAAGTATATCAAGGCAGAGTGAGGTATATTGAAGTCGAGCAAGGTAGAGTGAGGACGAGAAAGGCTAAGCGAGGTAGTGTGAGGAGAAGCGAGGCAGAGGGAGGTTGAGTAAGGTAGAGAGAAGTATATCAAGGTAGAGAAGATTACAGTTAGAGGAAGTCAGAGCGAGGTAGAGTGTGGTAGAGGGAGAATGATTGAGGTAGAGTGAAGTAGAGAAAGGTAGTATGAGGTAGAGTGCTGTAAAGCGAGGTACAGTAAGGTAGAGTGAGACAGAGCGAGGCAGAGTGAGATAGAGTGAGGTAAAATGTGAGAAAGTGAGGTATAGCGGCAAGCGCAGATTGAGGTAGGATGAGGCTAGGGCTTTGTAAAAGATAAATAAGAGCGTTTTTCTGGGATTAAAAGCATGTATTCAGCTGGAATTGGAAATATCACTTCTCAGGCAGCAGCATCTTGTCACTCACACAAACACAGAGACAGTGCTGTGTATCTACTTCTTGTGTCAAGAATCAAAACAGTGCAACATGGCGTGTTTGATTTAATTGTCTAATTGCCTTAATTACTAATTGTGCATGCGCACATCGCCATGACGATGCTTAAACGATATATCGTGCAGACCTAGATGCGGCCATCTTTGAAACACCACATACTGTGATATGTTGGAACATCTGGTGGAAATTCTGGTATTTTTACTATAGTGATGTGGAAAAGAAATATATCATAATGTACTTCTTTCCAAAATTGTGCAGCACAGTTTGTACATAAATTCAATATTATTTTCAAATATAAACACACACACACACACACACACACACAAACATACATTAGCTGCCTCTCCTTGTGACTATAGTTAAAGCAGGCCAGCTAAGTAGGGCAGCTAAATTTACCACTCCACTGTTTCAACCCTCGAACAAACACAAGGTAAACCTCTGTCACAGTGTGAGGATGCGCTTTTGTGCACATGTCTTTTTGTCTCTGTGTCCGCCTCCGTGACATTCATCACCCCCACCCCATCCCCGTATTCATCCCTCCCTCCCATCTTCCCTCCTCGCTCTGTGTCTCAGCAAGGTGGTGAGAGTCGCTTAGCAATTCTACAGGGATATCCCAGATGCTCTGTGTGTTCATACCTTCCAGTGAAACAGAAGAAAACAGGGGTCCTTCAAAGAGGCCTAGTCATCCTGTCCTCTACACGCTCACAGTCTCGCTCCACCTTAAGCGTAGTTCATAACGATCTTTATTCAACAATGATCTGATATCGACTCATATAAACCTGAGATTTCAGTTGTTTCAGAACATTCCATACTTTTGGTGAAGCTATGCCAACGTTAGCGACAAGATTTTTCCTCACTCAAAGTTACTAAAGCCTGCTAGAGTAGTTAAACAAGATGTAGCAGTAAATGCATCAGCTCTCAACCAGCAGTTTAAAACATGCCGTAGTTTTAGAGAAGCTAAGCTAACATTACCAACAAGTTTTATTCTTTCTCTCACTCAATGTTACTAAAGCCTGCTAGAGTAGTTAAATATTACGTTTTTCATTTTTAGTTCATTTATATCTCACTCACGTTCAGCTAGAAAACAAGTTAGCGTTCTTCCTGAGTTTTCCATTCCACCTTAAGTGCATCTTCTCTAAACTATCAGTTTCAAAACATGCCGTAATTTCTAGGAGGCTTAGCTAACATTAGTGACAAGTTTAGTTTTGTTTGTCTCTCACTCAATGGTTCTCACAATGCTCAATAAGTTAGCATTTTTCTTAAGTTTTCTATTCCACCTTAAATGTGGCAGGTCTAGACCAGCAGTTCTTAAACATGCTCTAGTTGTAGAGAAGCTAACGTTAGCTACAAGTTCATTACTTACTGTTACTAAAGCGTGTTAGAGAGTAGTTAAACAAGATATGCCCAATTTATTATTTCTCATCAGCATTTAGCGAACAAGTTAGCATTAGCTTTTCTAAAAGTTTTCTCTTCCACCTTAAATGTGGCAGGTCTCAACCAGCAGTTTTAAAGCATAGATGGATGGATGGATACATGGATGGATAGATAGATAGATAGATAGATAGATAGATAGATAGATAGATAGATAGATAGATAGATAGATAGATAGATACTTTATTGATCCCAAAGGAAATTTAGGAAATGTCCTAGTTTACAAGAACTAATATTAGCAACTAGTTTCATTTTCTCTCCCACTCAGAGTTATTAAAGCCTGCTAGAGTAGTTAAACAAGGTGTTTCTCACTTGCGTTTAGCTAGAAAAGCATTTAGCATTTTTCCGTTCCACCTTAAATGCAGTAGCTCTCAACAAGCAGTTACAAAACAAGCTGTAGTTTTCAAGAAGCTAAGCTAACAATAGTGACAAGTTTAGTTTTAGTTTTCTCTCACTCAATGTCTTAAGCTTGATAGAGTAGTGAAACAAGATGAGTCTCATTTTTGGCAAATTTATATCTCACAATGCTTAGCAAATTAGCATTTTTCCTAACTTTTGCTTTCCACCTTAAATGTGACAGGTCTAGACCAGCAGTTCCAAAACATGCTCACTTTCAGTTACTAAAAGTAGTTTAACAAGATGTATCTTATTTTTTACGTTTAGCTAGTAAATAATTTGGCATTTTTCCACTCCACATCAAATGCGGCAGCTCTCGATGAGCAGCTTCAAGCGATGCTGTAGTTTTCAAGAAGCTAAGCTAACATTAGTGACAAGTTTATTTTTTTCTCACACTCAATGCTGTTAATTTTGATCATTTCAATTGGTTTTTATTTTTCTATTCCACCTTAAATATGGCAGGTCTAGCTGTAGCTAACGTTAGCTACAAGTTTTATTTATTATCACACTTTTTGTTATGTAAGCCTGCTAGAGTCGTTAAACGAGATGTATATCATTTTTAATAAGTGCATATAGTGATCACGTTTAGCTAGTACGTTTTCCGTTTCACATTTAAAGCTGGCTATAGAGTATTTAAACAAGATCAGGAAATTTATATCTTACTTGCATGTAGCGAACAAGTTAGCGTTAGCATTTTTCAAAGTTTTCTGTTCCACCTTAAATGCGGCAGCTCTCAACCTGCAGTTTTAAAACATGCCTTAGTTTTAGAGTTTTAGCTACAAGTTTTATTTTTTTTCTCTCACTCAATGTTACTAAAGCCTGATAGAGTAGTTAAACAAGATTGCATTTTTAGTAACTCACATTTAGCTAGCAAACAAGTTAGCATTTTTCCTGGGTTTCAGTCCCACAGTTTTCATGCATCTTGGCATGTTCTCCTCCACCAATCTTACACACTGCTTATGGATAACGTTATGCTTTATACTACTGGTGCAAAAATTCAAACAGTTCAGTTTGGTTTGATGGCTTGTGATCATCCATCTTCCTCTTGATTATATATAAGTGATATCTTATATTTTCCAGAGCTGTATGATTAATAATGGTAGGTTGAGTGTTTCTTCTTCTACAATTACAACATTAGTTCTCTGATAATCTCTTTCATATTGAAACAAAACTGATTATTCAATCGATATTGAATCAAATTGATTCTATACAGTATGTAAGTTGTGTTACCAAGCCGAATTAAAAATGTCAGCCTAGGTGAATATGCTCGGCGTTTGTCTTTAAGAAGACCAGTAGGGGAAGTTAAAATATGCCTTATCATAATACCATCTCCCAACTAATCACTGCCGACGAGCCGTGAAGGTCATTTTTAATCAGAGATTTTTAATTAAGTAATCATGACAGCGCCGGTCCGCACTGATCTAAGAACAAGAGAGCTCGGTGTCGTGCCCGGTTCTGCACCCGGGCGTATCGTGTATCCACAGGCCCCTGCTCCTTACTGACCTTAAAACAACAAAGGCCTATCAGGCATTAGTGATTAGACCGTGTTGTGCGGACGTCTTGTTTGGACGTCTGGCTCAAGGCGGTTGTGTTGTGCATAAACACGCTGGCTGCTTTTGATATATTCAGCTCGCAGTGTTGATGTTTCTCACTTTCTACCAGAGAGGGATGTGTGTGCCAGTCTGGCTTAGATCAACAAACAACACCTTCCAAACCTGTTATGACGGATCATATGCTGCCTCGTGCATGTTTGTTAGTGCCGAGGAAAGCAGGCCTGTTGCAGTTCTCGTTTAGATGATCAGATTATAGGAAGCGTCGCAGAAAAGGGACAGGAAATAAGTATGATATTGTGAAAAAGTATTGGTTACTATGTATCAGACAAAGATAACCTGATTAAATATGAAGAGCAGTTTTAAAATGATATATATATAATAATTTGGACTTGTAATTTAGTGCTGTGCTTCAGGTCATTGTCCTGCTGCAGAACCCAAGTACCCCTGAGCTTGAGGTTTTAGGATCTTTAGGATTGTCTGGTAAACAGCAGAAGTCCTGGTTTCGTCTATGACAGCAAGTTGTCCAGACCCTGAAGCAGAAAAGCAGCCCCAGACCATAATCACACTACCACCACCATGTTTATGTACCACGTTCAGTATGATGAAATAGTTAAAGCCTATCCAGATGGGATTCGTTTCTCAGGGGGGACCAACCAGGTCATGAGGACCAATGAGTTTTTTTGGATTTCTCGGTCACGTGACATCTTGTTCAGTAGCTCCTCCATTTTCACATGCTGTTGTGTTTTTAACATGGATCTCCTTGGAAACGTGCACCTGAAGTGTAATTACAAAAACGAAAAAATAGATGTGGATCCGGACTGGACTAAAATTACCGTAGGACCACGAAAAAAGTGTTCAGCAAAAAGCAGTGGATAATTCAGCCTGTAGTTTTCTCAGAGGACGTCTGAGGCCTGTCGTTTTTTCCATGTTCTTCTGGGTTCTTTTGTGACCTCATGGATGAGTTGTTCATGCCCTTTTGGAGTAATTTTTGTATGCATTTGTATTTGTATTCATGTTTTCTTCATTTGTGAAAAATAGGTCCCACTTTGGTTGACTAGAGTCCCAAATTACTTTTTCATACAGGACCAGGATAGCCTTTTTCTCTTAACAAATGAAATAAAAAATGCTTTTTATATTGACTCAGGTTATCTTTCCCCAATATTAAAGTTTGCTTAATAATCTGGAAAATAGAAGTATGATAAAAAAGCAAAAACAATAAAAATCTGTAATTGGCAAATACTTCTTTACGGCACTGTTTTAAGCTGATGCACAAGAATGTCGTAGCAGTAATATGCCCCAGAGCATGATGCTCCCTCCACCATGCTTACCAGTTCAATTGGGACCGAGTGCCGTACGCCAGTTCTACTGTACCATTGGTGGATGTTTGTCCTCTATAATGGCAAAAAAGAGATAGAGTACTCTACTGACTGTATTTCCTGTAGGGGGGGTTGTCTCTTTTAAATGTGTCTCTGACCACCTTTTGATGTGGTGATCAGATTTCTGTTGGTTTTTCTTGCAGTGGTTTGAATGATTGGATTTCTATGTTTTAACAGTGTCTCAGACCACCTCTTTTGTACTTGTTTTAAATGTGTCTCAGACCATCTCCTGAAGTGGTTGGTTGATTGATGGGATTTGTATCTGTTTCAAATGTGTCTCAGACCACCTTCTAGAGGTTTGAGTCACCAGCTCTGTACTTGTTTTAAATGCGTCTCACACCATCTTCTAAAGAGGTTTGAGTGACCAGATTTGCACTTGTTTTAAATGCGTCTCAGACCACCTTCTTAATTGGTTTGAGTGATTGGATTTGTATCTGTTTTAAATGGTTCACTGCTATTGTTTGAGTCTGGAGTTCTTCCAGAATCTGATATCCCTCTGTTTCCCCCGATACCTGATCCAGCACTTCCTGCTGTTTGTGTTTACTGTATTTGGATTGGTTCCATGTCTGAAGAGAAGCTCTTTCTGAAGCTGTGTTTGTAGCTTTCCCTCTTCAGTGGAGATGCGCCCAAACATTTTAGGTACAATAGCGAGAAGCATCTCTTTTACGGCTTTTTCATCTGTGTTTGGAATGGGACTTCTGAAAGGCATAAATCTCGAGTTTCTGCTTCATTGTCTCCACAGACGAAAATAACACAAATTAACGAGCATGCAGTATGAGTCAGAATTCTTACGTCCTGCAGAGCGGCAGGTTTCAGAACGTGAGTCTGGCACAGAGATCAGTGCTCTACATCTCTATGCATCTTTCCTATCATTTCCACTCCAATGCTTCATCTGGACACAGATGAAGGACCCTTTTGGGCACTGCCATTAAGAATTCTTCCTGGAAAATGCACTATATTGCCGAAAGTCGTCCCGTTCTTAATCCATAGGGTTTAATATGATGTCCGCCCACCCTTTGGGAATGATCTCTACAAGGTCTAAAAGTGTGGAAGCATCAGACACTTTTAAAGAATGCCTGACTCACAGTCTCCACTCTAAAGGCGCTTTACTGGTGCCAAGTTTCCGAACAGTTCTTTGCGTTTCCACCGCAAAATCACAGGTTCTCGGTCAGAAAAGCCAGTTCTGTTCTGGCCCCACAATCTTGCTGGTCTGGAACCAGCAAACCTGTGACGCGAGTGGCCAAAGAATGGGACTTTGAAGCGTCTCCGGGGCGAAGTTGTTTTTAAAAACCTTACTGCCATTCACAGCTTAGAGCAGAAGAAGCAGCTAAATGAATGAAAATTAATCAACAGTGGTCCACCAAGGATAGCAGCACAAGGAGCTTGAGTTCCGCCATGTTGTTCTCTTTACGCCCACATTCACATACGTAGTGAATGAGTCCTTAGAGCAGTGGAAACACGGGCCAGTTCTTAAAAGGTTCGCAGGTTTGCAGGAACCGGCTCCGGCACCAACACTTTGTTGAGTTTAGAACTCAAACTCTGCTCCTTGATAAGAGCACTGGTGTGATTGTGTTGTCATGTTGGTACGGGTAGAGGCCATCCTCTAACTGCAAAAGTTTCTGCAAAATTGGGAGCATGAAATTGTCCAAAAAGGCCAAACCCCATTTCATCCCTTGGCCCTACCACTTACCTCTACCCCTCTGTTTTGGGCGTGCACGCCAAGTGGTAGGGATGTCCCAATTCTTGTTAGGCTGAAGGCGTAGGGGTAATTTATAAGGCTTCATTTGGACATTTTTAAGATGCACACTTCAAACTGAGCGGTATGAGAATCACTGGAAAGTTGGCGGAACAAACAAAAGCAAAAAAAAAACACAAACATAAGAATTTTCCTTGTTAAAAGTGACGATTAGCACCATATTACTCTCGTTTACCATGTAGTTTCAATGTTTTGTGGTCGAATTCTTAAAAAAAAAACAAGTATAAAAAAGATTACTAGTAGTTTGTCTTAGTAGCTAACTATCTAGCTAACTTTCCCAGGTTACTGAACTTTAGCACTCCTGATGACGTATCGGGTGCTTACATGCTGGCTGGGACAGGCTCCAGCCCAAAACCCACCCCACCACCCCCTGCAACCCTTAACGGATAAAGCGGTTGACGATGAGTGAGTTCCCAGTCACTTCCTGTTTGTTATATTAGCACTGACAGTTGACTGTGGCATATTTAGTAGTGAGGAAGTTTCATGACTAGACTTGTTCCACAGGTGACATCCTATTACGATACCAACACTGGAGTTCACTAAGCTTCTGATTGCAACCCATTCTTTCACAAGATGTTTGGTTTTATGCTCATGTGGACATGGAAGTGATCGCAACACCTGATTTTAATGATACTTTTGGCAATATAGTGTATTTTCAAGAGGACTACAACTGATTAGCAGGCTTCAGAAGCTTAATTTGACTCTTGGTTTTGCAAATGTTTCTAATTGCAGGCCGAAGCCATGTTTCGAAAGTCACGGCTCCTCATATGGTGCAGTTTAGCAGAGGCAGGATTTAATTGGGGTCTGAAGAAGCAGCACAGAGCGTGCCAAAGTGTGAACGGTCTTATTTTGATTATGCAGACGTGCTGAGGGGCCGGCGGAGTGGTCCGGCATGCTAATGGAATTATGAGGAGGGGGAAGTCGATTAGTAACCAGTGCAAATGTCTCGTGGGTTCAAGCTTCTTTCAGCAGGGCCTAGAGAGAGATGGCGAGACTCAATTATCTCTATAAACAGTGTACAACACCGCAGAGGTGTGAAATGGTGAGATGGTTTCATGGTAATGAATTGTGTGCATGTCTAGAATTGTTTAGAAGTGCTGGAACGTTGCTTTACTGCTTTTTATATTGTATGAATGCTTTTTATTGCAAATGGTTTATTCACCTGAAGAAAATGCAAAGGAAAAGGGACTTATATTTAAGAAGTTCATCTTATGTAAAGTTCTTCTATTAAAATAGCTCATATCTAAAGAAAAACATATCAAATGAATATAGGTTTTTCCTTTTTATCAGGAAAAAAAAATCGCATAATATCCTCGTATGCCAGGGCTATGCTACAGGATAATCAGGACAGTGTGCCCCTTGTGACAACTGCAGAAGGTGTCCCAATTTCAGGCTGACCTTAATGGCGCCCTAGAATAAAGGACTGTGCTCATCTTGGAGTGGTTGAAAAGCATATTTTTTGCACTAAAATTTTTCCAAAAAATCGTCAGCATACCTCATGTATGAATTTTGCCAGTCAGATATTACGGAGAAGTAAAGCCACTCCACTGAAGTACAGAGTTATACAGAAGTTTCAGTGAAGTTTCCGCAGCACCGAGACTGGAGCAGCATTAGCATTAGCCGCTAACCACAGCGCTAGCTCTTTTTGCCGTTCAGATGTGAGTATATTGTACTGTAGTCTGCGTGTTTAACGTGTTAAAACAAGCCATGTGGGACGAACCACTGGCTGAAAGCACTTTGGCTCAGTGTAGCTCTGTCAGGTGGTGTTTACTAGCATTGAGCGCTGCTAACCTAGCTACCACGGCTAGTGCTGCTGCTAACCATGCTGCTAAAAATATTGGAAATCTAAGCACCGAGCCTGGAGCAGTATTAGCATTAGCCGCTAACCGAAGCGCAAGCTCTTTTGCCATTTAGAGGTGAGTATATTGGACTGTAGTCTGCATGTTAACCATGTTAAAACAAGCTTTGTGGGACAAACTGCAAGCCGATAGTGCCCTGGCTTACCGGGAAACTTAGGGTTCCTCAATGTAGCATGGATATGGATATATCAGCAGTGTTTCTCAATCATTGTTCAGGTGACCCTCTGCACATTTAAAGTTTTAGCATGTTTTCTGATACTCACTGTACTGGGCTGAGTGATGTACTCTTGAGAGGGGGTTCTGGTTAGTGTTATATTCCCTGTACTTGGCTGAGAGATGGACTTTTTTGAAAAGGGTATTTGGTTGGAGTCCAGTACTCTAAAGAGGGGTATCCAGTTTGTGTTCTCATACTCACTCCACTGGTTTGAGTGACAGTCTCTCAAGAGCGGTTTCCAGTTAGTGTTCTGATATTCACTGTACTGGTCTGAGTGATGTACTCTTGAGAGGGGGCTCTGGTTAGTGTTATATATTTACTGTACTTGGCTGAGAGATGGACTTTTGAAAGGGGAATTAGGTTGGAGTCCAGTACTTAAGAGAGGTATTCAGTTAGTGTTCTGATACTGTACTGGCTTAGATGATGGACTATTGAGAGGGGAATCTGGTTAATATTCTGATACTGTACTGGGCAGAGGTATGTACTCTCTAAAGAGGTATCTGGTTAGTTTTATATTAACTGTATCTAACTGAGTGATGTACTCTTAAGAACGGAATCTGGTTAGGGTGATAGTCACTGTACTTGGCTGAGTGATGTACCCTCGAGAAGTGTATCTGGTTACTGTTTTGATATTTACTGTACTGGGCTGAGTGATGTACTTTCAAGAGGGTTATCTGGTTAGTGTGATATTTACTGTACTTGGCTGAGTGATGGACTTTTGAGAGGGGAGTCTGGTTACTGTTTTGATACACACTATACTTGACTGAGTAATGGAGTCTTGAAAGGGGTATATGGTTACTGTAATATTCACTGTACTGGGCTGAGTGATGTACTTTCAAGAGGGTTATCTGGTTAGTGTAATATTTACTGTACTTGACTGAGTGATGGACTCTTGAGAGGGGAGTCTGGTCACTGTTTTGATATTTACTGTACTGGGCTGAGTGATATACACTACAGAGTGGAATCTGGTAAGTGCAATACTCACGATATTCACTGTACTTGGCAAAAAGATGGACTCTTAAGAGCTGTATCCAGTTAGGGTTCTGTTACTCACTGTACTGGCTTAGATGATGGACTCTCAAGAGCGGAATCTGGTTAGTTTGATATTTCCTGTACTTGGCCGAGTGATGAAAGGGATATCTGGTTACTGTTTTGATACTCACTGTACTGGGTTGAGTGATAGACTCTTGAGAGGGTTATCTAGTTAGTATCAGAACATCTCACATTTTAGTTCAGTTAAATTGACTATCTGACTATCTGAGCATGTTTTAACCATTGATGTGACTAAATATATAAGGGATCTTATTGAATATTATGTTACGCCTTTCAGAAATACGATCTTTTTCCTCAGAAACCCCTGTGGAAAGAAACATCATCCAAATTTAAAGTGTACAACCATTGATACGTTGCCATTTTTAGCCACACCTCGGAGCTCTAGCATGGTCATCCACACTTTTGTGCCTCGTTGGAGTATAAATGTGAGCTGACGCGCAGGCCAAACACTCTTAGTCATCCATCAACATGGGAAAGATGAGGGAATACACAAAGTGTGGATTAATGGATGTGCACCATGAGTCACGCACAAAAGGTGGACCATAAATCAAGCGGTGGCTATAAAAAAAAAAGCCTCAAACAAAAAGCCTAAAAAATACCCATCTCTTCTGTTAGAATCATATTAAATATGTTTAAGACAATGGGGATGCTGCTTGATTGAAGAGGAAGCCAGTGAATAAAAAAATACAAATAATGAGGAAAATGATTAGAGAGGCCAGGCTTTCTCCATGATTCCAAAACTCTGGTTGGATGCCAGCTTCATGTCAAACTGTCGGGAAGGCTTGCCAGAAGAAAGTGTTTGTCTGAAGCCCAGGCCCGGGGCATTTTAAATCTAAAATGACATCCTTCCACTCTCTGAATACAGCAGCTGCTCATACAGATGAAGGATCAGCCCTTCCAGCTGGGTCTTTCTACAGAAACCAGAGTGCCCAAGCCAAAACCACTAAACCCAGACCAGTGGCTAGCGGACAAACGTGTCCAGCTCTAGTCGCAATTGGTGGCACTCTAAAAATAGCCACTGGTTTTCTCGAAGGAGTCACTGTTGGTTTGAGCTGAAATGCCTGAAATGGCTTGTGATCATCCATTCTCCTCTTGATTATATTCCAGAGGTTTTCAATTTGGTAAAATTAAAGAAACTCATCATTTTTAAGTGCTCTCTTATTTTTTTCCAGGGCTGTATGTGTGCCTAAAGGGATCTAGAATTGTTGTTAAGTCATACTGCAGCATTTTAAGGCCTAATAAGAATTGGGACAATCCTTCAAGTACCCAATATGACATCAGGAGCGCAATATAACGTTCAGTAAACTAGCTGCTGCTGGTTAACTAGTTAACTTTAGGGCGTATTTTATTGTATGTCTTAAGAAGGGGCAAATAGTGCAGAAATTACTTTTTTTATTATTGTCCATTCCTTAATTTCTCTGAGATGGGGAGCTGAAATTAGCTATGATTAGCTTTTCTTTGGAGTTTTACGTTCCGCACTAAATACTGCAGCCCCTGCCGTCTGTTGCATCATTTAAGGTGGAACTGGAAAGTTAGCTAGCTAGCTAGCTACTGAGACAAACTGCTAGCGATCTTTTTTATGCTTGTTATGAAGAATTTGGAAAAGACGAACCAAAACAATTCTCAGCAATGAGGCTCAGTACTGTGCAGTCTTGTATACCCAGATGTTAGTACTCAGGCGAACAACTTCCTGAAGGCGTCACATGATCGTGAGAGTCACAGAGTGGTGTGTTCTGGGTAGTGTAGTCTTGTGGCTGGAAATCGCAGGTAGAGCGAGTGTTGGGGAGACACTAAGAATACTCTGAATATTTGGAAACATAATTTTTTGGCCTGAAAAAACACTCTTAAAGATCTCATTTCATCGTTTATTTTTTTTTTCATTCTTTCACAAGTGTCTAGTTGTGTCTCTAGTATGAATGAATGCCATGTAAGCTTGTTTTTGTGCCAAAAAGTGCTCCGGTGATCCAGTATAACGCTGCTTTAGTCCAGTTGATGAGGGGGAGAACTTGAGAGACTCTTGCTCATGAATATTCATACATGCAAACATCACTGTGACACCAGTAAGACGGACAACAGTTTGAAACATGTAAACATTTAGACATTTATACATTAAGAACAGTTGTTGCAATGCCATTGGTTACTTTAGATCATGTGCAGTGACCTGCTTTGTTCAGTTCCGCCACTGAGTCTTAGAGCCACTGTAATCCGCAAACTCCACCGGAGATCCTATTTAAACCTATAGTTACTTACACACAGAGATGGGTAGTCCAGGTCCAGAAAGTAAAAATCCACCCCTCCATTTCTTCTTAGATACCCCTACCTAACTGGTCCAACATGTAGATCTAATAAATATGTGTAATGACTAAACAAACAAAGAGGTGGTCATGCTGGTATTATATGTTTTATTCGTGAGGAAATAATAAGTATTTCACTTGTGATATGTATCTTGTTGTAATGTAATTAGATTGGACCTATAAAACGATTAACTAATTGTGAATGAATTCCTCTTCAATTTTGCTGAAATTGTCTTTTTTCTTTTTTGTTCTTCAGTCTGTTCACAGTTCTCACGAGGCGTGTACGCCATCTTCGGCTTCTACGATAAGAAATCGGTGAACACCATCACGTCTTTCTGTGAGACGCTGCACGTTTCCTTCATCACGCCCAGTTTCCCGGCGGATGGCCTCAATCAGTTTGTGCTGCAGATGAGGCCAGACATCAAAGGCCCTCTCATCAGCCTGGTGGAGTACTACAAGTGGGAGAAGTTCGCCTACCTGTACGACAGCGACCGAGGTACGAGCACATCACGTACCAACAGGAAACAACAAAATTATATAGTATATCCACACTTCAATTCCTTACCTTCTTAATGACCGAACTTCCCATTCGTTTCGTAGTTTGATAGAATATTAACATATATAAACATTATATAGTGCAGGTCATGATGCTTTGGGTCATTGTCCTGATGCAGAACCCAAGTATGCCTTAACCCAAGTTAAAGGTCACAAACAGATGGCCAGGAATTTCTGATAAAGAGCAGAATTTATGGCTCCTTCAATTACAGAAAGTTGTCCAGACCCTGAAGCAGCAAATCAGCCCCAATTTGTTTCTACACACACCTGTCATATTGAGTTAGAAGTAGCACTAGCCGCAGTTAGAAGTAGCACTAGCCGCAGTCAGAAGTAGCACTAGCCGCAGTTAGAAGCAGCGCTAGCCGCAGTTAGAAGTAGCACTAGCCGCAGTTAGAAGTAGCACTAGCCGCAGTCAGAAGCAGCGCTAGCCGCAGTTAGAAGTAGCACTAGTAGCAGTTAGAAGTAGCGCTAGCTGCAGTTAGAAGTAGCGCTAGCCGCAGTTAGAAGTAGCACTAGCCGCAGTTAGAAGTAGCGCTAGCTGCAGTTAGAAGTAGCGCTAGCCGCAGTTAGAAGAAGCACTAGCCGCAGTTAGAAGTAGCACTAGCCGCAGTTAGAAGCAGCGCTAGCTGCAGTTAGAAGTAGCACTAGCCGCAGTTAGAAGTAGCGCTAGCTGCAGTTAGAAGTAGCACTAGCCACAGTTAGAAGTAGCGCTAGCCGCAGTTAGAAGTAGCGCTAGCCGCAGTTAGAAGTAGCACTAGCCGTAGTTAGAAGTAGCACTAGCCGCAGTTAGAAGTAGCGCTAGCTGCAGTTAGAAGTAGCGCTAGCCACAGTTAGAAGTAGCACTAGCCGCAGTTAGAAGTAGCGCTAGCTGCAGTTAGAAGTAGCGCTAGCCGCAGTTAGAAGTAGCGCTAGCCGCAGTTAGAAGTAGCGCTAGCCGCAGTTAGAAGTAGCGCTAGCTGCAGTTAGAAGTAGCGCTAGCTGCAGTTAGAAGTAGCGCTAGCCGCAGTTAGAAGTAGCACTAGCCGCAGTTAGAAGTAGCGCTAGCCGCAGTTAGAAGTAGCACTAGCCGCAGTTAGAAGTAGCGCTAGCCGCAGTTAGAAGTAGCGCTAGCCGCAGTTAGAAGTAGCACTAGCCGTAGTTAGAAGTAGCACTAGCCGCAGTTAGAAGTAGCGCTAGCTGCAGTTAGAAGTAGCGCTAGCCGCAGTTAGAAGTAGCGCTAGCTGCAGTTAGAAGTAGCACTAGCTGCAGTTAGAAGTAGCACTAGCCGCAGTTAGAAGTAGCACTAGCTGCAGTTAGAAGTAGCGCTAGCCGCAGTTAGAAGTAGCGCTAGCTGCAGTTAGAAGTAGCGCTAGCCGCAGTTAGAAGTAGCGCTAGCTGCAGTTAGAAGTAGCGCTAGCTGCAGTTAGAAGTAGCACTAGCCGCAGTTTGAAGTAGCGCTAGCCGTATTTAGAAGTAGCACTAGCCGCAGTTAGAAGTAGCGCTAGCCGCAGTTAGAAGTAGCACTAGCCGCAGTTAGAAGTAGCGCTAGCCGCAGTTAGAAGTAGCGCTAGCCGCAGTTAGAAGTAGCACTAGCCGTAGTTAGAAGTAGCACTAGCCGCAGTTAGAAGTAGCGCTAGCTGCAGTTAGAAGTAGCACTAGCTGCAGTTAGAAGTAGCACTAGCCGCAGTTAGAAGTAGCACTAGCTGCAGTTAGAAGTAGCGCTAGCCGCAGTTAGAAGTAGCGCTAGCTGCAGTTAGAAGTAGCGCTAGCCGCAGTTAGAAGTAGCGCTAGCTGCAGTTAGAAGTAGCGCTAGCTGCAGTTAGAAGTAGCACTAGCCGCAGTTTGAAGTAGCGCTAGCCGCAGTTAGAAGTAGCACTAGCCGCAGTTAGAAGTAGCGCTAGCCGCAGTTAGAAGTAGCACTAGCCGCAGTTAGAAGTAGCGCTAGCCGCAGTTAGAAGTAGCGCTAGCCGCAGTTAGAAGTAGCACTAGCCGTAGTTAGAAGTAGCACTAGCCGCAGTTAGAAGTAGCGCTAGCTGCAGTTAGAAGTAGCGCTAGCCGCAGTTAGAAGTAGCGCTAGCTGCAGTTAGAAGTAGCACTAGCTGCAGTTAGAAGTAGCACTAGCCGCAGTTAGAAGTAGCACTAGCTGCAGTTAGAAGTAGCACTAGCCGCAGTTAGAAGTAGCACTAGCTGCAGTTAGAAGTAGCGCTAGCCGCAGTTAGAAGTAGCGCTAGCTGCAGTTAGAAGTAGCGCTAGCTGCAGTTAGAAGTAGCGCTAGCCGCAGTTAGAAGTAGCGCTAGCTGCAGTTAGAAGTAGCGCTAGCTGCAGTTAGAAGTAGCACTAGTAGCAGTTAGAAGTAGCGCTAGCTGCAGTTAGAAGTAGCGCTAGCTGCAGTTAGAAGTAGCGCTAGCTGCAGTTAGAAGTAGCGCTAGCTGCAGTTAGAAGTAGCGCTAGCTGCAGTTAGAAGTAGCACTAGCTGCAGTTAGAAGTAGCACTAGCCGCAGTTTGAAGTAGCGCTAGCCGTATTTAGCAGCGCTTAGCGCTAGTAATTTATGAACCATAAGTGTTCCTGCTTTTCTGCTCGCATCTCTCCGTTAGTAAGCAGTCAGTCTGTGTCTGTGAAAATGTAGTAACTGATACGTAGCATGAAAAGTGGCGTTAAAAGCTTTTTACTTTCGATAGATTTGGGGTGTATTAGCCCTAAATAGCGCTAAGTAAAAAAAAAAAAACATTTAATTTATTAAATTTAGCAAAAAAAAAAACTAAATCAGTAAACTGATAGGAAACCTCACACTTTCTTATCATTGATTATTGAAGTGCTGCATCTATTGACACAGTTTATTGCCTTGTTATATCCAACACACACACACACACACACATAGACATCGACACACGCTCGTACACTGGCAGTAGATCATAGTATCAAATTGCTTGTCCTATTAATTTGTGTTCCTCAGAGACACCGCATGCGGTCAGGAGTGCTGACGGATACGCTACGAAAAACCATCGCTTTTCCACGCAGCGCATAAATAATGTAAACACTGTTTAAACGCAGGAAGAGCCCCACTGTCGAGGAACACGTACTGTACACTCGCTGGCTTGATTATTTTACAGTCTTATACTACACTAACCCACATACCCACACACACACACACATATACACACACACACACACACAGGCTTTCTCTTGACATGTCATACTTGCTCAATCACACTTACAGTTGCCATGGAAAAACACATTACGAGAGAGGGGGCAGCAGAACACAACGACGGAGCGGCTCTCCGGTCGACACCAGCGCTTTAATGAATCGCTAATAATGAATGTGTTACTAATAAGTAATAGTGCGGCTTGTGTTATTAGCTTCTGTAATTATGATCGAGTGTGTAAACAGTGCGATTAGTGTCACGTTCATGCGGCAGAGCCAACCATAATGAGCTAACTACTGCATTTATTTCCAGTAGATACAGTACAGAATCATGATATAATGTGTGTATATATATATATATATATATATATATATTATATACCTGGTTTTAGACCACAATAATTTATTGTCTAGACGCACAGTTCTGGTGGAAACAGCCTCCGCTTACAGCGTCCACAGTTAATCCTGTTGGATGTGGTTGGTCCTTCTCGGTGGTATGCTGACATTACCCTGGATACTGTGGCTCTTGATACATCACAAAGACTTGCTGTCTTGGTCACAGATGCTCCAGCAAGACTTGCACCAACAATTTGTCATCTTTTGAACTCTGGTATGTGTGCATTGCAATATTTTGAGCAGCAAAATTGTGCTCTTACTCTGCCTAATAGAACCTTCACACTCTGTTCTTACTGGTGCAATGTGCAATTAATGAAGATTGGCCACCAGGCTTCTCCAATTTAGCCATGAAACCTCCCACACTAAAATGACAGGTGTTTCAGTTTCACTGTATAACCCCTGTAAAAAATGATGAGTTTCTTTGATTTTACCAAATTTAAAAGCTCTGGAATATAATCAAGAGGAAGATGGATGATCACAAGCCCTCAAACCATCAAACCAAGCTGATCTGATTGAATGTTTGCACCAGAAGTAAAGGCATAAAATGATCCAAAAGCAGTGTGTAAGACCAGTGGAGGAGAGCATGCCAAAATGCATGAAAAACAGGGTTATTCCACCAAATATTGATTTCTGAACTTGTTTTCTTTGCATTATTTGAGGTCTGAAAGCTCTTCACCTTTTGTTTTGTTGTTTCAGACATTTCTCATTTTCTGCAAATAAATGCTCTAAATGACAATATTTTCATTAGGAATTTCATTGAGAGAAATGTTGTTTGTAGTTTATAGTATAAAACATAGAATTTTTTATTTTATTTTACTCAAACACATACTTAAAAATAGCAAAATCAGAGAAACTGATTCCTATACAGTAGGGGTGTGCTATATCGTATCATACGCAAAAATATTGTTAACATAAACGTTTCGAAACCACACTGTTCTAATTTCCCATTATATATCTACTAGAGACAGATTATATCTGTCCAATATCATCTATTTTACTCTAATCCTGGATATATGGATATATTTGGAGTGCATTATTGTTAATATCATGACATCCTGGATCCATCAATTACAAATCTGATAAAATTCTTGTATTATTTTTTATCTCAGTTATAGGGGTGTGCCATATCATATCGAATGCAATAATAAAATGTTCAAAATTTTCATTTTGTTGCAACAATGTATTATTGATGTTTTTTTTTTATTAAATGTTTTGTCATAGCACCAAGAGTATCGTTATTGCGAAAAACAAAAAACAAAAAAACAATAAAATATTGTGATATTATTTTAGAACCATATCGCCCACCCCTAATATACAGTATATAGTGTAGTATATACAGCTCTTGGTGTGTTCTTCTCCACCAGTCTTACACACTGCTTTTGGATAACTTTATGCTCTTTACACTCCTGGTGCAAAAATTCAAGCAGTTCAGTTTGGTTTGATGATCAGCTTGTGATCATCCATCTTCCTCTTGATTATATTCCAGAGGTTTTCATTTTGGTAAAATTAAAGAAACTCATCGTTTTTAAGTGCTCACTTATTTTTTCCATATAAATCCAGCATATTGTATTATTTTGTAGAGTATGTGTAGTTCTAATCATATGTCAGGATGTATTTAAGTGAGTGCATGCTTGGCTAGGGGTGTGAAAGCTCTGCGCTGCTCTGCTGCAGGCGTGGATGAACTAGAACAGCGCAGCTGACATTAGATACAGCTCATACTGTAGGCTATGATGTAGCCTGATAATAGTAGTGGTGCGAGTAGTGTTGTGATAATGCAGTTTTCGTCCAGCTCTGACGATCATCAGCATCAGCACAGCTGTAATGAGTTGTTGAATTTGCTTTAATGTAATTAAACATTTCAGATTAACAACATATACAATGATAAATAAACGACAGACTCCACAGTACTCAGTAATACTGTAGACTAAAAAAAATATTTTGGTTTGATATGAAATGAAAATGAAAACCTCTGGAATATAATCAAGAGGAAGATGGATGATCACAAGCCATCAAACCAAACTGAACTGCTTGAATTTTTGCACCAGGAGTGTAAAGAGCATAAAGTTATCCAAAAGCAGTGTGTAAGACTGGTGGAGGAGAACATGAAACCAAGATGTATGAAAAGTGTTATTAAAAAACAACCAGGGTTATTCCACCAAATATTGATTTCTGAACTCTTAAAACTTGATTATGAATATGAACTTGTTTTTTCCTTTGCATTATTTGAGGTCTGAAAGCTCTGCGTCTTTTTCGTTATTTCATTTATTTCTCATTCTCTATAAATAAATGCTCTAAATAAGAATATTTTTATTTAAAATTTGGGAGAAATGTTGTCTGTAGTTTATAGAAAAAAACACAATGTACATTTTACTCAAACATAAACCTATAAATAGCAAAATCAGAGAAACTGATTCAGAAACTGAAGTGCTCTCTTCATTTTTTCCAGAGCTGTATATATACGAAGGTGTGACAGTAAGGGGTGGGCAATTTTTCTCACCAGTGAGTGTATAATTTTTCTTGTGGAACTCTTTTAGGTGTTCTTTAATAAATTTTACCAAGGCTGGATGCAGCTGCATTAGCAGCTAATCACTAATGCTAACCGTTAGTGCTTGCCGTGGTTAGTTGCCAATGCCATCAGACAGCAATACACTAAGGAACCCTAAGTGTTTTGGTAAGCCTGGGCAATTTTAGCTAGCGGTTCGTCCCACTCAGCTTTTTTAACATGCTAAACACACAGGCTACAGGCTATTTAGCGCAGTTAGCAGCTAATGCTAATGGTGCTCCAGCAGTGCTAGCCGGGGTAAGCAGCAGACTACAGGTCAATAATACTCACCTCTGAACTGCAAAAGAGAAACAAATATCGTACCATAGCACCCACCCCTAATTATCACATCAGGGTACTACTTTTTTCTGTTTTTAGCAAAAAAATAAAATAAAATTCACACTGTTCTCATTTCCCATTATATATCTACTATAGACAGATTATATCTGTCCAGTATCATTCATTATCATTAACATACAAACTTTAATCCTGGATATGTGGAAATATTTGGAGTGCATTATTATTATAATTATTATTAGTATCATGACATTGTGGAGCTTTTTAACTGTCTCGCGGGGCTATTTAGGTGTCTTGCAGAGCATTTTAACTGTCTTGTGGAGCTTTTTAACTGTCTCGCTGAGCTTTTTATGTCATTTTTATTACAAATCTGATAAAATGCTTTTATTTTTTTAATATCTCAGTTATAGGGATGTGCCATATCATATCGAATGCATTAATAAAATGTAATTTTCTTTTTTTTTTGTTCGTTTTAATTCAGTGTTTTGTCATATCGCCAAGAGTATCGTTATTTCAAAAATACTTTAAAATATCGTGATATTATTGTAGAGCCATATCGCCCACCCCTACTTGTATGATTTGTTTTTTTTTTTTCCCAAGGAAATACATCCCTGAAACGATTGTTTGTCTTGAAGATTTATCTCTTGTGTTGCAAGTCCCACCCACACTGAAACCTCTGAAACCTCATTGGCCAACTGAGCATGAGGAGAGGCCAATCAGGATGCTCAGGAATTATCTCCCTCTTTTTTTTCTCTCACATAAACTCTCTTTCTCTCTTTCTTTTGAGCTCCATCACACATTTTTACAAAACTTACACACAATTTCCGCACCAACAATTTTTATATAGTCGATTTTTATTGTCGATTATGCTGACTTATCGTTGCAGCCCTACTAGATTCTGTAATCTACAGTAATATACAGAAATGTATGTATTCATGTGTAACTAAAGAAACACTACATTTAGAGACAGAGAATTTAAACGTAGTAAATCCAGGCCCTGTTTCTCAGTTGTAGTTTTATCTGTAAGTCTACCGTGTGTCTCTTCTCATGAAGTGCTTTGATTGCAGGTTTCAGGCTTACAAATTTCCATAATGCTGAAGGAGAGGTTACTTTGAGCGGCACTGGGATTTAGTCCCTCTCCTCTTTACTGCGCAGCTTAGTGTCCTCCCGCTCCAGCGCATCTGATTCAGTTCAGTGCCTAATTACTGAACCGCTGCGATTCCAATCAGCTCCATCAAATCCAGCCTGAGAGACGCTAAACTGAGCAGAGCGTGAAGCAGCACAGGGAAACCCTGATAGTAGACTGTAGATTGATTGAATTGCAGGACTGAAAATGTACAGTCAGGTATTTGGACTAGGAATCTGCTGAGTAACTGATGACTAATATGCTTCAGCCTGTTTAAAAACGGCTAAAAACAAAACAAAACAAAAAAAACTGTGAAAAGATTGAATAATTAATATAGAAAAAGCCCTATCTGGACGGGATTAGGTCATTTTTTCTTTTATGGCTGGTCCCCTGTCATTTTATTCCCATCCAAAACGACCATGTACGTGTTTTTCTTAGACTCTGTCCTCTGAAAAAAAATTACAGGGTGAATTATCTACTGTTTTTCACTGAACTTCGTGGTCCTCCGGTAATTTTAGTCCAGTCCGGATCCACATCTCTAAGTTTCATCACCTCAAGTTAAATAAATAGCTATTTGTCCACTGCCGCGCACCGTAATTACACTTTGGACACATGTTTCCACGGAGATCCATGTAAAAACACAACACCGAGTGGAAATGGAGGAGCTACTGAACTTGATGTCATGTGACCGAGAAAGCCAATTGCATTTTTTTCAATTGCAGTCTGAATGCAAGAGTTTTATCCCTGAGTAGAAGTGTGACAATAATTACAAACTTCGACTGTTATCATTATCATATTTTAATAATCGTGATATCGTCCATTGTGTTTGCACTTACAAAAGGCACCTTACATATATTGTCACTCTGGGCATGACCCGGTAGCGCAGAAGCACAGAGAGACACAGACACGGCGAAAAAAAATAAACAACCAAAACTTAAACTTTAAGCAGCACAGGAACGGCCCAGTGCGGCTCTAGTCGCTTAACTTTAGTGTCTCTTAGGTTCATGTTGCCTTATTTGAGTGAAGGCTGAGGCAAATTTTTTATGCTGGTCCAACGCGTGCCAGCTGGGACAGACCGGGGCTGCACGCCATTTTATCACTAAAACTATGTGACATTCTTTATTTTAGACCAAAAATGTTTTGAATATGCACAAAGAAATGACATTGATGTCCCTGCCAGCCGGATTAGAGAGGAAAAAGCAGGTTGGGTTAAGGGTGCATTTATAAAAAAAAAAGGAATAGGGCGCATTAATAAAAATTGGGTACTTATTTAAAGCGTATAGCTGCAACTTCTGCAAATGTGAATGTAAACTGCAATGGCTCAATATGGGACAAATTAAGAGATATGCTAATTATGCTAATACATTTTAATCTTTGCTAGGATGTGATTGGTTTGCTATGCCTTGTTTTAGAAAATTGACCTTTGGTTGGCTCAAATTCAGTAAACAATGGCACAATTTACCCCAATTAATTTTTTTTTTTAAAAAGCTGTATTTCTTAAATATTATATTTCAGACCCAAAGTGACTATTTCCAGGGATGTACCACATCCTGAAATATATGTACATATATTAGTTGGAAGCATTACTGTCATGGTCTTGCTTTAAAGTCACTTTAAGTAAAAACAGGCCCAAAACACCCAAAGTAGTGGCATTTCTTTGCTTTCTTCTGCCCAAAGTTCCTGCAGCAAGGTTCTTTACAGCCTAATTAATCCCTTTTTTGTCCCTGACTGTTGCCGGTAGTTTGCATGTTGGCGTTTGGGTGGATGTGGGCGGTAATTTCAGTGGGGCTTCAGGTTTGTTCGGTTCGGCGACGTTCACTTCCTCTGCTTTGCTCTGTCAACCAGTGCTGCTTCTTTTTGTTGATGAATTGAGTGTCAGTTTGAAGGGAAAAGAGAGGGAAAAGAAAAGAAAAGGCAGGAGAGGGAGGGCTGGAGTTTTGATGCATTATGAAAAGTGTTATGAAAGGAGTCGTATGTGTCCTTGAGACCGATTGATTCATTTGCACCCACGCTACCCTCAATCTGAACGAGATATTGCAGCCTTGTCGCTCTTTTACTGTAGGAATGTGGACGTGTGGAGGCTTTTTTGCTGAGATTTAATTGGAAAAGATTACATTTGAAATGGTAAAACATTTGGGATGTAGATTCTAAGGGAAGTTTTTGGTTCTTGGTGTCCTATCATATTATTGTACATCCTGCGCAAGGTGCATCGTGATGCTCATTACTATCTTGCACCCAGTCAACAGTCTATTTTCACACATTGTTCAGGCGCCATTAAAATAGCATCTGGAAGTAAGGTGTGTTCAGGTACAGTTCTGGCGTGTTTCTATCTCGGTGGCGGGAAATACAGGTGCGCCACTGACTCCTTAAAACCCAGACAACAGTCAACGCGCTACAGCACACAAATCTGACTTTTACATCAACAATAATATAATGTTTTACAATAGAATAATGATAACGTGCGGGTCAGTATCCTCTACTGAGATGCACAAAGCGTTGTGCAGTTAAGATATCAACGGGCCAAAGTTAGAGTGCACCTGCCTCATAAAATAAATGGTATGTGGCACATTGATTGGTTTATTTCATTTAATAATTAAGGGCGTTTTCACACCGTTTGTTCTTAGCTGTGGTAATTAGCATTATCTGGCAAATATATCATATAAACTGAGCCTTATCAGCAGGTTAGCTCCAATACAAGGAGTATATTTGCTAGCTGGGTACGGTTAGAGTCCGGATCATGTTCCCACCACAAGTGAATCGCTCCAGAGTTTGTTTGGAACCAGAACTAGACCACCTACACTAGAAGGTCTCAGTACGGTTCTTTTGATCTAAACCCGAGTGTGATTACTCCTAAATAAATGTTCACACCTGCTCAATCAAACCGGACTAAAGGTACAAACAAACCCGAGTCTGTTTTAACCAAACTAAATAGTGCGAAAGAGAATTAGTGCATGCCTTTTGACCAGTGCACTATAGAAGGCCAAAATAGGACTCTTAGATGCATCTCGAGTCAAATGTGGACGAATCTGAATCATTTCACAAATGACAAAAATCCATTTTTTATATGATGACAAGACGCAAAAGGCCTAAGCCCTGCATTCACACTGGCAGGCGACAAAGCTACAGGCGACCTTTCATTTCTGTTCAATCTGATTTCAGACACGCCAGAGATCTCAGCATTTCGGTTGTAGAGGTTCTTAATGGTGTCCAGCGATAATCCATCCCATGCAGCTTGTGCACGAGCGTTGTTCTGTTGGTAAGACACACAGGAATAGATTGGAATCTTTACTGAAGATGACCCTCTGCCATTCTGAGTCACTTAATGACATTCTTTCACCCTATGCAAGGCGTGTTGCAATGCTCATTGCTATCTTTCACCCTATATGCTTTCACGCCTTGCATCTGAGTCGTTTAGAAAACAACAGCGCGTGTGAATAGGCTGATGGGCGTATTGGTCTAGAAGTGAGATGTGTTTACAAGTACATTTTTTTTGGCGTATCGCTATCTTGGCAACATAAAACACAGGACACATGTTGGCCACACATTTTTAAACAAATATCTTTGAATGTTGAGTATAGTTTTCTTTTATATACAGTAAAAATATGTACAGAAGGTCAATATCCGTATTGTATTCCTTTGCACTTGTTCCTCTCTTCTTTTAATGGACGCATTTGGACCTGAAGCATCACGTGGTACCGTTAAGGGTACATTTGTACTATTTACAGGGGCTTGCAAAAGTATTCATTCCCTTCGAGATTTTTCACAATTTGTCACTTTAAACCACAAACTTAAATGTATTTTATTGAGATGTTATATGATGTTATATAAACACTAGTGAACAAATAGCATCAAGAAAACCATTGAACCCACCAGACAAAAAGGTCAGAAAGATAAAGTTGTGGGAGTAATTTAAGAAGGATTAGATTATAAAAACATATCCTGAGCTTTGAGCATTCCAAGGAGCACTGTTCCCCAATCCATCATCCAAAAATGAACTCGAAAATGTGTCCTACATCTGTTTATACAAACCTACCAAGTCATGACCATTCACCCAAACTGACAGGTTGAAGAAGGAGAGTCAGTCACTGGTTAGAGAAGCAGCAGCAGCCAAGAGGCCCATGGTCACTCTGGAGGAGCTGCAGAGATCCACAGCTCAGGTCGAACAGGAGAATCTGTCTATAAGTCTGGCTTTTAAAGAAGAGTGGCAAAAATATGAAGTTCTGTTTGCAGTTCACCACAAGCAAGCGCTGCGGTCACGGGTGCACGCATCGATTTCTCGCCGAGCTGGAGGGTTTTTTTGTCGCATTTTCCACACCTGACACCTGAAATTCTGGGGGAAAAATTCAGATTTTCTGCACTCGTCAGGCAGTTCTCGCTTTACTACCTGTGTAAAACATGATTACACTGCATTTTTTGTTTGCAGATAACAGCATCTGTTAGATACTAAAAATTATAAATTAATATAAAATCTGTAAATGTCATGCTATGGATGCTATGGTCAGCGTGTGAAGCCATACCGTGCAGTTTCACTGTATAAATCTGTGGTTTCAGGCCGAGGAACGAATCCCTCCCAGAGAGACCTAAATATGAAATCAGCCGTAGTCTTTGGCTTTTATCCGAGAGAGCTGGGGAGAGAGAGAGAGAGGGAGGGGGTGGATAAAAAGCGTGTGAGAGAGAGCGATAGAGTGAGAGAAAGAGAGAGAGAGAGAGAGAGAGAGAGAGAGTGTATGTGTGAGGGGAGTGGGTGGGGGAAGTGGACAGGCAGGAGAAGAGAGGGAGGAAAAAGAGAAACAAGAAGAAGGGAGATGAAGGAATGAGTGGGCAAGGCAGAGAGAAGGCAGACGAAAGAGAAGGGGGAGAAAAAAACGACAGGAAAAAAACGAGCGAGAAAAAAAGAAAAAAGGACCTGTCCTTTGGGGAGAGTTTTTTTTTTTTTTTTTTTTCCAGCACAGCTTTTTTATCTTTAAGTGCCATTTCCCAAAGGTATATAATTTTTGGCTGTAATTTAGAGCGCTGGTGTTTTTGATTAAGGCAGAATTGAGGTTAGATTGGAGCGGAGTCGGGTCCTAATTGAGGCTGAAGCCGGTTTTAAACGAAGCAGTCAGACGTGTTTAAAACGACAGCCGCTGTAATTAAGGCTGGAAGCGGCCGATGATCATTTTTGCGGCGGTGGCTGTTCGGGTCAGTCGGTTCAAATCTCAAAACAAACAAAAAAAAAAAAAAACAACACGGAAGAAAACAAGTTCTGGACATTTTAAAAACAAAAAAGCACACAAATATTCGTTTAAAATCAGATTACTGCTGTTTTTATAGATATTATAGATTATATGAATAATAGTATTTTTGTAAGAACTATATTATTGGCGATATTAAAATACATAGATTTGCATTTGATTAATTTTAAGAATATACAAAAAAATAATAATAATAAAAGACTACTTAAAAATGATGAGTTTCTTTGATTTTACTTAAATTAAAAACCTCTAGAATATAATCAAGAGGAAGACGGATGATCACAAGCCCTCAAACCACCAAACTGAACTGCTTAAATTTTTGCACCAGTCGTGTAAAGCATTCTTCAAAATTCTCCAAAAGCAGTGTGTAAGACTGGTGGAGGAGGAGAATATGCCAAGATGCATGATTAAAACTGTGATTACAATATGCTATTGGGGGTTAGCAGCAGGCTACAGGCCAATAATACTCATCTCTGAGTGCCGAAAGAGCTAGCATTTAGCACAGTTAGCAGCTAATGCTAATGCTCCTTCAGCAGTGCTAGCCGGGGTTAGCACAAGCTACGGCTGATAATACGGCAGCAAGCTACAAGCTAATAATACTCACCTCTGAACAGCAAAAGAGCTAGCGCTTAGCAGCTAATGCTGCAGTTTAGCAGCTAATGCTAATACTACTGGGGAACTAAACTGAATCTCTTAGAGACTCGGCAGAAATTATAGCAGTTAGCAGTGGTTAGCAGGTAATGCTAATGCTGCTTTATTAGTGCTATCCGGGGTTAGCATCATCCTAAAGTCTGATAATACCACTCACCTCTGAATGGCAAAAGAGCTAGCGCTTAGCAGGTTTAGCAGCTAATGCTAATGCTGCTTTATTAGTGCTATCTGGGGTCAGCATCAGCCTAAAGTCTGATAATACTCACCTCTGAACGGCAAAAGAGCTAGTGCTTAACAAGCTTAGCAGCTAATGCTAATGCTGCATTTTTAGTGCTATCCAGAGTTAGCATCAGCCTAAAGTCTGATAATAATACTCACCTCTGAACGGAAAAAGAGCTAGCGCTTAGCAGGTTTAGCAGCTAATGCTAATGCTGCTTTATTAGTGCTATCCGGGGTTAGCATCATCCTAAAGTCTGATAATACTACTCACCTCTGAACAGCAAAAGAGCTAGCGCTTAATGAATTTAGCGGCTAATGCTAATGCTGCTTTTTTGGTGCTATCCGGGGTTAGCATCAGCCTAAAGTCTGATAATAATACTCACCTCTGAACGGCAAAAGAGCTAGCGCTTAGCAGGTTTATCAGCTAATGCTAATGCTCCTTTATTAGTGCTGTCTGGGGTTAGCATCAGCCTAAAGTCTGATAATAATACTCACCTCTGAACGGCAAAAGAGCTAGCGCTTAATGAATTTAGCAGCTAATGCTAATGCTGCCTTTTTAGTGCTATCTGGGGTTAGCATCAGCCTAAAGTCTAATAATACTCACCTCTGAATGGCAAAAGAGCTAGCGCTTAGCAGGTTTAGCGGCTAATGCTAATGCTGCTTTTTTAGTGCTATCTGGGGTTAACAACAGCCTAAAGTCTGATAATACTACTCACCTCTGAACGGCAAAAGAGCTAGCGCTTAGCACGTTTAGCGGCTAATGCTAATACTACTGGGGAACTAAACTGAAAGTCCTGTATAACTCTGTACTTCAGCAGAGCACCAGATTATAAGGCACAATAGCGATTTTTGGGAAAAGGAAAAGATTTTAAGTGCAGCTTATAGTCCAAAAAATACGGTAATCATTTTTCCAAACCTTTGTGTGGTCCTGTATTTAAAAAAAACGATGCATAGAAAAATGCGGATGGACAATTTAGTAATACATATGGATTATTAACATATTAACATGATCTTTAATCAATTTAATTTATGTAGTATTTAATTAAAAAATCATATCGCCACGAGTACCCTGGTCAGCTTTTAGCCATGTTTGCACCAGTTTTAGTGAAAGCATGGATCCAGCACAGAACACTTTCTGTACAACTAGATACAAACTGTTCGGGTTCCACAACCCTATTTTATTGGTGGAAATTTGCTAAACGGCTTCATAATTAGATGCGAGAACCGGAGCAGAGCTCGTTCCTCGTTGGTAAAAAAGCTCTAACTGTGAGCCTGAGGTCCTGGGTTTAAATCCTGGACAAGCCCGAGTATCACGAGTAGTGGTGACTCAGAGTTAAGAGCCCCTGAAGAGCCCTTGAGTGCTGATGAGCTCTGAAATCACAACAAGAGGCTTAATGTATGGGCTTTAATATTGTCCTCAGTGCAGCACTCTTGCTAATAATTATATACATGTCCCTCAGTGGAAACGTACTTAGGATTGATTTCCCTGACAGGAATTAAGCCTATTTATACAATAGACTACAATAGAGATCTCTTTTAATGGAGAATCTTCATTCACAGAACTGTGTATACTCTATACACGCCTGACAAACCAACATATGTTGTTTAATAGGGATGCACCGATGTGGGAATTCTGGGCCGATGATGATATCCGATATTACATATATATATATATCGTCTCGGTACGGTCGAGTACCGAAAGGTCTAAAAGAAATCGCTGCTTGTTTTCGATACTTTGCATAAAATACCAAAAGTGAAGAGTGCACACATTAAGATAGATAATCACCATCAAAGTGCTCTAAATCTCTCTCTGGGTCTGTCTCTATTTCTGTCTCTCTCACTCTCTCTCTCTTTCTGACTGGCTTTGTTTCTCTTTTACTGTTTTTTCTCTCCCTCTCTTTCTCTCTCTCTGTCTCTCTCTCTCTCTTTATTTCTCTCTCGCTCTCTTTCACTCACTCTATCTCTCTCTGGGTCTGTCTCTATTTCTGTCTCTCTCACTCTCTCTCTGACTGGCTTTGTTTCTCTTTTAAGGTTTTTTCTCTCTCTCTCTGTCTCTCTCTTTATTTCTCTCTCGCTCTCTTTCACTCACCCTATCTCTCTCTGGGTCTGTCTCTATTTCTGTCTCTCTTACTCTCTTTCTCTCTCTTTCTGACTGGCTCTGTTTCTCTTTAAACGTTTTTTTCTCTCTCTCTGTCTCTCTCTCTCTTTCTCTGTGTGTGTCTCTCTCTCTGATTCTCTCTCTTTTTACCCTGAGATATTATAATACGCTAAGAAAAATATGGCCTATTAAAGGCCGATTACTGTTGTTTTGCACTTTTCCTCGGGTTTTGAGTGATTGGCTAACTCTAAAGCGCTGACTCAGCTCTCTGTTGGACTGAATATCATGCAGCCCTATACTGCGTCTTATAATATGGTGCGTCATATAGTCTGTAAAATAAGGTAGTCCCTTGGTCCTTTTTCCAGCAAACAATAAATATGTCAGCAAGTAACCTTTGGAAATATTGGCCAAAAAGCATTTATCACCCGATACCGAAATAATTCTGATATCATCATGTATCACTACTGTTTAATATATTAAGCTGTTAAAGACCTACTAAAAAAAATAAATAAATACTTGTATATTAAAATCATATACAAACCTGAGATGGTTTCTGCAGTACAGCATTTCATCCCCTGAATAATATCTCCTCCCCTTCTCTACTCGTGCGCAGGCTTATCCACTCTGCAGGCAGTCTTGGACACGGCGGCCGAGAGGAAGTGGCAGGTGACAGCAATAAACGTGGGCAACCTGAAGGATGAGAGGAAAGACGAGGCCTACCGCTCACTGTTCCAGGATCTGGAGAACAAGAAGGAGAGGAGAGTCATCCTGGACTGCGAGCAGGACAAAGTTAAAGATATCATGGAGCAGGTACTGTATCTGTATACATCTGTATTTCTCATTTTTTATTATGTATTTCTGTAGAGATGCACCAGAGACGTTCACAAGTCTTTGGTCACGAGTCCTAGTCAAGTCACAAGTCTCTTCTTGCGAAATAAAAGTCCTGCTCTTTAAAAGAATGGACAATTAATAACAATAATAATCTAGTTCTGCATACGCGAGTTCTGCCTACTGACTCGAGCCGGCCAAGAATTCCCACCGCTTTCCTGGTGCGCCGTCGGGTTCAACTGAAGAAAATGGTCTGTGATGTAGACCTATATGTTTAATGTAACAAATCACACTGTGATTTTTGTGCTGATCCAAAAGTTACAGCTCAAGAAACTAGCAACAAGCTAGAACCTAATAAGCTAAAAACAACATGTAATAATAACAGAAAAATAGATATGAAATTAGAAAATGACCAACTAAACTAAGCTCAAAATGCTAAAAGTAAGATAATCTAACGAATTCCAAAAGATAAAAGCGAAATAGTAAAAAAAAACAGTAAAAAAAAAAATAATAATATTACAGAGCTCTCACAGAGCAATGTTCAATCCATTATCTTGAAAATGGAAGGAGTATTGCACAGCTCCAAACCTAAACAGGCAAGTAGAACACTGATTATGGCAGCAGCCAAGAGGACCATGGTCACTCTGGAGGAGGTGCAGAGATCCACAGCTTAGGTGAGAGAATCTGTCAACAGGACAACTATTTATGAAAGAGTGGCGGCAAAAAAGGAAGCCATCTTTGAAAGCAAGCCATAAAAAGTTCATGTAGGGGGAACACAGCAAACATGTGGAAGACGTCAGATGCTGTGGTCAGATGAGACCGACGTTAAACTTTTGAACTGCTTTTTTAGCTTTTTGCTTTATGGACTGAATGCAAAACTACTGCACATCACCCTAAACACACACACACCACCCCCACTGTGAAACATGGTGGTGGCAGCATCATTTTCTTAGCAGGGACAGAGTTGGGAAGCTGGTAAGAGTTGATGAGGACGGTGGATGGATCTAAATACAGGAGAATCCCAAAGAAAACTTCACTGTTGGTGGCTGCAAAAGACTTGAGACCTTCCGGCAAGACGATGACCTTAAACATACAGCCACAACCAAAGAATATTCATGTGTCAGAATGGCTCAGTTAAAGTCCTAAAGACCTAAATCTCATTGAGCTTCTGTGGCAAGACGTGAAAATTGCTGTTCACAGACGCTCTTCATCCAACCTGACTGAGCCTGAGCTGTTTTACAAAGAAGAATAAGCAAAAATCTCTCAAGTCTCAAAGTGCGCAAATCTGGTAGAGACAAACCGCAAAACACTTGCAACTAAAATGTATTCATATTGAAAGAGAAGTACAGTCGCCTTTAAAAACCTTGTTTGTACTTCTCTGTATTTCTAGTGTGTGTTTAGACACACACTTGTGCGCTGTGTACATTGTTCTGCCATACGGTAGCACACACACTCAATCTCACAAGATGCTATTAGAAAAATCGATACAGACTCCTTAGGGGGCCATTTCAACATCCGTGTATCGAATCATGTAAAGATCTGTTTGTTACTCTGTGATAAGTTTGTATTGTACATTGAGTAGACACTAGTGAAGCTGACCTGCAGTGGATTGTGCGAGATGCATAGCTGGTTTCACTACAGCAGCCAGTTTAACTAGTTGAACTTGAAGTTGGACCGTGCAGCTTAATTTAGGGCTTTTCGGTGTGTCTTTGCGATCACAATGACGGGAGAAGTACACCTTGTTTGGCTCGAAACGTGCAACGTACCTCCCCAAACCCAATTCCAGCATTGAATAGAGTGATCTAAAGCACTAGTGCCAGTATATGAATCATGCTTCTATCTATCTGGCAGTCTGATGGACGAGTCTGGGTTTGGCAAATGCCAGCAGAATGTTACCTGCCAGTTACCTACAACTGTAAAGTTTGGTGGAGGGGGGATAATGCTACAGGGTAGTTTTCCAGGAATTGGCCTAGACCCCTTAGTTCCAAAGAAAACCATTAGTAAATGATTTAGTTAGTAATCCTACAGTGAAAGCTATTGGATAGTTGCCCTGGCACTAACTAGGGCTTCGTGGAAAGGGTGTCCGTGGGCGAGCAGCTGCATGCAAGCCTTATCTCCCCAAACCGAGTTTCGGCATTGGATGATCTAAAGCATGGTCACAGCACTGGCAGTCTGATGAGAATGTTACCTGCCTCTCTGCGTTCTGCCAACTGTAAAGTTTGGTGGAGGTGGGATAATGCTACAGGGTAGTTTTCCAGGGATTGGCGTAGACCCGTTAGTTCCAATGAAAACCATTAGTAAACGATTTAGTTAGTAATCCTAGAATGAAAGCTATTGGATAGTTGCTCTGGCATTAACTAGGGCTTCATGGCAAGGGCTTCCATGGGCGAGCAGCTGCATGCAAGCCTAATCTCCCCAAACCGAGTGCCGGCATTGGATGATCTAAAGCATGGTCACAGCACTGGCAGTCTGATGAGAATGTTACCTGCCTCTCTGCGCTCTGACAACTGTAAAGTTTGGTGGAGGTGGGATAATGCTACAGGGTAGTTTTCCAGGGATTGGCTTTGACCCCTTAGTTCCAATGAAAACCACTAGTAAATGATTTAGTTAGTAATCCTAGAGTGAAAGCTATTGGATAGTTGCTCTGGCACTAATTAGGGCTTCATGGCAAGGGCTTGCATGGGCGAGCAGCTGCATGCAAGCCTAATCTCCCGAAACCGAGTGCCGGCATTGGATGATCTAAAGCATGGTCACAGCACTGGCAGTCTGATGAGAATGTTACCTGCCTCTCTGCTTTCTGCCAACTGTAAAGTTTGGTGGAGGGGGGATAATGCAACTTATATACTGCCTTTCTAGAAACCCAAGGACACTACACCATTCATACTTAGCACTTATCCACACACCGGTGAGAAGCAGCAGCCAATAGCGCACAGCGTACTCTCAACCGGAAACAACCACCGTACACCTGGAAGGCTGCATCTTGAACCCAAGACCCTAGTGCTGGGAGGCCATCGTGCTAACCACTAAGCCACCGTGCCACCCCTATAGGGTAGTTTTCACGAGATTGGCTTAGACCCCTTAGTTACAGTGAAGGGGAAGCTTAATGCCTTAGTATACCATTGGATTTTGGACAATTGTATGCTTCCAAATTTAAGGGAAACACATCAAGTTCCACGTTTTCTAAGCCTCATTGCACATAGAATGGTCCATAAAAAGGCATGGTTGGGTGAGCTTGGTGTGAAAGAATTTTGACAGACCCACACAGAGCAGTCTTTAGCCCCAAACTGAAAAAGAGTTTAAGAGTTAATGCAAAATAATCTTCTGGATGGATGGGCAAATAGTCCCAAAGATACATTAAAAGTTTGGTGGAGGGGGGATAATGCTACGGGGTACTTTTCCAGTGAAGGCGAAATTTTTTAAACTAGTGTACAATGATAGTGAATGTATAGCTGTAGAGCTTACTGGATTTCGCCCACGGGAAAATGGTGCAAATGATGTTATTAGTGTTGAAGTATTCTAAGCGTTAAAGAGAGGTCAAAGAGGTGGGATGTACCATATCTTTGCCACAAGTGGAGATAGATCAGCATAGGATGTTTCCATGTATATTAATGTATATACAGCACATTATACAGTGAGTTAAGAGATGTATTAGACAACTTTAGCCTTAGACAATAACTGTAAATCTTGCATTCAGTGTGTGGTGTGTTCGCCACGTCAGAAACAGCACACCTACACTATGCTAAATCCCAGGACTTTCCATGTTCTGTAGGCGGGAACTTGCGAACCAAGAGACGTCCTCCCACTTCACAGCCTTTTACATTGTTAAAAAGGTCACGCTGTCAGGATACTGTCAGGATCAAAACTTGCTAATTTTAAACTACTTGCTTTAGTTTCGCTGCTTTATTTGTAGAGCTGTGTACAGTACCTTCATGGAAAAAAATGGGGAAAAAAAATGAAGAGATCACTTCAGTTTCTGAATCAGTTTCTCTGATTTTGCTATTTATAGGTTTATGTTTGAGTAAAATGAACATTGTTGTTTTATTCTATAAACTACAGACAAAATTTCTCCCAAATTCCAAATAAATTATTGTCATTTAGAGCATTTATTTGCAGAAAATGAGAAATGGCTGAAATAAAAAAAAGATGCAGAGCTTTCAGACCCCAAATAATGCAAAGAAAACTAAATTGCAATTCCTGCAGAAACTGCGAGTGTGATTGCAGTTCTGATTTGTGGCTGGTTGCTACAGTGTTGCTAAGCAGTTACAAAGGTGTTGCTTTTTTAATTTGCTATATGCTTGCTAAAGTATCTGCGGTGGTTGTTATGGTGATGCTAGGTGGTTGATAAGGTGTTGATAGGTCGTCGTTATGCTAAGGTGTTCCTATGGTATCTGTGGTGGTTACTATTTTGTTTCTAGGTGGTTGCTATGGTGTTGCTATGGTATCCATATTGGTTGCTATGGTGTGAATAAGTGGTTGCTATGGTGTTGCTAAGCGGTTGCTAGGCAGTAACAAAAGTGTTGCTAATCATTTGCTATGTGTTTGCTAAGGTGTATGTGGTGGTTGTTATGGTGAGGCTAGGTGGTTGCTAAGATGTTGCTAGGTGGTTGCTAAGTTGTTGCTTTGGTTTCTGTGGTGGTTACTATTTTGTTTCTAGGTGGTTGCTAAGGTGTTATTTTATTTGCCCAAACTTTTGACCAGTAGCTGTTGTGTCCAATAGCTCCTCCGTACACTCACAGTACTGGAGCACGGGGCACACAGAGTGTTCCTTGAGCACCTTTGTTGGGTCCTCATTTATTCCTGTAGGGCAAATTCATACGACAATTGTAAGAAAAAATGTACATCGTATCGTTTCTTGCAGCATATTTTCGTAAAGATTACAATTAGTTCTATAGGTCATCCGAATTCGGTCTTCATATCTCAAAAATTCTGACGTACACAGGCATGCAAATTTTATCTATTCATTTTCAATGGGCAAAAAAACGGACATTTACGAAGTTTTAACGAAATTCATACGTCCGATCGGAAAGCTGTTTACAAGCCCATTATTCTTGATAAGGACGCACATTTTACAGTTGCAACCGAGGCGATATCTTGAAAATTGCGGCCTGAGTTAAGGAGACAAAAAACAGGTTTCATGCATCTAAGCACGTTCTCCTCCACCAGTCTTACACACTGCTTTTGGATAACTTAATGCTTTACACTCCTGGTGCAAAAATTCTAGCAGTCTTTCTTTTTATTAAATTCCAGAGGTTTTCAATTTGGTAAAATCAAAGAAACGCATCATTATAGTTAGTTACTTTAGCAAACGATTCATGCAAATATGTTATTTAGCAACCATCTAGCAATAACTTAGCACCAGAGCAACACCTTAGCAACCACATTAGCAACCACCTAGCAACTGCTTAGCAACATCATAGCAACCACCATGGATACCATATCAACACCTTAGCAACCAGCTAGCAACACCTTGGCAACCACCAACAACTGCTTAGCAACACCATATCAACCAGCATGGATACCATAGCAACACCTTAGCAACCACCTAGCAACTGCTTAGCAACACCATAGCAATCACCATGGATACCATAGCAATGCCTTTGCAACCACCTAGCAACACCTTAGCAACCACCTAGAAACTGCTTAGCAACACCATAGCAACCACCATGGATACCATAGCAATGCCTTAGCAACCACCTAGCAACCGCTTAGCAACACCTTAGCAACCACCTAGCAACTGCTTAGCAACACCTTAGCAACCACCTAGCAACTGCTTAGCAACACCTTAGCAACCACCTAGCAACCACTTATCAACACCTTAGCAACCACCAGAAAAACCATAGCAAGTGCCTAGCAACGACCATAGCGATCGGTAGGAGACATTTTAGCTGCGCAACCATCCTGCTTTTCCTTCAGGAAATACACTTTTCTAGTTTTTAGGTGGTCTCTTATTTTTTCCAGAGCTGTATTTGCTGTTGCTTTTTGATTGCTGATGTTTCCTTTTGTTTTTTTTTTTGTTTTCAGGTCATCACGATTGGTCGGCATGTGAAGGGGTATCATTACATCATCGCTAATTTTGTGAGTTGATCAAGCGAAATCTCCCGGGCTTTTTCCGGCATTATGCTTTGTTTCTGCTTGAAGGCTCTGCTCTGAGTGTGCTTTATTATGTGTGTGTGTGTGTGTGTGTGTGAGTGTGTGTGTTTGCTTGTCCATAATTACACACAAATGCATGAGTGCATACGTCCTAATTTTAATGAATATGTTTGTTAAGTGCGCTGGTAATTGACGTCTGTATATAATCATTTTTAGGGCTTTTTGGATGGAGATCTGTCAAAGATCCAGTATGGAGGAGCGAACGTGTCGGGGTTTCAGATCGTGGATTTCGATGACCCTCTCGTTGCGAAGTTTGACCAGCGGTGGGAGGCTCTGGAGGAGAAGGAGTACCCTGGGGCGGACAGCAAGATACGAGTGAGTTTGTTGTTGTGTGTTTTTTGTGTGTTTGTTCTGCAGATGCGTCTGCTTATGCATGCTCGAGATTATTTTTTTATTATTTGATTATTGCAGCTGTTCAGCCTTGAATTTTACAACAACGAGTGGGACACAATCGTGAAGTGAAACGAAATGTATTGGATATTTTATTTATGTATATATTTCGATCTCCTTTAAGCCCTCTCTAAAAATGTTTTACCTTTAACTTCTATTACTTTTGTACTTGACTATTGTACGCTTTGGACAAGCGTCTGCCAAATGTAATGTAATGTAATGTAACGTACCACATACAGCTCTAGAAAAAAGAAGAGAGTTTGCTGTAAATAACAAAAAATAAATTTAAAGCTTTAAGAGTTCAGAAATCAATATTTGGTGGAATAATCCTGGTTTCTAATTACAGTTTTCATGCATCTTGGCATCATGTTCTCCTCCACCACTCTTACACACTGCTTTTGGATAACTTTATGCCTTTACTCCTGGTGCAAAAATTCAAGCAGTTCAGCTTGTTGGTTTGATGGCTTGTGATCATCCATCTTCCTCTTGATTATATTCCAGAGGTTTTTGTTTGGTAAAAACAAAGAAACTCGTCATTTTTAAAAGGTGCCGCCTTCTGTTGTCTTTGAGAGAAAGCAGACAGCGAGTTACCACAAGCTGCAGCCAGGGTTGCCAGGTCATGCCAAAAAAAAATCTGCCCAAACTCTGTTTCAAACGCAAGAGACAGAAGCTTAAACGAGTATTTGTCCATTTTAAAGTTTTTTTTTTTTTTACTTGGATAAAAAGACTCATCAGAGAGGAACAGCAGCAGGAGCTCCTCAGATAAAGCATTGGTCTTGTTTTTCTCCAGGCAGGACCTATCGTCACCCCCACTGTGTTAGCTTGTTATGCTAACTTGCTAGTGTGACGCCCTTTAGGGGTACGGTGGTATGTAAAATAAAAAAAAAAACACGGGAGGCAATTTTTTTTCTGTTCTTGATTGCGCATGTGTTCTCTCTTCCCACGTGCAGTACACCTCGGCTCTGACGTACGATGCTGTGAAGGTGATGACCGAAGCCTTCCGCTTTCTGCATAAACAAAGGATCGACATCAGCCGGCGTGGCAACAACGGAGACTGCTTGGCCAACCCGGCCGTGCCTTGGGCTCAGGGGGTGGAGATAGAGCGTGCACTGAAACAGGTTCCGATCTTTCCTCCTAACGTAGTGAAGAGATTGACGCCATTCTTTAGTGTAAACATTCCATGCCTCTGGCGTGTGTGTGTGTGTGTGTGTGTGTGTGTGTGTAGGTGAGAGTGGACGGCCTGACAGGGAACATTCAGTTTGACCAGTACGGCCGGAGAGTGAATTACTCAGTCAACATCATGGAGCTGAAGAACAGCGGGCCGGTGAAGGTATGTCATGGTTAAAATCTTGTCTTAAATTAAAATCGTAAGGTTTTTAATTGTCTTAAATTTACAGTAGGTATTACATTTTCAGACGGTGCGTTTAACACCAGTAGGAAAACACAGTGGCTCACAGTAAACATCGTATCCGGGGAAAGAACTAACATTAGTAAAGAGCTAGCTAACATTAGCAGCGAGCTAGCTAAGCTACCGGAAAAAGAACCAAGGTTAGCAGCAAGCTAGCAAACATATTCCAATAGCGGCCAGCTAGCTAACACACTAACTTGAGCGGCGAGCTAGCTAATGCTACCGGGGAGAGAACTAAGTTTAGGGGAAACTAGCTAACTTTAGTGGTGGGCTAGCTAACATACAAATGTTAGCAGTGAGTTAGCTAACATACTGTCTTTATCGGCGAATTAGCTAAGCTACCAGGAAGAGAACTAAGGTTAACGAAGAGCTAGCTAACATACTGACCTAACCAGCGAATTAGCTAAGCTGCCAGGAAAATAACTAAGGTTAGCGGTGAGCTAGCTAACATACTGACCCCTTACCAGCGAGTTAAGCTACCGGGAAGAGAACTAAGGTCATTGGCCAGCTAGTTAACATACTGTCCTTACCGGCGAATTAGCTAAGATACCAGGAAGAGAACTAAGGTTAACAAAGAGCTAGCTAACATACTGGCCTTACCGGCGACTTAGCTAAGCTACCAAGAAGAGAATTAAGGTTAGCGGTGAGTTAGCTAACATATTAACTTTAGCGGCGAGTTAGCTAATGCTACCGGGGAGAGAACTAAAGTTAGGGGAAACTAGTTAACTTTAGCGGTGGGCTAGCTAACATACAAATGTTAGCAGTGAGCTAGCTAACATACTGTCTTTATCGGTGAATTAGCTAAGCTACCGGGAAGAGAACTAAGGTTATTGGTGAGCTAGCTAACATACTGTCCTTACCAGCAAATTAGCTAAGCTGCCAGGAAAAGAACTAAGGTTAGCGGCGAGCTAGCTAACATACTGACCCCTTACCAGCAAATTAGCTAAGCTACCAGGAAGAGAACTAAGGTTAGCGGTGGGCTAGCTAACATACTGACTGCTTACCGGCGAATTAGCTAAGCTACCGGGAAGAGAACTAAGGTTATTGGTGAGCTAGCTTACATACTGTCCTTACCGGCGAATTAGCTAAGCTACCGGAAGGAGAATTAAGGTTAGCGGTGAGTTAGCTAACATATTAACTTCAGCGGCAAGTTAGCTAACACACTAACTTTTGTGGCGAGCTAGCTAATGCTACGGGGGAGAGAACTAAGGTTAGGGGAAACTAGCTAACTTTAGCGGCGGGCTAGCTAACATACAAATGTTAGCGGTGAGTTAGCTAACATATTAACTTTAGCGGCCAGCTAGCTAACACACTAACTTGAGCGGCGAGCTAGCTAATGCTACCGGGGAGAGAACTAAGGTTAGGGGAAACTAGCTTTAGCGGTGGGCTAGCTAACATACAAATGTTAGCAGTGAGCTAGCTAACATACTGTCTTTATCGGCAAATGATCTAAGCTACCAGGAAGAGAATTAAGGTTAACTTTTGCAGTGAGCTAGCTAATGCTACGGGGGAGAGAACTAGGGGGAAGGTTAGGGGAAACTAGCTAACTTTAGTGGCGGGCTAGCTAACATACAAATGTTAGCGGTAAGCTAGCTAGCTGGAAGGTCTATATAATCTTAATTAAGACTATAATAAATAAATATGTTTAGGTTGCGTTTTACAACTGCGGTTCTGGAATGTACAAACCAAAATCTGCATATTTTACCAAGTTTGTTTTTGTGAGCTTTTATGTTATCAGGAACCACTTTTAAAGATGTGGCCAAATGTTGGGGTCTTAAATCGTATTAACAGAGGTCTTAAAAGGGTCTTAAAAAGTCTTAAAAAGGTCTTAACAAGCTAATGAGCAATACATAAATAATTAATAAGCATAACAGCTCATTCATTTCCATACGTTCAGAATAATCAGAACTGGCAGGAACTGATCTAAACGTGTTGCCTCAGGTGATCGTGCTCATAATTTTAAATAGCCAGCCTGAAAGCTGACTGCTCTCCAGCCGGAGCGTCTAGTGAGCGCGCTCAGAAACTGATCTCATGTTCTGACAGCAGCCTGCAGTTACAAATGACCCAACTACAGCCATTTTGTCCACACACTTTATCCTATTGTGCTGACTGTGTGTTTAGCAACTGTGGATATTGATATATTTTTGATGCTTGATGCAAAAGGCTAAATTATTATCATTATTATTTACAGAAAGCTCTAATCAGGGTATCTGCTGATCTTTGAAAGGGTGTAATTGCTTTCCTAAGCTATTACCGTATTTTTCGCACTATAAATACACTTAAAATCCTTTAATTTTTCCAAAATTTTTCAGTGCGCCGGCGACTTAGCTAAGCTACCAGGAAGAGAACTAAGGTTATTGGAGAGCTAGCTAACACACTGTCCTTACCGGCGAATTAGCTAAGCTACCAGAAAGAGAACTAAGGTTAGCGGTGAGCTAGCTAACATAACAAAGCTCTAATCAGGGTATCTGCTGATCTTTGAAAGGGTGTAATTGCTTTCCTAAGCTATTACCGTATTTTTCGCACTATAAATACACTTAAAATCCTTTGATCTTTCCAAAAAATGTTCAGTGCGCCCTATGTATGAATTTTAGCTGTCAGGTATTAAGGAGCAGTAAAGCCATTCCGCTGTAGTACAGAGTTATACAGGAGTTTCAGTTTAGTTCTCCAGCAGTATTAGCATTAGCCGCTAACCGCACTAAGAGCTAACTCTTTCACAGTTCAGAGGCGGCCTTTTGCCTGCTGCTAACCCCAGCTAGCAATACTGGAGCAGCATGAGCATTATCTGCTAACTGCGCTTAGCGCTAGCTCAATTTATTGACAAATTATTGACAGTTTTTTTTTTTCACTCCTTCTTCCTTCCTCCCCCAAATCCACCCTTATTCTTCACTCAACTCTCGTCCTCATCCAATTTTTATTTTTTATTTTTGTTATTATTACCCCCCCCCCTCCCCCTCACTAAAATGTTTTTTTTTTTTTTTTTAAGAATTACAGTTTTTTTTTTTTTTTTTTTTTTACTTTAATACTTTGTTTAATTTAGCTTAGCTTTACAGGTCTTTCCTCCTAGCAGAGAGACCTGCTGAATTAGAATTTAAACATGCCAAGACCCCGGTTCCTTACTAGTGTTGCACAATGCACCCTATAATCAGCTGCGCCTTCCGTATGAAAACAGACCAGAATATAGGCGTTAATTCATAGTGCACCTTATAATCTGGTGCACCTTATAGTGCGAAAAATACAGTAATATTATTTTATCTTATTTTTATATGGTCATTAATGGTCTTAAAGTGACAGAAATATTGTTTATAGCAATAATTTATGGGACGAATTCTTAAATGAATTAATCAGTATTAAATCAAATTGGGACTGTGTGAATTGGAATCTAATTGGTTCTGTGAATCAGAGGTGATACCCATCCCTATTTATTAAGTTTAAGGATTCACTTACTTTTTCTAGCCTGCACTCTGGGTGTCTGTTATCTATTGTACTTAATAAAAGGCATGACATCATTTTGAATACGAGATGTTCTTTCCCTCAGATTGGCTACTGGAACGAGGTGGATAAAATGGTCGTGACCAAATCGGACCTTTTCCCCAACGACACCATGGGTATGGAGAACAAGACCGTTATTGTAACAACCATCCTGGTAAGATCTCGTTATATATTCTGTGTTAAATATATAAACCATAGTAACAGGCAGCAATCTTGATACGTTGTTTTTTTTTATTTGTACAATTTTGTGTTTTTTGTGTGTGTTCGTTTTTTTAGGAAGCACCGTACGTGATGCTGAAGAAGAACTCGGAGTTATTCACAGATAACGAACGTTATGAGGGATACTGTGTGGATCTGGCTGCTGAAATCGCAAAGCACTGTGGGTTTAAGTACCAGCTAAAGATCGTGGGAGATGGCAAGTATGGCGCAAGAGACGCCGAGACCAAGATTTGGAACGGCATGGTCGGCGAGCTGGTGTATGGGGTGAGAAGGATATATTAAGTTGCCATAAATATATAGATTTTAAAATGATCTTAATAAATCTAGAACAGTTTTATATACTGTAGTTTCTTTACACTCTCAGGAAAAAAAAAATCTCAATTTAATTTCATGATAAATGAGCCAATAGAAATGTTCCAAGACCTGATGACTTGGAATAAACATATTTTTACATTGCCATGCTTTGCAAGTTAAGCAGGTTTTTCTTGTATAAATATTAGAGATGCACTGAAATAAAAATATTTGTCCAAAACTGAACAACATTAAACATTTAGCCAAAGGCAGAACATTAAATACTGAAATATAAACATGTTTTGTATTAGTTATATTCTTAAATCATAAATCTACCTCAGCAGTGCTATTCTTATCATGCATTTACCTCAGCAGTGCTATTCTTATTATAAATTTAACTTCAGCAGTGCTATTCTAATCATAAATTGACCTCAGCAGTGCTGTTCTCATCGTAAATGTACCTCAGCAGTGCTTTTTTTAAGCATAAATGTACCTCAGTAGTTATATTTCAATTATACAATTCACCTCAGTAAAGCTATTCTAATCATAAATGTACAATTTACATCAGTAGCTGATTCTTATCATTAATTTACCTAAACAGTGCTATTTTAATTATGAATTTACCTCAGCAGTGCTATTCCAATCATAAATTTACCTCAGTAGCTCTATTTTAATCACAAATTTACCGCAGTAGTTCAATTTAAATCACAAATTTACCTCAGCAGTGCTATTCTAATGATGAATTTGCCTCAGTAGTTCTATTTTAATCATAATTTTACCTCAGCAGTGCTGTTCTAATCATGAATTTACCTCAGGAGTGTTATACTAATCATACATTTACCTCAGCAATGCTATTTTAAACATGAGTTTATCTCAGTAGTTCTATTTTAATCATACATTTATCTTAGTAGTTAGTAGGAAACACTGCAATATGTCTAAAAATGTCTAGACTTTTTTTTTTGCCATTTTGGCCCAATATTTCTGGTTTCCTAATACTTTTGGTTGCCAGATATTCAGTGCATCCCTAATATTCATGTATTTTTCTTTAGAAACAAGTAAAACATGTGTTCCAAGTGCTCTAATTGTGAATAGCGAAAGCTTCTCATTTCTTCTCTTACCGTCTTTTTTTCTCCCGAGTCAGAAAGCAGACATAGCCGTCGCCCCTCTGACCATAACCCTGGTCCGCGAAGAGGTGATCGACTTCTCCAAGCCCTTCATGAGCCTGGGCATCTCCATCATGATCAAGAAGCCGCAGAAGTCCAAGCCCGGCGTCTTCTCCTTCCTGGACCCGCTGGCCTACGAGATCTGGATGTGCATCGTCTTCGCCTACATCGGCGTTAGCGTGGTGCTCTTCCTTGTGAGCCGCTTTAGCCCGTACGAGTGGCACACGGAGGAGTTTGAGGACGGCCAGCTGGGGGCCAGCGAGTCCACTAACGAATTCGGCATCTTTAATAGTCTGTGGTTTTCTCTGGGCGCTTTTATGCAGCAGGGATGCGATATTTCGCCAAGGTTGGTGGTGTGTGGGTGGATTCTGGCTAGTGCGCTAGCTAGCTAGTTCACTAGCTCACATGAAGTGTTTCCTTGACGTGGCTTTGTGCGTCCGCAGTTCGCCCTGGAAACGAGCCGCGGTGGTTATGCGCTCGCACTCCTGCTGCTCCCGCTTCTTTCTGCCTTGTTGCGACAGGCGTCAACCTCACGTTGAACCTGAACGTTATTTGAGGTGTTCTGGCACAACTCTTGTGCCAGAGTTGATTGAAACAACAGTCTCAAGGCAGGAAAGATGGAGCAAATGTAGGAGTAGGAACATTCGATTGAGGTTGGGGTTTAAAACCTTAATCGGAAGTTTCTTGCGCAAGCGTATACCCACCTGGCGGGGGACAGTGTGCGTCGCAGAAGGCTGCCGAATTCTAATCTCTTGGAGTGGTACCGTGTTTCGGCTGCATATTCCCCACTTTTTAAGCTAACGCTAATACTAATGCTAATGCTAACTACAGAGCTTAACCACTGGGAGTTTTCTCACGTCTTTTGATCTTTGCTACTTCTTTTTTTGTTTGTTTTATAATATATGAGCTAGCTTGTTATCTGAGGTCTAGTCCTGCCGGATGTTTGTCTCAAGCTCAAGCGAAACCAAAACGTAGCAGAAATATAGATTCTTATACAGTATATTTCATTTTGCCCCATTTTTCCATTGTTTTGTTCCCTTTAAACAAGCAGGCAGGCACTGTGAATGCATAGATCTGTGTTTGTGACGGTGTTTTGTCGCATGTAGGTCTTTGTCTGGACGTATAGTTGGTGGTGTGTGGTGGTTCTTCACCCTCATCATCATTTCTTCCTACACGGCTAACCTGGCTGCCTTCCTCACGGTGGAGAGGATGGTGTCACCTATCGAGAGCGCGGAGGATCTGGCCAAGCAGACCGAGATCGCCTACGGAACCCTCGACGCAGGCTCAACCAAAGAGTTCTTCAGGGTGAGGCTGAGGAACAGAGCTTGGGTCTAGGGAAAGCTTAATTTAGTGGATTTTCTTTTTTTCTTTTCGTTTGTTTGTTTTAATGATACATATGTGATGTGACGTGCCTTGGGGGGTGCTTTGATATGAAAGTAGAAATAGAAGAAGAAGAAGAAGAAGGCCTCGGCTGATGTTCTTCTGATGTTCTTCTAGCTTTTTTATGCTGTATGCTTTTTGTCGTTTACTTTTCGTATCCATTCCCCAATTCCTCCTTCTTCTTCTTTTTTTTACGTCTTCCTAGTCTGGCCTCCATTCCGTTCTTTTCTCTTCCCGTAAATGCAAGCGAAAAAAAACTATGCAAGCAAACGAATGATCTTTCTCTCCGTCTTCTCTTCCAATCCGACCTCTCCCGCCCTCTCTCCGTCCCCCCACATCCAGAGGTCAAAGATCGCTCTCTTCGACAAAATGTGGCAATACATGAAGAGCGCCGAGCCGTCGGTCTTCGTGAAGAACACGGTGGAGGGCGTGTTGCGCGTGCGCAAGTCCAAAGGCAAATACGCCTACCTGCTGGAGTCCACCATGAACGAGTACATAGAGCAGCGCAAGCCCTGCGACACCATGAAGGTCGGCGGCAACCTGGACTCCAAGGGCTACGGCATCGCCACACCCAAAGGATCTGCTTTAAGGTGGGTGGAGTAGTATAACAATATGACCCATGTTGTTATAGTATCCCACCTACCCTGATGTAGGCCGGGGGTCCTTCTGACAAAAAAAGGAGGTAACCTAGGTAGCTGCAGCTAAAGAAGGATGGTAGGGACGGTAACCTAGGCGACCGGGAACCGGGTAACCTAGGTAACCGCAGGGTGCCAGAGAAGGAGACAGGGATGCTTAGGATGAGGCAGACTGGAAGGTAAGCTAGGAAGGGAAACTGTTGAAAGGGCTGAAGGTGACCTTGGAATTGCACGTGCAGAAGTGTAGGAATTGGTCAGTTAGCAAGTTACCAACCTAGAGATCAGGCACAGTGATGTAATGCAAACGTGTATAATAGGGATGCACTGAATATTTGGCAACCAAAAATATTAATAAGTGGAAAGGCTACATAGTTTATACCAAACAAGGACGTGTTTATTTTAAGTCATATTGCAACGTTTCCTTTAGCATTAGAATTTTCATTAGCAGTAGACTCACAGTCCCCCCTCCTTGGCAAATTTGTGATCAAAGCAGCACTGCTGAAGTAAATGTGTGCTTTAAGCAACACAGCTAAGGTAAATTCATGTTTAAAACAGCACTTTTGAGGTAAAGTTATGATTTAGGCAGTACTACTGAGGTAAATTTATGATTAAAATCAGCAATGCTGAGGTCAATATGTGAATAAAACAGCACTTTTGAGGTATATTTATGATTAAGACAGTACTACTGAGGTAAATTTATGATTAAAATCAGTAATGCTGAGATAAATTTATGATTAAAGCAGCACCACTGAGGTAAATTTGTGATTAAAGCAGCACTACTGAGGTACATTTGTGATTAAAGCAGCAGTACTGAGGTAAATTTGTAATTAAAGTAGCACTGCTGAGGTAAATTTGTGATTAAAGCAGCACTGCTGAGGTAAATTTGTGATTAAAGCAGCACTGCTGAGGTAAATGTGTGATTAAAGCAGCACTACTGAGATAAATTTGTGATTAAAACAGAACTCCTGAAGTAAATGTGTGATTAAAGCAGCACTGCTGAGGTAGATGTGTGATTAAAGCAGCACTACTAAGGTAAAATTGTGATTAAAGCAGCACTACTGAGGTAAATTTGTGATTAAAACAAAACTTCGGAGGTTAATATGTAATTAAAGCGGGGCTGCTTTAGTAAATTTGTGACTAGTCTAGAACTGCTGAGGTAAATACGTGATTAAACAGCACTCCTGAGGTAAATGTATAGTTTTTTCTAGGATTCAGTTGTAGTTTAACCATGTTTAGTATTCAGCCTTTCGCCAAACGTTTCATTTTGTTTTAGATTTCGGCTAAAAATGTCAATTTCGGTGCATCCCTAGTGTATGTATGTATATGTGTATAAATGGGTCAATGATGTGACATCTGTCTGAGTGCATCACTTTTGCAATCACTAACAGTCAAAAACGACAGGTTTAAGTTCATACACTGGTTACACAACACATGACTTGAGTAGCACTGATGATTGGGTAATTCATAACAAAAGTGGCACTGCTTAAGTGCACTTACGGTAAGATTACTAAGGTAGCTTTATAGCTAAATTTTAGCTTTATAGCTAAATTTAAAGTTAAATTCATGATTATAGCAGCACTGCTAAGATAAATTTGTGAATAGTATAGCAATGCTGAGGTAAATTTGTGATTAAAACAGCACTGCTGAGATAAATTTATGATTAAATCAACACTTATGAGGTACATCTGTAATTAAATCAGCTCTGCTAAGGTTAATTTGTAAGTTTCACACTCACCCTTCTTTGCCATTTTTCTCCGGCCCAGGAAGAGAGCCGGCAAACAGCGATTAATAGTCAAAAACGGCAGGTTTAAGTTCATTTTTACACTCGTTTCACGACATTTTGAGATCACAGTATGAGATAATTGCTCACAAAAACCACAAACAGGTTGTTTATAAACACATTACACTACTGAGAAATACTTAAAAAAAAATCTAAAAAATGAAACACAACATTCTTAATGCTCGATACCTTTTAAGACACTTTTTAATTTTACAGTTTTAAAATTGGTCTGTTGAAATCCTTACATGTTATTGGCCCATATATATATTTATACATATATAAAGTTGCAGAGATGAAGAGTCCCTAGTTACCAGGCAACAAGCAGGTTTCTACAGAAACAGTGAGCTAGCTAGTTATTTTTAAATGCATGTGATGAAATGTACATTTCAAATTGTAAACGTAGCAAGTAAAGATGAGGATAAGATGAAGTTAGATCTGTGTTTTATTACTAGAAGTAGCACAAAGACGGTGGAGAGTTAGTGTGCAGTTAGTGAGCAGTTAGATAGATACGCTGTAGCAGTGATTCCTGAAGAAGAGCTGAAGCGTAGATGATGTCAGGCTGCTGCAGGCTGAGATAGATTGCAGTGTTTTTTTCACCTGTTTTGCTAAGACTCACCTGTCTCGCGTTCAATGAGGCAAACGATGGCAAACGGCTGCTCATAATTCACGATGTGTTTGGCCAGGTTGACACAGCGGCAGCCGCAGTATTGATATTCTGCCTGCTCCAGCTGGCTGTAACTTAAGCCAGTCCTGTTGTTGTTAGCGTAAATGCTAAACGTACTGCTAAAGGCTATAAAACTGTACCAGCCAGCGCGGGGTCACTGTGGTGGACGTTTGCCGGTTAAATTTGCCTCACTGAACACGTTCCTGTTCTCACTGACTGAATTAATGTTCTCCTGCAACCATGACAAATCTGATGTCCCACTTCTTATCAGTAAATGATCAATGCATGTGATTTGATGCACAGATGTACTGGTTATGAGAATGGTTATGAGCACTAAGGAATGTCTAGGAATGAAAGGCTACGTTCACACAGCAGGTAAAACTGGCCCAAATCCGATGTTTATTGTAAGTTTACGTTCGCAAAACTGATGTAGAGAAATTCACGCTTCGTGTGAAGTTTTGGTTTCATCCTCGCCAGCATCACAGGAGCTATAAAGGAGTTACAGTGTCTGACAGCTGGGCTTATAATCGAGAATGTGTTCAAGCTTCCTTTAACTTCTACTTCCTTCCAACTACATCTCCATCCCCCTCTTCCGAAAGTGTTGCATATCCGAGCTCAGCTGTATACAATTCAGGGACAAAAACTGCAAGTTTAAGTTCATTTTTTAGGCGCTACTCGCAAAGTTAACGAAGTTAAACAAAGTTAAACGTACTTATCATGTGTCTGAAATCTGGGCTCACAATCTAGAATGTGTTTGAGTGTCCTGTAAAAAGGCCACATTGCATTGTTCAACCATGCCCACTTTGGTTTATGTGATATACTTTATACCAAGCATGTACTCTTAATTTCTTTTAAAGGTAACTAATCTAGCCTTATCATCGTTTCTCTACTACAAGACTAACTGCCTTTCTCTGTGTAAATGGTACTCACATCTGATTTGGGTAGCACTGCTGAGCTACATTTATGGCTAAAATTGCACTGCTGAAGTTCATTTATGGCTAAAATTGCACTGCTGAGGTACATGTATGATTAGATCAGCAATGGTGAGGTACATTTATGATTAGAACAGCACTCCTTAGGTACATTTATGATTAGAACAGCACTGCTGAGGTAAATGCATAATTAGAATAGCACTGCTAAGGTACATTTATGATTAGAACAGCACTTCTGAGGTAGATTCATGATTAGAACAGCACTCCCGAGGTACATTCATGATTAGAACAGCACTCCCGAGGTAAATTCATGATTAGAACAGCACTACTGAGGTACGTTTAGGGTTAGAACAGCGCTCCTGATGAAGATTCATGATTAGAACAGTACTCCTGAGGTAGATTCATGATTAGAACAGCATTCCTGAGGTAATGATCAGGACAGCATTTTTAAAGTACATCTATGACTAAAATTGCACTGCTGAGAAACATTTATGATTAGAACAGCACTCCTGACGTAAATTCATGATTAAAATTGATTAGAACAGCACTGCTGAGGTAAATTTATGATGAAAACAGTAATTCTGAGGAAAGTTTGTGAGAAAAAACTAAAATATCAGATTCATTGTGTTTTTTTAGCGTTTACACTGCCACTGACATTATAAAAAAATGTTGGATTTGGGCCACTTTTAGCCGCTGTGTGAACGCAGCCTACTTTAATTCAGTTTTAGCAATCTAAGAATCCACAGTAATGTGAGTAATGTGATTGAGTGTAATGATGTGAATGCTAATGCTAATGATGATGCACTCTGTTTGAGCTACGCATGCAAACCTTTCTTTCTTTCTTTTTTAATACCTCTAACCTGATATGTCTGCTTTTACAGTTCCAGTGTCTAATTTAAAATGTCTAATTTACCACTAAACGTATGCATAGTGAATGAGCTACGAATGAGATTATGATTATTAATATTATTATTACTACTACGATTGAGCAAATTTGCTACTGCTTAGCCTCCTCTATTTTAGCCTCCCGCCCTGAGACTTAGATCATCCAGAGCTCGACCACCTCATTAAACTTTGATTAGCTTTTTGGTTGCTTAAATTGCAACCCTTAACCATTTTATTAGCATTTTGATTAGCATTCTGATTGCTTGATTGACTGATTGACTTGATGGGCTGGTTGTTTGAATTTTATTTGATTCATTGATTCATTGATTGATTGACTCATTCATTCATTGACTGGTGGACTGATTGATTGTGTGACCCAATGTTGCATTCCTTCAACATATGCGACTGGTGGGGGGTGCGGCCCGCTGCAGCCCCGCCCCCCCAATGCTGTCTGACAAGTTTGTTTTATCGTTTGTTTAAGAAACGCGGTAAACCTCGCAGTGCTAAAACTGAACGAGCAGGGGCTTCTGGATAAATTGAAAAACAAATGGTGGTACGACAAAGGAGAGTGCGGCAGCGGAGGCGGGGAGTCAAAGGTCAGACCCGTGATCGGGAATTGTGGGTAAAAAATGAAAAGACAAAGAGTGAAAACATGTGAAAAACGTGCGAGGAAGTAGCACTATTGGTCGATCCCCCGGCCCAGGCAACCTGTTGGAGAAACCCCAATTGGAACACCTCGATTTGGAACACGCCATATTTGGAATATCTTAAGTTAATGACAAGCAGTTAGCAGTTAACATCTTTTTACTAGCACAATACATGCTTTTGCTAACCAATTGAAACATCAGCTAAGCTAAGCTAAAAAACAGTAACTGCTATTCATCACAATTGAAAAACCTCAATTTGGAACACGCCCCATTTGGAATATCTTAAGTTAATGACGAGCGGGTAGCAGTTAGCCTCTACCTAATACTAGCACTGTACCTGCTCTTGCTAACCAACTGAAACATCAGCTAATCAGCTAAGCTAAGCTACAAAACAGTAACTGCTATTCATCAGGGTCTCCCGACCCAGGCAACCTGTTGAAGAAACCACAATTGGAACACCTCGATTTGGAACACGCCCTATTTGGAATATCTTAAGTTAATGACAAGCGGTTAGCAGTTAGCCTCTACCTACTACTAGCACTGTATCTTCTCTTGCTAACCGACTGAAACATCAGCTAATCAGCTAAACTAAGCTACACAACAGTAACTGCTATTCATCAGGGTCCCCGGCCCAGGCAACCTGTTGGAGAAAAAATCCCAACTGGAACACCTCGATTTGGAACACGCCCTATTTGGAATATCTTAAGTTAATGACAAGCGGTTAGCAGTTAGCATCTATTTACTAGCACATCAGCTAATCAGCTAAGCCAAGCTACACAACAGTAGCTGCTATATATCAGGGGTCTCAGGTTGAGAGCGCCGTTGCCGACGGTGCTGCTTCCTCGCGGCGATGCGTCCGTGCACATCTGGCACGGCAATGCCGCGATTGCCGCCTGCCAAATGGAGCGCGGAGGGCCAATCGCCACTGAGCGCGCAGGGCTGAGCCAATCCAGCGCTGTTAGCGAGTTCTGATGTTCATGACAATAACATAAAATAACATTGGTAATGTTATTTATGTTATTCCCCATACGCGAAGAACGCCAGTAAACCTTGCAGTATTGAAACTCAGTGAGCAAGGCGTCTTAGACAAGATGAAAAACAAATGGTGGTACGATAAAGGGGAATGTGGATCCAAGGACTCGGGAAGTAAGGTCAGTCACTGCAGGGAGTGTGTACGTGTGTGTGTGTGTGTGTGTGTGTGTGTGTGTGTGTGTGTGTGTGTGTGGAAGTATGTGTGTGTGTTTGGGAGTGATTGTGATTGTGTGCGTTCCATTTCCCCAGCCTCAAAGCAACCCCCCATCCCCCCCCCCCCCCCCCCCCACACTGTGATGATCGGTGGCGGACCGGCCTTAACAATCATCAAGATAATCAAATTACTGTATTATCAAATATCACTATCTTGGCATCGCAGAGATGCAGAGCTTTCAGACAAAACAAGTTGACATTTATAAACTTGGCATCATGTTCTCCTCCACCAGTCTTACATTCTGCTTTTGGATAACTTAATGCTTTACACTCCTGGTGCAAAAATTCAAGCAGTTCAGCTTAAATTGGTTTGATGGCGTGTGATCATCCATCTTCCTCTTGATTATTTTCCAGAGAATTTCAATTTGGTAATATCAAAGAAACTCATTACTTTTAAGTGCTCCCTTATTTTTTTTTTCCAGAGGTGTATGCTAACCAGACACTAGACGACTTTTGAAAAGACTCTAAATAGACTAAAGTCTGATACCCGCTCACATCTAAAGACAAGTCACAGAGTTTTTAGTCACAGGCTAAGATTTTTTTATAATTTTTTACTGTTAATATAAATGAGAAGACACTTCAAAGAGACACTCTTGCTTAATCGACATTATTGTTTGCACACAAGAGGTCCCAATCTGGTGTTCAAACTGGTGCAGGAACTAGTGAACCAGTGGGCGTAAGCTAAATTGCAAAGTATATGTCAGTCATTTTTTTTGACTGAACCTAATCACACAAGTGTTTTTTTTTTTTACGCTATGTTCACCGAGTTTTGGTTTTGAGTCACCCAGCACTCACAAGTCAAAAGAATGTAGTGGAGTAACAAAGTAGTATCATACACTAAAACCTATTTAAGTATAGTAATGAAATACTGTATATTTTCTTAGCAACTCTCTGCTTAGACAATGATATGTTCACTCTAGATTGCCTAAATGAACTGCTAGATTGCCTAAATTTGATCCAAATGCTGTGAAAAAACTGAATCGTGAATCCAGAATCGTGAATCGAATCGAATCATGAGCAGAGTGCATCGTTACACCCCTCAGAAATATGATTTCGAATCTCGCCATCAGCAGCCAGAGTCCGAGAGAGTAAAAATCGGTCGTGCTCTCTCTGGGTATGTACAGTAGGTGGCACTCTCTCCCTTATCACTCCGATTGTAACAAACGTTGGTCAGCACAGGCGTCGGTTAGCTGATGTATCGGAGCTGGGGATCCGGCGCTTTCCTCAGAGTATGCTGGCCACCTGATGTACTCTTCCTTCTCTTGTATGGGAGGAGGCATGCACTTGTCCTCACCCTCCTAGTGTCGGAAGCAATGCAAGGGGGAGGAGCCTTAATGTGCATCTGTAGCAATGCGGGCGTGACTCACATGACTCGCACGGACAATTTTAGCCAGAAGCTGCTGGTCACAATCGTCACCACCCACTGTTCTGTGGGCAGTAAGGCTTCACCGACAAGATAACACCTCACAACTTGTACAGGTGTGGGCGTTTCCAAGCTGAGGTAACACTTCCTCATTAAAAATGTACATACTGCTGTCCCATGACTTTTGCCATGTCCGTGCACATGTTTTCTCAAACACAACAGAGGTCTTGAAGGTTCTGATGGTTCGCCACTGGTAATTACACTGGTAAACGTGCACAAACGTGTGTGTCCGTGTGTGTGTGTGTGTGTGTGTGTCCGCGTGTGTGTGTGTGTGTGTGTTAGAACGACTCCCCAGTATAGATTACCCAACGCATGTATCAAAGAGAGAGAGGTCTGTTGAGTGAAATGACTATACACAGATGTGATTATACATGTAAATATATAGCCTAGCCTAATTATAATAATGCATGCAGCTCCCAAATGCTATATATTACATATCATATAGGATCATGTACACATATAAATATATACACTTATAAAGAGTTTACTAATAACTCAGCACAATCCAAATACACAGATATATAATTATATATTATTTTATATTGTATATTTCTGTCACTCACTCTCTCTCTCTCTCTCTCTCTCTCTCTCTCTCTCTCTCTCTATCGCTCTCTCTCTTTCTCAAACACACACACTTGTTTAAGTCCCAGACTGTCCGTTTTCTCTTCCTTTGTTTTATATGTGCTGCTGTCAAAATGTCTTTCTTTCTGTTTTTCCCTCTCCGACGCAAAAGTATGTCACATGTTTGAGTCATAAATGTTGTTTATATATCTGTTCAGAATTTGATTGCTCTATCTATCTATCTATCTATCTATCTATCTATCTATCTATCTCGTTTTTGCATTTTGTCACCTTACAACCTTAACAAACATAAAGTATATAAAATTATATCGACCAACACAAAGTAGCACATAACTGTAAAATTATACAATACAAATCTACCAGCTTTGCGCATCTAGAGATTGAGATTTTAGCTCATTCTTCTTTGTAAAACAGTTCAAGCTTAGCCAGGTTGGATGGAGAGAGTCTGTGAACAGCAATTTTCATGTCTTGCCACAGAAGCTCAATGGGATTTAGGTTTTTAGGACTTTCTAATACGTGAATATTCTTTAATCTAAACCATTCCACTGTAGCTCTGGCTGTATGTTTAGGGTCATTGTCTTGCTGGAAGGCCTCAAGTCTTTTGCAGCCTCCAACAGTAAGGTTTTCTTTCAGGATTTCCCTGTATTTAGCTCCATCCATCTGTCCATGCTGAAGAAAAACAGCATCCCCACAGCATGATGCTGCCACCACCATGTTTTACAGTAAGGTAGTATGGTGTGTTCAGGGTGATGAGCACTGTTGCTTTTCCACCACACTTAGCACTTTGTATTTAGGCCAAAAATTTCGATTTCGATCGCTTAACATCTTAATGAAATACATTTGTGTTTGTGGTTGTAAGACAACATGGGAAATTAATGTTTTTTAAGCTATTCTATCTATCTATCTATCTATCTATCTATCTATCTATCTACCTTTCATTCTCTGTAGTTACTCCTCCACTTTATCGTTACCTTTCTCCAAACACTTCTAAAGTTAGCTTACATCATATCATCAGATCTAAAACGTGATGTCATGCAGTCAATCCCTACAGTCCCAGATCTCTGACCCTTCACCCTTTTGGCCCCATCCGCAGGAGAAGACGAGCGCCCTGAGCTTGAGCAACGTGGCGGGGGTCTTCTACATCCTGGTGGGCGGCCTGGGGCTGGCCATGCTGGTCGCTCTGGTGGAGTTCTGCTACAAGTCGCGCGCCGAGGCCAAGCGCATGAAGGTTGCCAAGACTCAGGCTCTAAACCCCCCCTCTTCCTCGCAGAATTCTCAGAATTTTGCTACTTATAAGGAAGGGTACAACGTGTATGGGCTGGAGAGTGTTAAGATCTAGTGGGGTAGGAACGGTGGAGAACTATTCTTTTCTTTTTTTGTCGTTTGTATCGTTTGTTTGTTGGTTTGCGCCAGTCGCCTCATTGCCGTCGCTCTTGTTTTTTTCCCCAAAAGGGATCATCGCCGTACATTCGTGCATCCGTGAGAAGACAAAATTTGTATGAAATTTGTGTGTTGTGTGTTAATTTATCATACAAACATACATACATACATGCATGCATACATATTGGATGTTCAGTCGCGGTGAGTGGATGACCAGAATGAATGGATATATGAATGGATAGATGAGATGTGAGGGTGTTGTGCAAGAAACTGGGGCGCTAAGCATCAGCAGCCGGAGTCTGAGCGAGCACAATTGGTCATGCTCTCTCTGGGAGGGTAGATGGCGTCATTTCCCCACCGTTGCCCAGGCGTCTGTTGGCTAACAGCATCAGAGCTGGGTATCCGGCACTTTCCTGCCAACTCCTAGTGTTGGGAGCAATAATGTGGGTAGGACTAATGAGTGGGTGTGGTAATTGGGGTAAATATATGTATACATATTTAAAAAAAAAACTTTAAAAGAACTCTAAAGCCAAGAAACACTTCCTCAGTCCTCAACAAGCTGTTTATGAAACCTATTACTAGACAACCTAAAACCTATTAAAACAAAAACTTTTAAATATCTACATGAATAAAGACATTGGAATTACTATAGGCGCTGCCATAAATTCAATCTAGTTGGTTTGTTTTCCCACAGGCACAAACCTAATCGCACCAAAATGTGCCTCAACAAAGCACGTAAGCACATTGTTTCCTCTAGCAACAATGCAGCGCCACTGGGAGGTGCTGGGTCCCATATAGGCACAGTGAAGAAGCTAAGCTATGCTAAGCGATTAAAAAATACGCATTATTTATACACATTATCAGCCACCAATATCAGGTTAAGAGTTGTGATTATTAAAATAAAAGCTTAAGTGTATATATTTTCCAGATCATATAATAGGGTATTTTAAGCTGAACATAAGGTGACTGAAGTTAGGGGACCCTTGTAATGTTTCTTTTAAAATCAAAAGAGCGCTGGATGTTAATCTACACAGATTTCTTTCTTGAAAACCGTTTTTTTTTTTAGTAAATAAAGCTCTTAGATTTCCACAATTACAGTACGCTTAGATTTCCACAATTTTGACTAAAATTTCTGAAAGTAGAGGCCACCACGCTAACCTAGCAACAATACAGCGCTTACAAACCAAACAGTGCGGCTACAAACAGAGCAGCAACGGAACTATTTTAACTCAGGGGGTTTTACAACCAAAAAGATTGTAGTTTTTTGTGTTGTTTAACTCAAAATCTTTTAATAAACAGCGACAATGGAACTTGAGGTTCGTGTTTAACATGTTATATTGGCACTACTGTGCTGCTCTATGACTGCAACCCTGCAGTGCCAATATTACAGGTTATAGCACAAACTTTGAATGTATTATTGCTTAAGTATGCATACAGAATAATACAGAAGTGAACAAGGTTAGAGGATGGGTGGATGAGCGATGAATGAATGAAGAAATGAGTGAATGAAGAAATGAACAATTGGTGCATCTCGTCCACATGCTCAGCTGTCCGTTATCGTGACTACGCCTTATTTTTATTTATTTATTTTTTATTTTTTTTGCTTTTTTTTTGCTCAGCTTTTTCTGCCATCATCAGTGTTTGGTGTTATTTACGGACGGGCACCGTGGCTCGCTCGTGTAGAGATAAAAATAACTAGCTGTGCCATCGCGCTCAAAAAAGGAGAGAGAGAGAGAGAGACCCATTAGCTGTCAATCATTCTCCACCCCATCTGCCGCTCATAAAAAAATAAAACTTATTTTATACTCCTGCAGTGTTCGCGAGACACGACACTGACTGCTGCTGTCGTTTTCTCTTGTTTTTTTTTTTGTGTGTGTGCGTGTGTTTGTTTAGGTGACGTTCACGGACGCCATGCGCAGCAAGGCCAGGTTGTCTATAACTGGCAGTACGGGGGAAAACGGTAGAGTGCTGACTCCAGATTTCTCTAAAGCCGTCCACGCTGTGCCCTACATGAGACCAGGCATGGCAATGCCTCTCAACATGAGCGAGCTGTCCTGAGTGCCTTACACACACACTTACACACACCTACACACACAATTATACACGTCGTTTTACCTGCAAACAACAAAAAACGCACACTCAGACGCACACAGGAAACACACAGTGGCTGTACTTGGCTGTACAGACCCATTTATACCTATATACATACATATATATAAATAGATACATACACACGCAAAAATGCATAGATATCCTGTCTATACAATACACACATACATTTGCAAAGTCCTTGTACATACACAAAAACAAACACAAACACACACACACATACATACCGAAAAATGTACAGAAACCTTTGGACGTTTACCATGAACTTTGGGTTTACACATGCATATCGGTTTACATACACACATACACACACACATGCACGCTGTTGTACCACACACACACACACACTTCCACACACACACACAAAGTCACACACACTTCCACACCTCCATCCTTCAGTTTTTTCTTTTTTTTTCTTTTTTTTTTTTTTTTGCGCACCGAAGAAGAGAAGCCGAGAGGACTCGCAAACCGAGCGCACCGAGGAGCAGCTCAACATCTGTTTCCATAGCAACACGTTTTTTGGAATCTCTCGATTCCGAAGAACCACAAAGCACACTTGAATCATCACTGAATCATCAAACGGGATCCGTTCTCTCTCTTTCTTTCTCATTCCGTTTCACTCCGAGGATAAAAAAACGAGAAAAAATGATTTAAATCATTTTATAAAACACTTCAAAAGAAGAAAAAAAAGAAGAACAAGAAGAAGGACGACAGCGAAGAAACTAGAAACTGCTTCCACATTGTGTAAAAAAAAAAAGTACGAATTCACGGATTTGCTCTGAAAAAAAAAAAACACGTTTCAAAGCCAAATGAGTTAAAAAACATTAAAAAAACAAAACAAAAAAAAGGTTTCATATCAAGTGAATTACATCAAACCATTATTTTTCTTTCTTTTTTTTTTACATTTGGACCGAATCATTTACGCAACCATTGTACGAAACCACGAGAGAATCGCATACTAAAGAAAAAGAAGAATAAAATAAAAGATAGATATAAATATTTATATATATATATATATATATATATATAGATATTGATCATGTAAATAACTAATAACTTCACTTTTGATCGTTCTTTTGATGTTCTCAATGTTAATACGATGACGATGAAGACACAAGATACGATGCTTGACCAGGAAAAAAAAAGAGACAAAAAGAAACGAAGAAACGAGAAAAAATAAAAAAAACAATATATATATATATATATACTTTGGATTTTTTCCTTTTCGTTGACTAAGCGTTTTTTTGTTTCGGATTCGGTTTATGAGTTGTTGAAACGTGAAGCGTTAATTTTGTAATTTTGTCGTTCCGTTCCGTTCTTGTTCCTTTTGTCTAGCGTATGGACGATGCAAGCCGTAGTTTTGTAGTTCTGTCTTCGAAAAAGAAATGAACAAACGACGAGCAAAACAACGGAAACTACAACAAAAAAAAAGACTTAAAAATGACTTTAAAAAAAAACCCACTTATACTGAACTCTGAATTATTAGACTTTTACATTGTTTCCTTTCTTTTTTTCTTTCTTTTTTTCTTTCTTTCAGGGGGTCTTTGGAAGGTTCAGATTTGAGTATATTAATATTAATATTAATATTATAGACCTAATTACAGTAACCCCGCCCCCTCCCTCCCCCCTTTCCCCAAGCAGTGTTTTTCAAATGCCAAATAGTGACCTGTGCCAAAATACTCCCAAGTACTGGCAAAGTTTTGCGTGGACTCGCCGATAACGACGCGGACTCGACGCACGCGTGTGCTTATGATCGCGTGTGCGCGAGTGAGACGTATCTCTTTTCTAAATCTTCTCTAAGTGTTTTTATTTCTTTCGATTTGCGTTCATTTCTTCTGTGTCATTAATTAACATGTACATTAAATGATGTGCACTACTATATGCAGTCTTTAACTGTGAAACGCATGAGAACCTTTAGTTTGAATCTTTGTTTTTTGTTTTTTAAGCGATGATGAGTATATGATTATGATTCTGATTATGATTCTGATTATTCTGATAATGATTAATGCCACTTCTTAATGACTTTAGATGATTAGACGATTGATTTGATAGAATTCCCATAGTCCAATATGACCTAAAAAAAAAAAGAGAGTATATTAATTACAGATATTATATTATTAATAAGGATTAATAAGTCTTAACGATTGAAAGATTGAAACTCTATGCCGAGCACCCTTTTCTATGCCATGCTGTGTAACTGCAATCTTGTCCATTAGTTTTCTATGTATATGTACTGTATATATATACGAAGCAGATCGTCCATGTATAACTTAAATCTTCTAATTGTACGGACACATGGTTCACGTGGTTCAAGGACGGTTCGAGAGTGGAAGACGGTGGTCGTGAGAACTTCCACACAGACACACATATATATATATACACACACACTATATATATATATATGCACACACAATAGTTTATACACAAACACACACAAACACACACAAACGGACTTGAACCTTCACTAGATTTTCGTTCGGAGAGCCGACAGAGCCGAACCGGAGGAGACTTTTGTAATTGGAATGTGGATCAACTGCTTTATTTTTTGGACTTTTGGAATAAACAGAGGCTGAGAAACTGCCGTCAGCCTCGTCTTTCTTCTCTTCCTCCACAGAAAGCAAAGGATTCGATCCTTGGACGGGCGGAAACGGCTCCAAACTAGAGTAAAAAATGTTTGCTCCCTTCATAGTTTCTACTTTTTTTGCATGTTTGCATGTTTTTAAATCAAGGTGTTTTTTTTATTATTAAGGGAGAAAAAAAATCCAAACCAACATGGCTCTGTGTTAAAAAAGTGTTTGTCCCCTAAAACTCATAACTGATTGTTCCACCTTTAGCAACAACAGCTGCAATGAGTGTTTCACAGCACTGTGGTGGAAATTTGATCCACTCATCTTTGCAGAATTGTTGTAATTCCATCACAATGGAGGGTTTTCCAGCACAGCATTCACTTTGTTTTTTTTTGTTTTTTTAGCCATTCAGAGGTGGACTTACTGGTGTGTTTTGGGTCATTGTCCTGCTGCAGAACCCAAGTTCATTTCAACTTGAGGTCACGAACAGATGGTCGGACATTCTCCTTCAGGATCTTTTGGTAGACAGCAGAATTTATGGTTTCCTTTATCACTGCAAGTCTTCCAGAAGGTCCTGATGCAGCTAAACAGCCCCAGGCCATCACACTACCACCATCGTGTTTTACTGTAGATATGATGGTCTTTTTTTTTCTGAAATGAGTGTTACTTTTAAACTAGATGTAATGGGACACACACCTTCCAAAAAGTTCCTAAAAACTTTTGTCTTGTCAGTCAACAAAGTATTTTTCCAAAGGCTTTGGTGATCATCAAGATGTTTTCTGGTAAAATTGAGACAAGCTTTAATGTTCTTTTTGCTCAGCAGTGGTTTTTATCTTGGCACTCTTCCATGTAGGCCATTTTTGCCCAGTCTCTTACTTATAGTGGAGTCATTAACACTGACCTTAACTAAAGCAAGTGAGGCCTGCAGTTCTTTGGATGTTGTTTTGGGGTCTTTTAGACCTCCTGCATGGGGAGGTTCACCACTGTTCCAAGTTTTTGCTATTTGTGAATAATGCCTCTCACTGTGGGTCGCTCAATTCCCAATACTTTAGAAATGGCTTTATAACCTTTTCCAGACTGATAGATCTCAAATATCTTCTTCCTTATTTGTTCTTGGATTTGTTTGGATATTTGGATGTGTAGCTTTCGAGTATCTTTTAGTCTACTTCACTTCGTCGGGCAGGTTCTATTTTTAGTGATTTTTTGATTCTACAGGTCTGCCAGTAATCAGGACTGGTTGTGATCAGAGAAATTGAACATTTAAGGTGTGATAAACCACAGTTAAGTTACGTTTTAACTGAGGGGTCAAACACTTTGTAGGTTTGGAGTCTTTTTTTTTCTTGATAATAAAAACCTTCACTTAAAAATATGCAAAAAAAAAAAATAATAATAATAATGAAAGGAGCAAACACTTTTTCACACCACTGTACATGCACACACACACAATTACATGGTCTGTGAGTTTATTTTATGAATGCTCTTTTACAGCAGATGGTTTTGGGCAGAGTTTTGATCCGGCACACTTGGACGCCTTTTCAATACACTTTTATCTGCACCATGCAGAGGAGTGTCTGTCCACTAGTGTATATGATATAAAAGGGGTAAAAGAGAACAGTGTTCTGCTTTCTGTTACTGAGTGAACACACTCAGTAATTGGCCGCTGTGAATTTTTGTGCATTTTAAATTTTTCGTCTTTTTTTTTTTGCTTTAGAACCACAGTGTAGTAGTGCCTGTTTTTGTTTGTTTGTTTGTATAAATGAAATGAAAGTAAGGGCATGATCTATCATTTTAGATCTATCATCTCCCATTCATAGTTTTCTAGATCTAGAGTGTTCTTAAATCTTGGTCCTGGTGCCAGTGGCTAGTTATTGAGCTGATTGACATTTGATTGACAGGACCATTGCAACAAGGCAAGCAAAACAATTGCCCGGGGACTCAAGTTGGCCACAACTGGTTATGAACTGAAAGCAACAACAAACAATGGCTCCTCCTACTAGTTACTGACTGTCAGCCAGGTTCGTGATTCCTGCAGCCGGCAAAATATGAAACTTCAGCAATCATGAAGCCAGAAAAGAAAGGAAAGAAATTAAGGGAATGAGGAAGATTCTGGATAAACTAGACCTGGATAAACTAGACCTACCAACAGATTTTTGCTTCGTGTGCATTTTTTAAAATTATTTCTTCTAGCTGTTTAGGATAAGTAGAACCTAACAAGTATAAGAACTAAATTTTGTCATTACAGGAAGCCATTTTTGTAAAACACATTGGACATTTCTCAATCTACGCTCTTGTCTCTACTTACATCCTTGTGGATTTGGGAAACGTCGTCAGTTGCAGCTCAACTAATGTTACATTTAGAAAATTTGCAGTTAACCAAGTACACAACAAATATCTGGATGTGTTCAGGCTCCTCCTACATGATCAAGAATGCATAGAAAGTGACTTCCGTGGACTTCTTTAGTACAGTATCCCAGAATGCCTCTTGCACCGGTACCTAAGTATTGGCCGATGAGGAAGTACCTACCTGTACAAACTTGCCAAGTCCGTACTGTCCAGTTACAGGAGTCCAAACTTGCGTAGTCGGTATTAAGAAATGGCAACAGTCCTCATGTGGGGACAGTAGTAATTTAAAAATTTAAAAATGATTCTTGCCATTTGGGATCAAAAGGAACCAATCAGTCCAAAAACTTAATTTTTGCTTTCTAGAGTAAGTAAATGTCTATTGTCCTTGGCACTCCAAATGCTTTGAAACATCCCTGTTGATTGAATCATTTCATTTGCAAGGACCAGGACCAGGTTTGAGGAATTATTGTTCCTCATTAATTACTTTATTAGAACGTTCTTATGTTTACACTGATCTAGATGGCCTTTCCTCATTCAAATTGCACACTATTCCAAAATGACCTACTCTAGAAAGATCTACTTGTTTTAACAATTTTCTCCCCCTTAAAACATGCTAATTTCCTGCTTCTAACACAAACTGACACTTTGCAATGCTTGGTCAGTAGACATTTGACATAATAATAAAAGTTCTAGGGTGCCATCTAATGTACAATCGTGGTAATTGGGTCTTCCATGTTTTTCCATTTCTTTCCAGCAAATATACTGTATATTTTTACACCTTTAAATAGTATAATAATATGTCAGCTCATCTTTTACAGCTATAATAGCTCTTATAAGCTCCTCTGGAAAGGCTTTTCACAAGGTTTAGGAGTGTGTTTTGGATTTGTGAGGTCAGACACTGATGTTGGATAAGAAGAACATTTCAATATAATATAGTGTGCAGTCATATTTAAAGCATAGTGGATAACACTACCACCTGGATGGGCAGCACACCACACTTCTTCATTAAGACTAAATATAAAGACTGCATTTTTGCCATACTTACATTTTCATATTATCAAACTAACCTTAATATCAGACAAATATAGCCTAAATAATTATTTAAAAAAAACTTTTTTAAATAACATTTTAATTATTAAAGGACATTCAAACCAATCTATATATTAACTGTGATTTAAATTTCACTACTAGCCACAGCCAGACCTGATTACTGCCAGACCTGTAGAATCAATAAATCACTTAAATAGAACCTGAACAACGAAGAATGAAGCAGATAAAAATCTCAAAAAGCAACATAATGCCCTGATGTGAAGAAATTAAAAAACAGATGAGAAAAAAGTCACTGATCATCTATCAGTCTGGAAAAGGTAACAAAGTCATTTCTAAAGCTTTGGGACTCCAGAGAACCAAAAGGGCATGGACAACTCATCCAGGAGGTCACAAAAGAACCAAGAACGATATCTAAAAAACTGCAGGTCTCACTTTCCTCAGTTAAGGTCAGTGGGAATGATTCAATAATAAGAAAGAGACTGGGTGAAAATGGCCTCCATGGGAGAATTTCAAGGAAAAAATGATGATCTCCAGAACTTTGGGTAAATATTATTTGGACTCATGAGACAAAAGTAGAACTTTTTGGAAGGTGTGTTTCCCGTTACATCTGGTGTAAACCTAACACACAATGTCAGAAAAAGAGCATCATACTGAACTTAAAACATGGTGGTGGTAGTGTGATTATTATCTGGGGCTGCTTTGCTGCTTCAGGGTCTGGATAACTTGCTGTAATAGATGGAAGCAGGTATTCTGCTGTTTACCAGAACATCCTGAAGGACTCTGAGAATTCAAAGGCATCTGTTTGTGACCTCAAGCTCAGGTGTACTTGGGTTCTGCAGCAGGACAATGACCCAAAGCACACGAACAAGTCTACAAGATTCCGTGGATGATCTTAAACAGGATGTTTATGCTTGATTAGTCTTTGACTGTTGATGTCAGTGATTTTTTTTCCTCATCTGTTCTTACATTTCCACTCTTTGTGGGTTATCTTTGTCTGATATTAAAATTTGTTTGATAATCTGAAAAATGTAAGTATGACAAAAAAGCCAAAAAACAAACAAAATCAATCCAGGGTATTTTTATTATTATTTATTATTATTTATATTTTGTCAATGAATGTACAGCTCTGGAAAAAAATAAGAGACCACTTAAAAATGATGAGTTTCTTTGATTTTACCAAATTGAAAACCTCTGGAATATAATCAAGAGGAAGATGGATGATCACAAGCCAGCAAACCAAACCAAGCTGAACTGCTTGAATTTTTGCACCAGGAGTGTAAAGCATAAAGTTATCCAAAAGCAGTGTGTAAGACTGGTGGAGGAGAACATGCCTCCATGCGAGGTCTGAAAGCTCAGCATCTTTTTTTTTTTTTTTGCTATAAATGCTCTAAATGACAGTGTTTCTATTTAGAATTTGGGAGAAATGTTGTCTGTAGTTTATAGAATAAAACAACAATGTTCATTTTATTCAAACATATACCTATAAATAGCAAAATGAGAGAAACTGATTCAGAAACTGAAGTGCTCTGTTCATTTTTCAGAGCTATATGTTAGTAGCTTCAAATCTGGCAGGCTCCCAGTTAATAACCAGCACAAAGGAAGAGCTTGAACGGCCACACAGGCAGCTCTTTTGGCACAAGGCGCACGTTCTGTTTAGAACAAACTCGTCCTTTTAAAGTCACTTTATCTCCGCCATCCTCTGCAAATTGAACGAGTGCTTTAAAAGCTCTGACAGGAGATTGTTGATGTTTTTTTTTTAACTCAAAGAGCTTTAAGCAATTTTGCTCTTCTCGTGGTAGAACAGCAGATGTGGCTCTGTAGGGGGCACTCTGAGGACACACTCTTTAACAGTTGATAGTCCTGCTGCCTACACACACACACGTATACACACATTTAAAACAATGTCTTCACTTGTTGTGTGTATTAGCATGAGCCTCTTCTGTATATGTATGTAAGTGTGTGTTTGAGTAAATGAGCCAGCTACTTGGTATTCATCACGTTCATTCTATATTCTCCTTGAGGATGCGCTCTGCACAAACACACACACACACACACACATGCCCACACACACACACACACACACACACACACACACACACACACAGAGAGTGAAGCCCTTGGGCAAACAGACTGCCATGGCAGCTGCAACTCAGCAGTCAAGCTCCATCTTGCTGTGCTCACTTCCTAGATGAAAATCCGCAGCCAATCGCAGCCTGCCTTTCACATGTCTAGCCAATCGCAGCACTGTGCCAGTCGTCTCAACTAATTAAGGCCCAGCAAAGAATCGTTTACACATTCACACTACACTGCCTTTGCATGCACGTGAATCACATCCCATAATATCTATGAACATCTACAACAGCTTCAACTCTTCTGTGATGGCTTTCCACAAGGTTTAGAGGGGTGTTTATAGTAAGTTTTGACCATTCTTTGACCATCTCCACTCAAAATCATTCCAAAGGTCAGGATTCTGGGCAGGCCAGTCAAGTTCTTCCACACATCTTAAATGGTTGGACCTTGCTGGTTTTGTTGAAACAGGACCAGAAAAAGGGCCTTTTTCCAAACTGTTCCAACAAAGTTGGGAGCAAGAAATTGTCCAAAATCTCTTGGTTTGCTGAAGCATTAAGAGTTTCTTTCACCTGAACTAAGGGCTCAAGCTCAACTCCTGAAAAACAACCACACTTCATAATAATAATAATAATAATAATAACCCCCCTCTACCAAACTTTACACTTCGTACAATGCAGTCAAACAGGTGTCTTGAAAATACTAGTGAATAATTAGCATCATAAGGACCAAAGAAGTTTAAAAACTATGGTTGAGTTATAGAAACCCATCCCAAGCTGTGAGCATCCCAAGGAGCAATGTTCAATCCATCATCCAAAATTGGAAAAAGTATTTCTACAACTGCAAACCTACCAAGACATGACCGTTCACCCAAACTGACAGATTGAGCAAGGAGAGCACTGATCAGAGAATCAAAAGCCAAAAAACCCATGGTCACTCTGGAGGAGCTGCAGAAATCTACAGCTCAGGTGGGAGAATCTGTCCACAGGATAACTAACTATTAGTGCAAGAAGGAACCCACACCATCCTCACTGGGAAACATGGTGGTGGCAGCATCATGCTGTAGAGATGCTTTATTGTCTTCAGCAGGGACAGAGTTAGGAAGTTGGGAAGCTGGTCAGAGTTGATGGGAAGATGGATGGAGTTAAATACAGGACAAACCTGGAAGAAAACCTGTTGGAGGCTGCAAAAGACTTGAGACTTGGAAGGAGATTGACCTTCCAGCAAGACAATGGCCCTAAACATACAGCCAGAGCTACAGTGAAATAGTTTGGATAAAAGAATATATATATACATATATATGTGTTAGAATGGCCCAAGTCCAAAAGACCTAAATCCCATTGAACATCTGAGCTGTTTTATAAAGAAGAATGGGGTAAAATCTCAATCTCTAGATGCGCAAAGGTGGTAGAGACAGATCCTAAAAGATTTGCAGCTGTAATTACAACGAAATTTGTTCCACTTCACAATGATGTGCTTTTTGTGTTGGTCTATCACTTAAATAAGTAAATTTCAGTAAAATACATTTACGTTTGTGGTTGTAAGCCACTGTAGACGTTTAACTATAGCTGGTCCAGCATTATCTGCTTATCTGGTCAATGACCAAGTGCTTCAGAATAATCAAGTGGGACTGAATCACTGGTTTATTATCATGGTATGTGCTTGATGTCCTTATTTAAAGCATGAGGTCAGCTGACTATTCACAACTAGCCTTTAGAATACCCCCAGAGTTTAAGCAGCTAATCAATAAACCATTAAATTGGGTGGGAAGCCCTTTCACTGTCCTCCAGCCATCAACTACCTTCCAAACAAGCTTAAGCACTCGGAAAGAACGGCAATGTCATACCTATTAAATGAGGGGGAAATGGGTTTCTTCCTGCTGATTATGTATTCATTTATTCAGACTGTCATCATAAACGGAGTGGGAAAACGGGAAGCCTGATATGGGGGTGTGTCCCCTGCATTTCAAGCTGCCATTCTGAGCATTAGAATTACGGAAAGTTAAGGACTTGGGAAATAATGGGAAATATAAATGCAGAGTTGCGTAAGTGGCAACCTTTGGGCACTAAGCACAAAAATTCTCTAATAGCCTCAATTTTACAAAATAAGTTGAGAGTGATTTGCTTTAACTGAAGCACATTTATGGTGATTATACCTACGTATACAGGTCTGAGAATTGAACCCACAACCCTTTGATCACCAATTTAATGCTCTAACCACTAAGCAACAATTGCCTTTTAAAGATACTATGACTAATGATGTATTTACCTCAGAAACCAAGTGTCAGAGCAGAGAATGACATCATACCTGAGTTGACAGCGTTTCAGTTAAAATATCACCCAGGTGATCATCTGTCAATGTGTGGTGCAGCCATCTTGGATTCTGAACTTGGGGTTGGTGAGGCTCTTCCAACTTTCCCTCCCAGTAGGAAACCCGATTTCTCGCTGTGTTCCAGTTGAAATGTCCAACTTGTTCAAATGGTACACAGCTTAAAGACCACTGGGATTCAAACCTAAGACATCCTGTTCACTAGACAGACACTAAAACCAGCGAATCCATGGAATTAAACATGAAAAAACGTCTTCTCTTTGCACAACTGTGGCAGCTTGTGTCAGGTTTACACTACATGAATAGCAATAGCCCAGTTTTTCAGTCGTCGACAGTTTTTCGTTGATTGCCAACAGAACTCGCTCGCTTAGTCGTGTAGTGTGAACTACTGAAAGACGCTAACCAAGCTGTTAACGACTGATCAGCACCCTGTCACAGACGCCTGGCAAATATTTGGCATGCTAGATATCTGACCCAGTCAGCGACTGGGAGTCAGGAGCAGCGGCTACATACTGCAGATGGAATTACAGAGAAAAAGAAAACCACAGGTCCAAAACACAGCCCCAGGAAACAAACAGTGTCATGAAGACAAAAGAATTTTAAAGCAGGCTTGGGTTATAAAAACATTTACCTCAGAAACTACATGTCAGAACTCATAGTAACATCTTACCTGAGATGATGGCGTTCCAGTTAAAATATCACCCATCGTGGATTCTGGTCTTGGGGTTGTGAGGCTCTCCCTACTTTCCTATTAGGAAATCTGATTTCTGCTGCGTTCTAGTTGAAATTTCCTACTGGTTGAAATGGTACACAGCTTAAAGACCACTGGGATTCAAACCTAAGATATCGTGTTCACTAGACAGACACTAAAACCAGCGAATCCATGGAATTAAACATGAAAAACGTCTTCTTTTCGCACAACTGTGGCAGCTTGTGTCAGGTTTACACTACATGAATAGCGATAGCCCAGTTTTTCAGTCGTCGACAGTTTTTCGTTGATTGCCGACAAAACTCGCTCGCTTAGTCACGTAGTGTGAACTACTGAAAGATGCTAACCAAGCTGTAAATGACTGATCAGCACCCTGTCGCAGATGCCTGGCAAATATTTGGCATGCTAGATATCTGACCCAGTCGGCGACTGGGAGTCAGGAGCAGCGGCTACATACTGCAGATGGAATTACAGAGAAAAAGAAAACCACAGGTCCAAAACACAGCCCCAGTGAACAAACAGCATCAGGAAGACCAAAGAATTTCAAAGCAGGCTTGGGTTACAAAACATTTACCTAAGAAACTACATGTCAGAACTCATAATGACATCTTACCTGAGTTGACGGCATTCCAGTTAAAAATATCACCCATCGTGGATTCTGAACTTGGGTTGGTGAGGCTCTCCCAACTTTCCCAGTAGGAAATCTGATTTCTCGCTTTGGTCTAGTTGAAATTTCCTACTTATTAAAATGGTACACAGCTTAAAGACCACTGGGATTCAAACCCAAGACATCCTGTTTACTAGACAGACACTAAAACCAGCGAATCCATGGAATCAAACAAATCTTCTCTTCGCACAACTGTGGCAGCTTGTGTCAGGTTCACACTACACGATTTTAGCCCAGTTTTTCAGTCGTCGACAGTTTTTCGTTGATTGCCGACAAAACTCGATCGCTTACTCACATAGTGTGAACTACTGAAAGACGCTAACCAAGCTGTTAATGACTGATCAGCACCCTGTCACAGATGCCTGGCAAATATTTGGCATACTAGATATCTGACTCAGTCGGTGACTGGGAGAAAGAGAGGGAATGATGTTTTTCTACTAAGTTCAGTGGATGTGGGAATCAAACCCACAACCCTGTGATCAATAACGCAGCTCTCCAAACACTGAGCCACCCCTTACCCTCAGCTGAAGGAGTTTGTCTGAAAGCACCTTGTTGACTTTGTTGCTCATAAGATGAAAAATGAAAAAAAGTAATGGCGTGTCAGAGAACGTGAGTATGAGAGTAACAGCAGACTCTAGTGGTGCAGTTTTAGTACTGCACTGTATTTTATTAACCCTTAAACGCCTGATCAGGGAAAAAAGTATTGATTTAAAAAAATTGTCATTAATCATTAAAATCCTTTACAAAAAAAAAAAAAAAAAAATCCAAATCCAAAATAATATTCTTTCCTCTCCAAATCTTTCTGTTCTTTCTTCTATCTCTCCCTCTGTCTCTCTTCTCCCTCTTTCTCCCTCTCTCTCTCTCTATCTCTCTTCTTCTATCTCTTTCTCTGTCTTTCCTTTCCTTCTCTTTCTCCATCCTTATATCTCTCCCTCTACCCCACCTGTCTCCCTTCTTCTATCTCTTCCTCTCTTTCCTCTTTCACTATCCCTTTTTCTATTTCTCCCTCTACCCCCCCTTTCTCCACCTATACCCCATCTATCTCCCTTCTTCTATCTCTCTCCCTCTCTCTTTCTTTCCTTCCTTCTATCTCTTTCTCTGTTTCTTCTCCCCCTCTCTCTCCCTCCTTCTATCTCTTCCTGTCTCTCCTTTCCCTCTCTCTTTCCAGCCTTCTATCACTCCCTCTATCCCCCCTCTCTCCCTCGTCTATCACTTCATGTCTCTTCTTTCTGAATCTTTCTCTCCCTCCTTCTATCTCTCCCCCTTCCCTTGTTCTCTCCCTCTCCCTATCTCTCTGCTTCTATCTCTTTCTCTGTCTTTCCTCTCCCTCTCTTTCTCCACCCTAATATCTCTCCCTCTACCCCGTCTGTCTCCCTTATTCTGTCTCTTTCCTCTCCTTCTATCCCTTTTTCTATTTCTCCCTCTATCCCTTTTTCTATTTCTCCCTCTACCCCACCTTTCTCCACCTATAGCCCATCTATCTCCCTTCTTCTATCTCTCTCCCTCTCTCTTTCTTTCCTTCCTTCTATCTCTTTCTCTGTTTCTTCTCCCCCTCTCTCTCCCTCCTTCTATCTCTTCCAGTCTCTCCTCTCCCTCTCTCTTTCCGTCCTTCTATCCCTCCCTCTACCGGGCCTCTCTCCCTCTTCTATCACTTCATGTCTCTTCTTTCTGAATCTTTATCTCCTTCCTTCTATCTCTCCCCATCCTTTGTTCTCTCCCTCTCTCTATCTCTCTGCTTCTATCTCTCTGCTTCTGTCTTTCCTCTCCCTCTCTTTCTCCATCCTTATATCTCTCCCTCTACCTCATCTGTCTTCTTTCTTCTATCTCTTCCTCTTTCCTCTCCTTCTCTCTCTCTAGCTTGTTCTATCTCTCCCTCTATCCCTCCTTCTATTTTTCCCTCTATCCCCACTTTCTCTCCCTATACCCCATCTATCTCCCTTCTTCTATCTCTCTCCCTCTCTCTTTCTTTCCTTCCTTCTATCTCTTCCTCTGTCTTTCTCTCCCCCTCTCTCCCTCCTTCTATCTCTTCCTCTACCCCCTCTCTCCCTCTACTATGACTTCATGTCTCTTCTCTCCCTCTCTCTTTCCGGCCTTCTATCTCTCCCTCTATCACTTCATGTATCTTCTTTCTGAATCTTTCTCTCCCTCCTTCTATCCCCTTCCCTTGTTCTCTCCCCCTCTCTCTTCTCTTTGAATCTTTCTTCCCTCATATCTCTCCCTCTATCCCTCCTTCTATCTCTCCCTCAGAATAAAACAAGAAAAAAAATATCAAGATGACCCATTATTGCCCATTATAGATTAATATTAGTGTCAATAGAATTAAATAAATAGCATTAAAATAACATATTTAAATAAAGAACATTATTCTTATTTTTAGACTTTTTACAAAAGGAAGAGTATCTTTGATTTGTCCAAATTGAAAACCTCTGGAATATAATCAAGAGGAAGATGGATGACCACATGCCATCAAACCAAACTGAACTGCTTGAATTTTTGCACCAGGAGTAAAGCAGCATAAAGTTATCCAAAAGCAGCGTGTAAGACTGGTGGAGGAGGAGAACATAAAACCAAGATGCATGAAAACTGTGATAAAAAAAACAGGGTTACTCCACCAAATATTGATTTCTGAACTTTATTAAAACTTTATTAATATTAAACTTGTTTTCTTTGCATTATTTGAGATCTGAAAGCTCTGCATCTTTTTTTTTTTTTTTTTGTTATTTTAGACATTTCTAATTTCCTGCAAATAAATGCTTTAAATGACAATATTTTATAGCATTTTATAGTAGTTTATATAATATAAATAGCAAAATCAGAGAAACGGACTCTCTCTCGCGCGCGCTCTCTCTGTGTGTGCGCATGCGCACTCCGCGGTTGTGCGGCAGTGAGAGTCAGGTGACGGTAGAGCAGCTGATGAAGCTGAAGGCGGAAGTTTTGGATGTTTGGCGGCGGAGGGAGAGTTTCTCCGCGTTTCTCTCAGGAATTAAAGCGTTAAACAGCGCAGGGAGACTCTTTATCTCTCTCTTTTCTTTAAATTACACTACACTGAGGATTTACCGCTTCTCCAACTTACAGAGCCGCTCTTTACAGAGCTGCTGCTGCTTCTTAACAACAACTCAGTCTCAGGTAAACCAACTAACCTAACTACTGTTACTACTACTGCTGCTGTACACTGAATTAACACATTACAGAGGATAAACATGAAAAGAGCAGGGTATTAAAACAAGACTGATAAGTAAGAATATAGTTGGTGTTGGATAAATACAGATTAATCTTTCTTTTTTGCTGGTTTTATTCATGTAAAATACACTTTGGAGGAAATGAGAGAGGAGTAATGATATTTAAAAGGGACACTATTAATTCTGAAAGATATTAACTGTGTACATCTCTGTAAACTTTAGCGGTAAACTCTATCGTAACCTGCCTATCACTCAAATCATTGATGATGTTTTAATTCAGGACTTACATCACCAAACACAATGCAAAGCTGCATTGTGCCAAGTGTAAAGTTTGGTAGAGGGGGATTATTATGAGTTTAGGAGTTCAAGAATTCTTAATGCTTCAGTAAACAAAGAGATTTTGGACAATTTCATGCTTCCAACTTTGTGGAAGCGACTGGGAATGACAGCAAATGGTGTTTCCATTGCCGAACAGCTCTATCCAAGCCTTATATCACAAAACACAATGCTACGTATCGTGACAAGTGTAAAGTTTGGTGGAGGGGGGATTATTATGATTATGGTGTGGGGTTGTTTTGCCCAAAAAATTGGGTTTGGAACCTTAGTTTCAGTGAAATAAACGCATTTTGCATTGGTAGCAGTTGGTGCAGTAGTGTAAAGCACACTGACTGCATTGTGCCAAGTGTAAAGTTTGGTGGAGGGGGGGATTATTATGATTTTGGTGTGGGGTTATTTATTTTATTTTTTTTTTTAGAAGTCCTGAAACTCTCAATGCTTTGGCAAACCAAGAGATTTTGGACAATTTCATGCTTTCAACTTTGTGGAAACATTTAATGGACATCTTCTACCTGTTCCAACATGAGCAATGTGTACTAGTGCACAAAGCAAGGTCCTGACCTCAAAGATCTTAATTTTTACAATTTTATAAAAAAAAAAGAAAAACCTGTAAATTCTTTGTAAATGTAATCCAGGGTAAAAATGTTTGGTTCCAAGTCATCAACTGTGTACATCTCTCCAACACTGCTTCTATAAACATATTAGTAAAAGACTAAGTCGCTCTTAGGAGCTACTTAATATTCCACAGTCAACTGTCAGTGATATTATAACAAAGTGGAAGTGACTGGGAACAACAGGATAATGTCCTGACCTCAGCCTCAAAGCTTAATTTCTACAAAATGGCATTTTTTTATACAAAAGCTCTAAATTCTCTGTAAAATAGAAGCCAGGGTAAAAAGGTTTAAGTCCAAGACATCAACCATGTACATCTCTCCAAAGTGTAGAGGTACACTTACTTGCAAATGTGTTCACATTGAACTTGGTTTCCAATCACTTCCATGTCTACCAAGCAACTAGGCATGCAGACTGCTTCTACAAACATTTAGTGAAAGAATGAGTTACTTTCAGGAGCCCAGTAAATTCCAACATGGTGCCTTGTGAAATTCCAGTCAATTACAGGATGTCACCTGTGCAACAAGTAAACTGTCAGTGACGTAACAAAGTGGAAGCGAGTGGGAATGACAACAAAATGGGTTTCCATGGTCGAGCACCTCCACCCAAGCCTTACATCAAGTGTAAAGTTTGGTGGAGGGGGGATTATTAAAATGAGGTGTGGGGTTATTTTGCTTCAAGAATTGAGCTTGGTCCCTTAGTTCCAGTGAAAATAACTCCTAATGCTTCAGCAAACAAAGAGATTTTGGAAAATTTCATGTTCCCAACTTTGTGGGAAGAGTTTGATGATGGCTTTTTCGTCTTCCAACATGACCAGTGTGCACAAGTTCCCAAACAAGGTCCATAAAGACAGTTGTGTGGAAGAACTTGACTAGCCTGCACAGAGTCCTGACCTTAACCTGAGCTTAATTTCTAATTTCAAATCAAATTTTGTAAAGAAAAACTGTACGTTTTAAAGCATTTCTGTTGAGCCACTTTTCATAATACAGAGCAATGGCCAGATATACAGATTTTTTTTGTCATAAATAAAATAAAATATTAAAGTTCTGTTTGTCATATAATGAAATGTGTGTATAATTTTTGATGTATATGTATATTTGTGTCTTTTAGTAAATCTCAGAGATGGCGTCGCTGGTCGATTTTCCTGGCCTCCTGGGAGCTTCTAATGGAACCAACTCCACTGATCTGGTCTACGGCTTTGTTTCTTGCGCTGTGTCCGTCGTTTTCTACGGGAGCAACTTCGTCCCAGTGAAGAAGATCGATACTGGGGATGGTGAGGCAGTTAGCCCATTGCTGCTGATCTTTAGCACATTTTGAGGGGGGGGAAAAAGCATGATCTTGCTTAGACTGGGCAATATATTGATACAAATATAGATACTCTAGCTGTGTAGAACTATCTTATACAAGATATTTAACATATTTGTGGGGAAATTGATTTATTGGTTTTTGAAGGAATGGCAACATAATCCAGTGCAGTTTTTGGAGTCAATGAAATGCAAGAAAGGATAAAATAAGATATAACGACCTAATATAAAAGTATTAAGAAGTGTAGAAGCATAAATATCATGTAAATAAATTATGAAAAAAACATTGTAAAAAGAAACAGAAAAGTAAGAGATAAGAAAAAAAAGTTGGTCCCAGTTTATGGCTAGAAGTACTTTGATACGATTGCAACGCTCTTACTATTATTATTAATAAAAACTAGTGGTGTCAATCGATTAAAAAATGTAATCAGTTTTGTAATCAGTAATGTATTATTCACACCAATATTCTGTGATTATCTGAGATTAATTGCACTTGGTCTTCTTAAGACGCAAGTTTTTTAAATGGATTTTTTTAATAAAAAAAAGTTGGGGTCAAACTTGGTTGCGTAATTAACATTGACGACAGCCCTTTTAAAAATTCACATTACTTAGATACAAATCTAGGTATTTAGTAGTTATGTATGTATGTATGTATGTAACTTTTGGTGCAGGAGGGGGATTATGATTATTATGATTCAATTATATTGAAATTGAAAGTTTTAATTCTTCAGCATACAAAGACAATTTGGGCAATTTCATGTTGTGTTTTGGTGTTACAGTAAAATAAAGGGAATTGAATCAAAATCAAAAGGAAAAAAACCCATCTCAAAATTAAAGATCATAAAGTAAAGCTGAATACCATATTGAGCATTCTAATTATTGATTGATTCATCAAAAAAATCAATCATCTCCGACAGTACACCAACATATGTTTCGTTTTGTAGGCATGTTCTTTCAGTGGGTTCTGTGCGCTGCCATATGGACTGTTTCTCTGGTGGCCAACATAATCTTGAGGAGCCCAAAGTTCTGGCCTTTAGCCATGCTGGGAGGAGCCATCTGGTCTACAGGTGAGTTCCGCATTTGGTGTGTGGTAGGCTGTGGTAATGTTCTGATCTAAAGTTGGTGATTTTGCAGCTTTGGAATAAATCTACATACCTTATTTTTCGCATTATAAGGTGAATGATGCAACACTAGTAAGGAACAGTGGTGTCGCTATGTTTTTCTTTCTTGTTGTCCAGCAGGTCTTGCCACTGGGTGGTGGTGGTGGTGGGGGGGGTTAACTAAGTTAAGTAAAGCTAAGCTTAGTAAACACAACTTTTAAAGCGCTTCCGTTTATTCACAGTAAGCTTAGATTTCCAGATTTACACTAAGGCTGGGTGCAGCAGCATTAGCATTCGTGACAAACAGTAAATGCTGCCCGACACTGGTAATCCAGGGTGATATTAGCTAGCGGTTCGTCGGCTTGTTTTATTGGAGAAATAGCTAGTGCTCAGCACAGTTAGCGACTAATGCTAGTACGAATTGAGTAGAATATTTGAGTCTGACTGTTTAATAGCATTGATGGAGAATGGTGCCAATTCCTGTGTTTGTGTTCTCTTTTCTTTATTGTATAGGCAACATCACCGTGGTTCCTATAGTGAAGACCATTGGTCTGGGTCTAGGTCTTTTGATATGGGCTTCCTTTAATCTTCTAATGGGCTGGGCCAGCTCACGGTAAGCCTTATTTCTTATACTCACTCTTTGAATCATTCAGCATGGTGTCATGTAACGATTATATAACAGGCAGTTTTTCCAACATTCAGCACTTTGATCCTCTCTAACGCTTGTGATAAGATAGGTGGTAGAGTTATTTTTATTATTGATTCAGCCTCAGATAAGGAGAAGACCTCACGCAACCTCTGATGTGTTCCCGTGTCCTTAGGTTCGGCTGGTTTGGCATCGAAGCCGAAACCGTGGCCAAACCGACGCTTAACTACTGTGGAGCTGGCTTGTGCTTGCTAAGGTAACACAATATACAGTGTATATATATAATAAATCCAGACTATGAAGGAACACATAAGAAATCATGTAGTCACTTAAAAAGTGTTAAACAAACCAAAATACTCTAAAGAACGTATCCTGTGCAACTCTTGCTGTTCCTTTGCTGAGGCGGTCCTGATGAGTGCCAGTTTCATCATTTCCATCGTTTTTGATGGTCTTTGAGACTGCAGTTGAGAAAAATGAAAATTGAAATTGACTTGAGCTCATAAAGCTGACTGAGAAAATCCAGCCAAGATGTGCAAAACTTCTCTATCTAAGCAAGAAGTGCCTCCTTTGAAGAATCGAACAAAATAAACATATTCTGGTTTGTTTCGCACATTTGTTTTTTTTTTGGTTACTAAACAATTCCAAGTGTTTTCTTCATAGTTTGGATGATGTTAGTATTAATCTAAAATGCAAAACATTTTAAAATAATGAAAAAAACTAAATTTAAGGTGTGTCCAAACTTTTTCGCTGGTACTGTATACCGTATTTTGCGCACTATAAGGTGCACTCAAAAAATCCTTTCATTTTCCCCAAATATCGTAAGTGCCCCATATGTATGAATTCTACCAGTCAGGTTGTTAGGAGCAGTAAAGCGGTTCCGGCTAGCTGCACTAAGCACTAGTTAGCTCTTTCGCCATTCAGAGGTGAGTATTATAGGGCTGTAGCCTGCTGCTAAACCCGGCAAGCACTGCTGGAGCAGTATTAGCATTATCGGCTAACCGCGCTAAACGCTAGCTCTTTTGCCATTCAGAGGTGAGTATAGCGGACTGTAGTCTGCGTGTTTAAATGTTAAATGTTAAAATAAAATAAAATAACCGCCAGCTAATATCGCCCTGGCTTACCAGAACACTCAGGGTTCCTCAGTTTAGCTCTGTTAGTGGCATTTACTAGCATTAACTGCGGCTAGTGCTAGCAGTTAACTGCTAATGCTAATGCTGCTGCACCCAGCCTTACTGTAAATAAACAAAAGCACTTTACTCACCTAAATAAGCATTTTTCAGAAGAAAATGTTTTTCTTTATTTTAAGAATTACATTAAATTTAGCTTAGCTTTATAGGTCTCGCCACCCAGCGGCCAGACCTGCTGAATTAGAAGGAAAACATGGCGACATCCCTGTTCCTTACTAGTGTCTTTTAATGTTTAATGCGCCTCATATTCCAGTAAGCCTTATAGTGCAAAAAATACATTATATAATTTATGTGGTTTCTTGTTCTTTATTCCAGTTACCTAGGACTAATACTCACTGGTGTTTCTGTTCTTATTATCTCCACAGTGCCATTGTGTTTTTCTTTGTGAAGACTGATGTTCAGAGACCCACCACATCTGAGGAAACGCCACTGCTGGTAGACAGCGTACGTCTTTTTTTTTTTTTTTCCAATAAAAATTTTTTATCCGATTAATCACGACAATATTCTGTGATTAACTGCGATTAATCGCACTTGTTCTTCTTAAGAAGATGGATGATCACAAGCCATCAAACCAAGCTGAACTGCTTGAATTTTTGCACCAGGAGTGTAAAGAGCATACAGTTATCCAAAAGCAGTGTGTAAGACTGGTGGAGGAGAACATGATGCCAAGATGCATTGAAATTGGGATTTAAAAACCAGGGTTATTCCACCAAATCTAGATTTCTGAACTCTTAAAACTGAATATGAACTTGTTTTCTTGTTTGCATTATTTGAGGATATTTTTGTTATTTCAGACATTTCTCATTTTCTGCAAATAAATGCTCTAAATGACAATATTTTTATTTGGAATTTGGGAGAAATGTTGTCTGTAGTTTATAGAATAAAACAACAATGTTTATTTTATTCAAACATATACCTATAAATAGCTAAATCAGATAAAGTGATTGAGAAACTGGAGTGGTCTATTATTTTTTCCCCAGAGCTGTATAAATAAGTTTTTTTTTTCTTAGTGTTGTGCTTTCTATGTCTAGAAATGCACGTTCTTTTTATTTTTACGTTTTAGACTGTAAACTCATCTCCTGAGAGTTTGACGGACGATTCCTGGGTGGATATGTTGTCACCGGTTAAAAAACGGCTTGTGTATGTATATAAACTACAATAGTAATACAATAGGCATTGTTCTTGTCTGATAGAATAAGTAAGATAAGTGATTCGACCTTTATCCTGTGTTTATCAGCGGCTCAGTCATGGCTGTCGTAGCAGGAATCCTCTACGGCTCCTCCTTCATCCCTGTGCTGTACATCAAAAACCACACAGATGATCCGGGTGGGCCGTACTACGGGGCCAGCCAGTTTGGTAAGAACAGTTTTAAGCAGTGCCAATGTTACACTTTATTATTATTTTGAGGTAAAGAGGACGAGAAAACTACAATCTGTTTGATTATAAAAACTCTGCAAGTTAAAATAGTTCCATTGCTGCTCTTGTTTGTAGCTGCGCTGTTTGGTTTGTAAGCGCTGCATCGTTGCTAGGTTACCTGTATGTGGGGGAGTAATACATGGAGAGAGCTTCGGTTACAGTGCATTACCGGTTGATAACGGCACTCGTAGAACGCCCCTCAGCCAATCACACTGCAGTTTAAAAAGTATTTTCAAAAATGAAAGGACGAAATAAATAAAATAAAAAGGAAAAAGAAAAACATAAAATAAGATAAATAAAAGTACAAAATAAATAAAAGGTGACAATTCGACTAAAGCAGGTACAGGCTGTCTGAAGGTGGTTAGATATTAAAAGTTCGAAAAGATTTAGTGACACCAGTGAGCTTTAGTGAGTTTTACAGTGTCCCGAATTCCAGCTCGCTGGTGCTGTACTGTAGCTAAAAGCAGATTTTCCCAGTTAAGTAAAAGAGAGAGAGTCTGATAAATATATATATATATTTTTTTTTAAATCATGGATGAGATATATATGCTAGCGAGTTATAAATAAATACAAGCCAGTGTGTTTCCTGTTGAGCTGCTATTGATATGTATGTCTTTTTCTCATTATTAGATCTGGATTATGTCTTTGCGCAGTTCAGTGGGATCTTTCTCACCAGCACCGTCTACTTCTCCATCTACTGCGCCTTCAAAAAGAACAAGCCTCAGGTCTTCCCTAAAGCTGTGCTACCCGGTAAGACATGCCAAGACACGCTAAGACACGGTCAACTACATTGCATACACTTTAACTACACTTTCTTTCAGTTTTCTCTTAGTTTTTATATTTGAGATTAGAAACTAGCAAAAGCCTGCTTTAAAAAAAAGTCTCCAAATATTGTCATATGGTATCAGTCATTTTATATCTTTTTTCTTTCTGTGTTGCTTAGTTTGCTTTAGTTCCAATCCTTTGTTTTTACCACTGAGTACTAGTGAAGCACACTTTAGTGTGATCTAGGTTAAATTAATAGTAATTAATCACAGCATACTGCAGCGAGGGGAGTTTTTCGGAAGATGATAGAGTGGGTCAGTTTTACAGACGGGGATTAGGTTTAACCCTATAGGCCGTCACATATATCCTTAAAAAGTCTTTTGTGTAAAAATAAGGCCTTAATTTGTTTAAAAATTCTTTAAATGTATCTTCCAAAGGTCTAAAAATGCCACAGACACTAAATATAATTTATAATTTAACTTAATTGCGAACGTCAGTTTGTTCATGAGGATTTGCAGCAGGACCTAAATTGGAAAGACGGTCGTCCAATCCAGATAACTGGGTTTTAAGCTCAGAAACATTTGTTTATCAATGAAAAGTTTCTTTATTTATATAGATATTACACATTTTAATCTATTTTAAATGTTATTTCTTTTATTGTTGATGATTATTATGGCTTACAGCCACTGAAAATCCAAACATGATTAATATTATAAAAGAACAGTTGATACGTAGGGTCAACAGAGGAAGTATAAATTGGCCTTTCTGTAAATTGGTCTCAGTTTCTGCAGTGAAGAGAAGAATTAGAGGTCTGACAGGTGAAGTTCAGTAATAAAGTCATTGATAAGATGATAAAATAAATCATACAGCACTGCTACTGGACTACTAAACAGTACGGGTGTTTTAAAACTTTTTTTTTTTTTTTTTTTTTTTCTTTCAAATTTTTCCCCATTTTCTCCCCAATTTACACGGCCAATTACCCAACCCACTCATTAGGACTCCTCCTATCACTAGTAATGCCCCAACACACCAGGAGGGTGAAGACTAACACATGCTTCCTCTGATACATGTGAAGTTAGCCACCGCTTCTTTTTGAGCTGCTGCTGATGAAGCATTACCGAGAAGCATCACAGCGCGCCTGGAGGAAAGTGCAGCAACTCGGTTCTGATACATCAGCTCACAGACGCCCTGTGCTGAAGACATCACCCTAGGGGTAATGTGGGGAGAGAGCGCCATCTACCCACCCGGAGGGAGCAGGGCCAATTTTGCTCCCTCTGAGCGCCGGCAGCTTGAAGGCAAAGCTGCATGAGCGGGAGTTCTAACCTGCGACCTCCTGCTCATAGTGGCAGCGCTTTAGACCGCTGGACCTGTAGTGTAAATTATTGCACTTCTTGAATATTCAGGTAGTATTGATTATTCATGTACGGATGTTTACTTTCATTTTTTTTTATTTTTTTTTATTCAGGTTTCATTTCTGGGGTGATGTGGGGCGTGGCCACATGCTGCTGGTTTATGGCCAATCACTACCTCAGTGCTGTGGTCAGCTTTCCGATCATCACCACGGTAAGTGTCCGACTGCTCTTACAGAACGATAGATAATAGCACTTATGATGGGATGTACTGGCTGTCTTTACCTCTAAATTTACCTCTGTATTAACTCAGTTGACTGAGTGTTCTCCTGCAAGCGTTTTGAACTGTAAAAAAATATAATACAGCACCAACATCACTCCAAGAACAAAACACAACCAACTTTTTTTTTTTTTTTTTTTTTTGTTCACTGTTTTTGGCACAGAAATGCCATTCAAATCACCCATTAGATCTCTTGAGGTGTATTGCAATATCAAAACAATCTCATTTAAGAGCTGTGTAATTCTAAAATATTTATTAAATCCAAATTTGTTTTGTTTTGTTTTGTTCTTTATTTACCAAGCCAATCAAATTTAACTCATTATTGCTGCCATGTAGACCAATAAAACATTAGCAGTGAACAAGCGTCTGTCTGCGTAAGCCTTTCAGTTATATTTGTCTTAGTTTTTCTCGTGAAAACCCCAGAAAGTTTTTATATTGCGATGGTTTACCATTTACCCATTTTCTCAAAACATTAGAAACATGTGTTTTGAAAGTATCAAAAAAATTGTTTCATAAATGAGATACTACAGTACTTAAAGTGGTGTCATTTAATTACAGCATTTAAATACACGCACCCACCACAGTGCTACACTAAGGCTTTCTTGGGCTACTGGAAACTGTACTGTATCCATATATTTGAGTGTTCTTTATTTTACAGGTTCCAGGACTCATAGCTACTCTGTGGGGTGTTTTACTTTTCAAGGAGGTGAAGGTAAGCTTGTGTGTGTGTGTGTGTGTGTGTGTGTGTGTGTGTGTGTGTGTGTGTGTGTGTGTGTGTGTGTGTGTGTGTGTGTGTGTGTGTGTGTGTGTGTGTGTGTGTGTGTGTGTGTGTGTGTGTGTGTGTGTGTGTGTTCCTGCTTCCTGACGAACTGATTAAACAGGTTCTACATGCTTTTCTCTCCTCCAGGGACTGCGCAATTACCTGGTTCTTGTTCTGGCCTTTTGCCTGGTGCTGACTGGCGCATTACTGACTGCGTTCTCCAAGCTGTAGTTCCTCTTCTTCACCAAATGGTGGCGGCAAAAACCAATAAAGTGGTCGGGTGCATCCAGAGGGGGAACTATAGTGTGCAGGGCGGCGGGTTTATACCTCTAAATTAGTGTACATTAGTGATTAGTGGTATGTTAGTGATGTTTGATAACTGTGAATGAAGGTTTTTTAGGAGTTTTCAAATACAGTAAAAAAAATGACAGAATCACACTTGATTTATACACTTGTTTTATAGTGAGTGGGGAAAAGTCATAGCAAATAATACAGGATGTGTACCGTATTTTTGACACTATAAAGCGCATTTAAAATCCTTTAATTTTCCAAAAAAATCTTTAGTGCGCCTTATGTATGAATTTTATCATTCAGGTATTAATAGCAGTAAAGCCACTCTGAAAAGTAAAGCTGAAGTACAAAGTTATACAGGAAGCTGGAGCTTTATTAGCATTAGCCGCTAACCACTCTGTGCTAAGCGCTAGCTTGTTCACTATTCAGAAGAGAGTATATTGAACTGTAGTCTGCGTGTTTACTGTGTTAAAACAAGCTAAGTGAGATGAACCACAAGCTAAGACCGCCCTGGCTTCCTGGAACACTCAGGGTTCCTCAGTGTAGCGCTGTATTAGCGCAGCATTTACTAGTGCTAAGCTAAAATAGCCCTAAAATTGTGCTAAAATACTGGAAATCTAAGGTAGCTAGCTAGCTAGATAGATAGATACTTTATTCATCCTGAAGGAAATTTAGGGGAAAAAAAGAAAAAGTTTACTGTAAATAAACGGAAGTGCTTTTTTTACTCACCCAAATAAACTGTTTTCAGGAGAGAAATCTGTGTAGATTAACATCCAGCGCTCGTTTGACTTTAAAGGAATTACAGTTTTGAATTAGAAAGGAAACATGGCGACACCCCTGTCCCTTACTAGTGTCGCTTAAAATGCGTCTCATAATCTGTTGCACCTTATAGTGCGAAAAATACGGTACTTGAATCACTTTAATCACGAAGGCAATAATTTTAGACTCAAAGTGCCTTAAATGTGTTAGAACTTTTTATATTAATATAATTTTTTATACTGTGTCTAAAGACACTGTTACTCAATACACATTTTTTTTTATTACAGCAGAGCATGATTTAATGTGATGTTGTTTACAGCAGGGAAGGGAAGTATCTTTATATATATATATATAATTTTTATTCTGTATTTTTTGTTTTTGGAATTGCACTTTATATAATACCTCATTAGGCTGAAGGACTCAGTATAGTAATTGTATGAGTGATCAGAAAAGGGAATAATACTGTTTTAATAATAATGTTTTATATATTTTTTTATCTGGTAAGCTAATCTGGTGCTCCACGTTTAAGTGCGTTATGGCACATTCCTGTTTGCTAAAGTTTTCTATAAATAATATAAACTTTTTTGTTATAATAAAACTAACTCATATATTTGTTATAAAGTTGCATCATGGGAATCAAATAACTGATTACTAATAAAAAATTGGTGAAATGAAATTGTTTGTTCATTATTTTAACGCCATCATGAGAAAGTATAATAACATTGATTGACTGCATTCTCTAAACTGCAATTCCACATATTCACCACGAGGTGGCTGCAAAAAAAAACAATAATGCAGCCAATACAAATTCATAGTATTTATTTCTTTAAATGTAAAATCCTTTATTACACACATTTACACACGTGGCTCTGTGGAAATATATTTTCCCCTACATATTTATTTTGTTTTTTTTTTATATGATTTTATTAATTAAGGAAAAAAAGCTATACAAACTACCAGATGAGAAAGTCATTGATCATCTATGAGTCTGGAAAAGGTTACAAAATCATATCTAAAGCTTTGCCACTCCAGAAAACCACACTGATTTACTATTATTCACTAATGCAGAAAAAACATGGAACACTGGTGAACCTTCCCAGGAGTGACCAGCCAACAGAAATGACTCCAAAAGGGCATGAACAACTCATCCAGGAGGTTACAAAACCCCCCAGAACAACATTTAAACAACTGCCTTCCAAGGAGCTCTGTTCAAAAGTATAATACACTACAAACCAATCAAGACATGACAAGACAATTGAGCAAAGAGAGCGCTGGTCGCTCCTGGGAAGGTTCACCAGTGTTCCATGTTTTCTCCAATAGTGAATCACTGTGGTTCTCTGGAGTGGCAAAGCTTTAGAAATGGCTTTGTAACCTTTTCCAGACTCATAGATCTGTAAAAGCCTTTAACCCACTTATTTAGAACTAATCTGTGTAAATATCTCCGTGCAGGAGGTTCATAAGGGGATTTTCAGAGTTGAACTTCCCTTATATTCTTTATTACAGCAACACAAAGCTTCCCCTAATCCTCTTACATCATATGACTTCACCAACCTCAAGACAGAAAACCGGCCTGTTAGTGTTTTAGTTTTAGTAGTTGAGTTTAAACTTTTTCTACTAGGTACCTTTCTTATTCCTTCAATTTATGTATTTATTTTGTAAATGTAAATGTAAAACTATTTAATTATAATTAAATTTAATTATTTTGATGAATTTATTATCTCTGTGTTTCTTTTTATAATATTTTATAAAAAAAAAAAAACAACATTTTTTTAGAGGACTGACACCACAAAAATAAATATAATTTAACCTAATGCTGACATTTCTTAAAAAAAAAAAATCTTAAAATCTGAAATGCATCCAACAGTATTCTTAGGGAAAATATATATATATATATATATATAGTTTAAGCATTTAAAATATTAATGAGGTTTTTAGTTCCACCACAAACAAAATCCAAAAATGGATGGAGTCTCTCACGATGACAGTATGAGAATGATGTTACTCATATTGGTTGTTACATAAATACAATGTGTGAGAATCATTATCGCTTTTTGGATTTTTTTTTGGTTACAATTTAGAAAAAAGTATTTAAAAAAGTATCATTTGGGATGGATGGATGGATGGATGGATCCATCTACTGTCATTTTCAGTGTAGTCATCGCCCTGATGTTTCCTCTGTAAGATGTGATTGCCATTAATAGTCTGTGACTGGTTGGTTGTGCAATCTTTGGGAGAAGTTTTGCTCAAGACAAGACAAGACAAGACAAGCATATTGACCATACTTGACCTGAAAAAGAACATCATAATGAACGTTGTGTGGTAGTTTTAAAAAACCTTCTAGATGACCGTCAGTCCATTTTAGACAAATACCAGACCAATTTGGCATGAAATTGCCCAATCTGGCAACATAGCAAGCCACTTAATGCTGTAATTTCACATATACCTTGAAAGTGCACGGATAGTTTATAAAAAAAAAAACAAGAAGAGACAACTGACAAGCACTAACGAATAGGTAGGAGAATATCCAGCCATCAGTTTGTGATCTCAAGGTCAAGTGTACTTGGGTTCTGCAGCAGGACAATGACCCAAAGCACAAAAACAAAACGTCCAGCTCTGAATGGGTTACAAAAATTAAAATAATGAAGGTTTTGTGACTGAGATGCTGTAGATTATCTTAAACAGGACGACATTCATGCTGGGAAAAGGTTCCAGTGTATCTGAATTAAAACAATTCTGCAAAGAGGACTCATTGCCAGATTGTTTGGACAGCAAAGTTTTAACACTTGGTAGTTTTGTCTACTTGTCAAAGCACATCATCGGGAAAAAAACATGGAACAGTGGAGAACCCTCCCAGGAATGACTAGCCTACTGAAATTACTTCAAAAGGGCATGGGTGACTCATCCAGAAGGTCTCAAAAAACCTTCTAGATGACCGTCAATCCATTTTAGACAAATACCAGACCAATTTGGCATTGAATTGCCCCATCTGGCAACATAGCAAGCCACTTGATGCTGTTAGTTTCACATATACCTTGAAAGTGCACAAGATGAGACAACTGACAAGCACTAACGAATAGGTAGGAAAATGAAACAAATACAAATTGTAAAATTAATTTAGTGGAAATGCATGAATTTCTTTAAGTGACTCGCTCTGGTGTTGATGTATGTTAAAGATGAGGTAGTGTGCAAATTCACTCATGTTTTCACTCATGTTTTAAACGAGGTTTTAGACGAGGATTTATTTCAGTCACAGCCTCTGTGGTTCCATGTTTCCACATCTATGATGAATAAATGCGCTTCCTGACTGTGGTCACTGCTGATGAAAGTGTGTTTGACCGTCATTTTCCATCACCTCCTCATTGCCCAATTCCTCTCAGTTCCTCATTTTCAGCTCATGTGAGTCAGTCTTATGCCCTGGAGGATGATAAACACGGTCATAGCTCCCAGGCTGTTGAGTTTCAGAGCTTCGTGACTGTGGATTTTGGACATGGCTGTTCAAAATGAAGCTCTTCCTCAATACCTGAATGTGGAGAGACCGTCCAAATCCACTCATTCGAGTGCGAGACAAGATTGGGACAGAGGTAAGATCACAATATATACTATATAGTAGCTTGCAAAGGATTTATAACCCTTGAACCTTTTTACACATTTGCTCATCCTTCTTTGCAAAAAAGCTCAAACTCAGCCAGGTTAGACTGAGAGCGTCTGTCTGTGAACAGCAGTTTTCATGTCTTGCCACAAAAGTCTCAATGGGATTTAGGTCTTTAGGACTTTAACTGAACCACTCTAATGCATGAATATTTAGCTCTTTGAGCTAAACCATTCCACTGTAGCTCTGGCTGTATGTTTAGGGTCATTGTCTTGCTGGAAGGTGAATCTCCTTCCCAGTTTAAAGTCTGTTGCAGCCTCCAACAGGTTTTCTTACAGGATTGCCCTGTATTTAGCTCCATCCACGTTTCCATTAACTCCGACCAGCTTCCCATGACGCATGTGATGCTGCCACCACCATGTTTTACAGTGGGGATGATGTGTTCAGGATGATGAGCAGTGTTACTTTTTTGCCACATGTAGTGCTTTGCATTTGGGCCAAAAAGTTCAACTTTGGTCTCATCTGACCACACCACCTTCTGGCTTGTGGCCAAACTGCAAACAGCAGCTCCTATGTATTTCTTTAAGCAGTGGTTTTCTTCATGCCACTCTTAAGATTCTTCTTGCCAGATTTGTGGAGTGCACAGCTTATAGTTGTCCTCTGGACAAATTCTCTCACCTAAGCTGTGGATTTGTGCAGCTCCTCCAGAGTGACCGTGGGCCTCTTGGCTGCTTCTCTGACCAGTGCTCTTCGTTGCTTGATCTGTCTTGGTAGGTTTGCAGTTGTATAGAATACTTTTTACATTTTTGGATGATGGATTGAACAGTGCTCCTTGGGATGATCAAAGCTAGGGATATGTTTTTTTATAACCTAACCCTGTTAAATTTTTTTCACAACTATATCTCTGACCTGCCTGGGGAATTATTTTGTCTTCATGGTGCTGTGTGTTCACTAGTGTTGTCTAACAGACCAGAACATTTAATCCCACCACACTTAATTCTGACACATTTTACCCCCCCAGTCACATTCAGCCCTGCCACACTCAACCCCTGCAATTTTATCCCGCCGCACTCAACACTGCCACAGTTGACCCCGTCACAGTTGACCCCGCCACACTCTGCCCAGCCACATTTAATTCTATCACATTTAATGCTCACACTCAACCCCAACACATTCAATCCCTGCCACACACTATTACATTTAACTCTCTCAGACTCAACCACAACACAGTCAACTCTGTCACACATAAACTTATCACACTCAACTCTGATACACTCAACTCTGACACATTTAACCCCGCCACATTTAACCCTGTCACACTCAATCCTGCCACATTTAACCCTGTCACACTCAATCCTGCCACATTTGACCCCATCACACTCAATCCTGCCAGATTTGACCCCATCACACTCAGTCCTGCCACATCTGACCCCATCACACTCAATCCTGCCACATTTGACCCCATCACACTCAATCCTGCCACATTTGACCCCATCACACTCAATCCTGCCAGATTTGACCCCATCACACTCAACCCTGCCAGATTTGACCCCATCACACTCAACCCTGACAGATTTGACCCCATCACACTCAACCCCGTCACACTCAACCCCAGCACATTTGACCCCGTCACACTCAACCCCGCCACATTTGACCCGTCACACTCAACCCCGCCACATTTAACCCCGTCACACTCAACCCTGCCACATTTGACCCCATCAGACACAACCCAGCCATATTTGACCCCGCCACATCTGACCACGTCACACTCAACCCTGCCACATTTGACCCTGTTACACTCAACCCCGCCACATTTGACACCGTCACACTCAACCCCGCCACATTTGACCCCGTCACACTCAACTCCGTCACACTCAAACCTAGCACATTTAACCCCGTTACACTCAATCCTGCCACATTTGACCCCATCACACTCAACCCCACCACATTTGACACAGTCACACTCAACCCCGACACATTTGACACCGTCACACTCAACCCCGACACATTTGACCCCGTCACACTCGACCCATTTACACTCAATCCCGGCACGTTTGACCCAGTCACACTCAACCCCGCCACATTTGTCCCCATCACACTCGACCCCTTTACACTCAACCCCGCCACATTTGACCCTGTTACATTTGACCCCAACACAAACGACGCCGACACTTTTGACGACATACTGAACCTCACCACATTCAGTTCTATCACAATCAACCATGTCACACTTAATGCTAGGTGTGGGCTAGATAGAGGGGCATAAAGCCCCCGAGCATTGAGCTGTGGAGCACCTTTGGGATGAATTGGGGAATTGGGGATGAGTTGATGACCTGGTGATCATCCAACATCCTATATGACCTCCTCCAAAATCTAGTAGAAGCCGTCTGCATATTATAGACAGTTACTCCAACAAAAGCAGGAATAACTCATTTTAATACATTTCATTTCAGAAGGAACAGTGAAAAAGCAGATGTACCAAGACGTTTTTGTAAATATAGTGGATGTGTATTGAAAAGCAAACATTTATTACTTTAAATCTACAGAAAGTATTTCCTGTTTGTGTGTTTCAGCACTCAGGCTGGCTGGAGTGTGTGTTGGTGTGATGTGTATTCTTCAGGGGACTCTCAATATCGTCCTGAGACTGTACTGTAAGTTATCTTTAGCTTCAGAGTCAGTAAAATGTGTGTGTTTTTAAATTAAGAACAATGGCTGTGTCCCAATTGTGTACAACTTGCTAATACTATAAAGATATAGAGTGTTATGTGAATTTTGTGCCTCGATCTTGTAAATTATCTTGTAATTCAGAGGATCCATTGATGTTCAGGAGATAAATGTACACAGATTAAAGTAAATATGGTTCTGAACATTATTTGAAAACCCGATTCATTCTGCCCATCCAGAAATTCAGCTCAGACACAGAACACCAAATATGGGCATATGCTCTGCATATATACAGCTCTGCAAAAGAGACCACTTCAGTTTCTGAATCAGTTTCTCTGATTTTGCTATTTATAGGTTTATGTTTGAGTTTTAAGAGTTCAGAAATCAACATTTGGTGGAATAACCCTGGTTGGTTTTTAATCACAGTTTTCATGCATCTTGCCATCATGTTCTCCTCCTCCACCAGTCTTACACACTGCTTTTGGATAACGTTATGCTCTCTACACTCCTGGTGCAGAAATAAAAGTAAAGTAAAGTGTTCTTAAATTTTCAGTTACGTTTCAGGAAAACACAGCCTTGTTACACACTGTCTGCAACAACCAGTCTGTAGACGGAAACCAGCATCAGACCGATGGAACGATGGAGAGAAACCAGTTACAGATCAGGTACAACAACCTGGCAGAGGAGAGAAACCAGCTACAGGCCAGGTTCAACACACTGACCAGTCAGAACGATCAGCTACAGGCCAGGTTCAACACACTGACCAGTCAGAACGATCAGCTACAGGCCAGGTTCAACACACTGACCAGTCAGAACGATCAGCTACAGGCCAGGTTCAACACACTGACCAGACAGAACGATCAGCTACAGGCCAGGTTCAACACACTGACCAGTCAGAACGATCAGCTACAGGCCAGGTTCAACACACTGACCAGTCAGAACGATCAGCTACAGGCCAGGTTCAACACACTGACCAGTCAGAACGATCAGCTACAGGCCAGGTTCAACACACTGACCAGTCAGAACGATCAGCTACAGGCCAGGTTCAACACACTGACCAGTGAGAATCAGCAGTTAAAGACCAACTACTACAACCTGCAAAGGGATAAAGACCAGTTGCAGACCAGCTGCACCAATCAAGCAAACGAGAAGAGTGGACTCCAGAAGAAGCTTGCTGACCTGGGTTAGCGATTGTAGCTTCCGTTGTGTTTTTCATTCAATTTTCTTTTTGACATTCAAAGATTATTACGAGACAAAAGATCAAAAGAAGTTCAGCTTTGTTGACCAGATACAAAGTTCAGAAGATTCAGCACCTTCGGTATGAACCCACCCATTTTTTTCTTGCGAGCAAAATAATATAATAATAATGATAATGATGCTAAATGCTAAATTCACTATCGGATTTGGGTTTTATCTGTGCGGACTGTACTTTTATAGTTAGAGGAGTAACCAACATAAAAAAAAAAACAGAAAGCTGTAAGTCTATGGGTGAAAAAAACACCAGAGAGAAGATGAGCCAAATCAGAGCCAGTACTAGGGGTGTGCCATATCGTATCGTACACGATAATATCGGCAACATTTTGGAATATCGTGATATCGATATTATACCCTAAAAATATCGTGCCTTATAACCCACCCCTATAATTATCACTTCAGGGTACTACTTTTTTTTATACAGTTTTTGGCTAAAGAAAAATTCACACTGTTCTCATTTCCCATTATATCTACTAGAGACTAGAGATTATATCTGTCCAGTATCATTTATTTGACTTTAATCCTGGATATATGGAGATATTTTGAGTTATTATTATTATTAGTATCATGACATTCTGGATCATTAACTTCTATTACAAATCTGATCAAATTCTCTCAGGTAGTGGTGTGACATAAACATATGCAATAATAAAAATCAAATTTTCATTTTGTTGCAGTAGTGTATTCTTGGAAAAAAAAAACATTAATTTATATCACCAAGAGTATCGTTCTCTCGAACAATACCATTAAATATCATGATATTATTTATTGGATATTATTGGAATGTCCTGAAGAAGAAAGTCGTCACTGGTGTACTAAATAACAGATGATGAACAGGTAGACCAAGGAAAAACACAGTGAAGTTGATGACAGAAATGTGCAGGAATGAAGGAATTACACTCTATTGTTTGCAAAAGATGTCATGAACAAATGTAGAGGTTTCACCAGAAGATAAAAAAACATTATTAAGGAGGTGAATAGGAAGACCAGGCTGGAATTGACCAGGATAGAAGTACAGAGACAAGCCTAAGGATGATTGTAGACTGATTATAGACTGATGACACAATGAACTTAGATGTCTACATAAAAAAATGGGCTTGAATTAAATTTGAAGTCTTAATCAATTCAATTGATCTGTTTCAATACTTCTGCTCACACTAAAGATGAGTGGGCTCAAACAGAAGGTGCTGAATCTTCTGAACTGTGTATCAGATCCAGATGTAAAAACCTGGAAATAAAAGCTGAAATGTTGATCTTTTGTCTCATATTCATCTTTTAATGTCAAACCCAAATGTTTTCAGTCTACAGCAGAAATAAAGGAATTGGCTTTACTGTTTCAAAATCAGTTTGTCAGTGTGGATTTCTGACTGATTAACATGTCCAATCAAAATGTCCAGATCGAAGCATTAACGTGCCGGGATGGATCTACTTCAGCTCCAGTACTTATCTTGTCTCTACTGAGAGGTTGAGCTGGCTTGGAGCAAAACAGTACTGTAGAGACAGAAGATCAGACCTGGTGATCATCAACGGCAGAGAGGAGCAGGTGAGAAAGAGAGAGAGAGAGAGAATCAATAAAGATAAATGAATCATGCTCATTTGTGTTTTCTGGTGTCTCCAAAAGGACTTTGTTGAAATGATCAGGAGAGGTGAGGAAGCCTGGATCGGCCTCAGTGACAGAGGCAAGGAGGGGGACTGGAAGTGGGTGGACGGCTCAGCACTGACCACTAGGTGAGAAATCTCGAAATGTGCAGTTTAATAAAGTTTGCCAGTAATAATGACAAATGACTGCTGACAGGGTTAAAGAGACTTTGTTCCATAACTTAATTACCTTTAGACCAGGGGTGTCCAAACTTTTTTTGTTGGGGGCCAGAAGGAGAAATATATTTGAAGTCACGGGCTACAGACTCTGTAATCAAACAAATAATGAAATATACCACTTTAAATAATACTTTTTCCTGATTACTTTCATTTACACACCATTTTACTTGATTTATTTTTAATTTATGATGTCTCTTAATATTAAACTCCTTAATTACAGCAACTTTTAGACTCTTTGGCCCGTTTTTCTGCGCTAGAAATGCGCACTCTCTCCGCTTTTTGACTCTTTGCCCAGTTTTTCTGCGCTAGAAAAGCGCACCCTCTCCGCTTTTAGACTCTTTGCCCCGTTTTTCTGCGCTAGAAATGGGCACCCTCTCCGCTTTTTGACTCTTTGCCCAGTTTTTCTGCGCTAGAAATGCGCACCCTCTCCGCTTTTAGACTCTTTGCCCCGTTTTTCTGCGCTAGAAATGCGCGCCCTCTCCGCTTTTTGACTCTTTGCCCAGTTTTTCTGCGCTAGAAATGCGCACCCTCTCCGCTTTTAGACTCTTTGGCCCATTTTTTTTTTGCGCTAGAAATGCGTGCCCTCCCCGCTTTTAGACTCTTTGGCCCGTTTTTCTGCGCTAGAAATGTGCACTCTCTCCGCTTTTAGACTCTTTGGCCCGTTTTTCTGCGCTAGAAATGCGCACCCTCTCCGCTTTTAGACTCTTTGGCCCGTTTTTCTGCGCTAGAAATGCGCACTCTCTCCGCTTTTAGACTCTTTGGCCCGTTTTTTTTTTGCGCTAGAAATGCACACCCTCCCTGCTTTTAGACTCTTTGGCCCGTTTTTCTGCGCTAGAAATGCGCGCCCTCCCCGCTTTTAGACTCTTTGGCCCGTTTTTCTGCGCTAGAAATGTGCACTCTCTCCGCTTTTAGACTCTTTGGCCCGTTTTTCTGCGCTAGAATGCGCATCCTCTCCGCTTTTAGACTCTTTGGCCCGTTTTTTTGCGCTAGAAATGCGCACCCTCTCCAACTCTTTGGCCCATTTCTGACACCTAGCGTTCAAACTTTGAATCTCACCTTATAAAAACCTGCTTAACTGCGGGCCAACTTTCATTCTATTTCTAACATACCTCGCGGGCCGCTCCAAAAAAGGAAACGGGCCGCAAATGTCCGGCGGGACGTAGTTTGGACACCCCTGCTTTAGACCATCCCGAGGACTGCATACACAGGTAAAGAGACTTTGTTTCATAACTTGGTACAGTCCTAAGAATTGCCAAAAGAGATAAAAAGAGACGTTGACCCCAACCTAAGTACCATGGGACAGTCCAAATGACTGCTGACAGGGTTAAAGAGACTTCATTCCATAATTTGAGTACCTTGAGATCGTTCCAAGGACTACATACAGAATTAAAAAGACCTCGGTCCCAAACTTCAGTACCTTGGGACAGTCCCAAGGACTGCTGTCAGAGATAGAAACTTTGGTCCAATTAGGGCAAAGTAATGAGTCAAGAGAGAGAGAGGGAAAAAGCCAATGGTTCTTTCTTTTCATTCTCAAGTGAAACGGGAAAAAAAGGGACAGAAATGGACAGAACGTTCTGATTCTCTGTTTGTGTTTCAGGTTCTGGAGTAGCATGGAACCCAATAATTATGAAGGAGGAGAGAGCTGTGTTACAACTGGCTATGCACCGACGGATGGGAGACCAGTGGTGGATGTAATAAACACATGGAACGACCAGGCATGCTCTAAAACTTTTCACATTATTTGTGAGAGGAAAATTCCAAGAGATCTTTTTAATTAGACTTAAGTTGGTTGTAAATGTGAGGTTTTTAAAACAGGGGGTTTCAGTGTCCTGTTTACCTTCTCAGTTATTAAAGTACTGTACGTGCTGAATCATGTATACATAGAGCACATATAGTGCTGTTTATATACCCACAATTTTCCCTTCTCTCAGTCTAGAGAACACAGTTCCACTGTTCCACAGCTCAATACTGGCCATGGAACCATTGGTTAACAAGCGATGTCTCTCTAAACGTGTACAACTGTAATGCATGACATGTTAAATAAAGAGCATGTATTGTTTAAAAGCTTTTACCCCAAGACTTGTCCAATTATTCTTTTTTTTTTTTTTACAATATATATTATAAAGGGACACAGTTGCAGACACCAGTAAAAAATAACAACAAATGTGTTTTTTAAGAAACAGCTCTGACTAAAAAGGAAATAAATAATTCAAACACACTTTACAAACTTAACAATTGAATTTTTATTTAATTTTTGACCATTTCATTGAATTTTTGCAGTGCAAATGTCTCTCAAGTCTCGTGACTCTGCAGTACAAAACAGTTCTTTTTTGAAGTGATACGTCAGAAACTCTTGGTATTTTAATCTCAGTGTCTTTTTTGAATTCGAGTCAGTTGGAATAGTTTTCTCAGCATCTTGAAGGAGTTCCTGGAGGTGCTGAACAATAGTTGCTGCTTTTCTTTCACGCTGTGAAGCTCCAGCTCATCCCAATTAAATCAACCTCAAATCACCATTTTAGTTCATCAGGTCTGGCCAAAAAAAGGTCACCCACTCTAATATTTCGTTGGACCACCTTTAGCTTAACTAGAACTGCGCACTCTCTCCGCTTTTAGACTCTGTGGCCTGTTTTTCTGTGCTACAATTGCGCACTCTCTCCACTTTTAGACTCTTTGGCCCGTTTTTCTGTGCTACAACTGAGCACTCTCGCCACTTTTAGACTCTTTGGCCCGTTTTTTTTTAGCTGCAACTGCGCACTCTCTCTGCTTTTAGACTCTTTGGCCCGGTTTTCTGCGCTACAATTGCGCACTCTCTCCACTTTTAGACTCTTTGGCCCGTTTTTCTGCGCTACAACTGAGCACTTTCGCCACCTTTAGACTCTTTGGCCCGTTTTTTTTAGCTGCAACTGCACACTCTCTCCGCTTTTAGACTCTTTCACCCGTTTTTTTGCGCTACAATTGCGCACTCTCTCCGCTTTTAGACTCTTTGGCCTGTTTTTCTGTGCTACAACTGAGCACTTTCCCCACTTTTAGACTCTTTGGCCCGTTTTTTTTAGCTGCAACTGCACACTCTCTCCGCTTTTAGACTCTTTGGCCTGTTTTTCTGCGCTACAATTGCGCACTCTCTCCGCTTTTAGACTCTTTGGCCCGTTTCTGACACCTAGCGTTCAAACTTTGAATCTCATATTATAAAAAAACCTGCTTAACAGCGGGCCAACTTTCATTCTATTTCTAAAATACCTCGCGGGCTGCTCCAAAAAAGGAAACCCCTGGTCTAGAATGAGGTTGATTCAAAATGAAAAATAGCAAATAACATTTTGATAGCCTAATTTGTTGCTTCATTTGAATTTCATAATATGGGCGCATTTCAAACATTTAGAATATCATTGAAAAGTTGCTTTATTTCAGTAATTCAGTTCAAAATGTGAAACCCATATATTATATAGACGTATTAAACACAGAGGGATTTATTTTAAGAGTTTATTTCTTTTATTGTTGATGATTATTATGGCTTACAGCCAATAAAAACCCAAAAATCTGTATCTCAGAAAATTAGAATATTACTATATAAGACCATTACACCATATAAGACTATTAGAACAGCAGTGTTGGTAGTGTGCCAAGTCCTGCTGGAAAATGAAATCCGCATCTCCATTAAAGTTGTCAGCAGAGGGAAGCATGAAGTGCTGTAAGATTTTCCGGGAAAACACTATTTATATACCTTATTTACAGCTTTAGCCTATAGCTAACAACACAGAAAAATAGAAAAATCAGAGTGCTGTGTGGACACCAGGTAGATAGCTGTCTAACTTTCTTATATCAACCAGCTTTTAAAGAGGAACTGCGTCTGTTAAATTTAAAAGCCCTCCACCCAAACATCCATACGTCTGCTCTACGTCCGATCAATAGAAGTAGCTGGAATGACCTTATTTTACATTGAAGAACATTTTTTTTGCTTTCTCCTGTAAAGTCATCATTTTGGAAACAATAAGCTCCTCTCACAGATCCACATAAATTGATTATTACAGGAAAAATCAGCCCAGTTCTTCACAGGATCAGACCCATAACCAGTTATAGCACAGTCCTCATCTCCATAACTGTTGGGTTCTCCAGGTCTCCAGAACCTATCAGAGAGAAGGAGAGTATCAGAGTGTTTATCAGAGCAGTGAGGAGTGAGAGTCAGTAACTGCATTATGATCAGAGTTCAGTTCAGGAGTCTCTTACCCAGTGATCAGTTCTGATCCGTCCACCCATTTCCAGACCCCCTCTGTTTCAGCGTCACTCAGACCAATCCAAACCCGCTGATCTTTTCTCAATGTGTTAATGAAGTCCTGTTGAAGTACAATAACTGTTTACACATTTCCAACAATCACGTGATCTGAGACCGTCTGTCTCTCTCTCTCTCACCTGTTCTTCTCTGCTGTTGATGATCAGCAGGTCTGATCCTCTCTCTCTGCAGTCGTTTCTGCTCTCAGTCCAGCTCTTCTTCTCAGTAGAGACGTAGTAAAGACTAGTGTTGAAGATCCTCCATCCCTGCTGGCTGAGGTGAACTGTAAATTAAATGAGTTAATATTGAGTAAAAAAAAATCTATCCAAACCTGTAAAAAAGACTGTAAAAAAAGATGCTTTAATTCAGACACATTAGAGCAGGGGTGTCCAAACTACGGCCCGCGGGCCATTTGCGGCACGTTTCCTTTTTTGGAGCGGATAAAATGAAAGTTGGCCCGCTGATAAGCAGGTTTTTATTATATGAGATTCAAAGTTTGAACGCTAGGTGTCAGAAACGAGCCAAAGAGTCTAAAAGCGGAGAGGGTGCGCATTTCTAGCACAGAAAAACTAAAGAGTCTAAAAGTTGCCGTAATTAAGGAGTTTAATATTAAGAGACATCATGAAATTAAACATCAAATTTGAAAAATCTTAGTTTACACAACACTGTCAAAGATAAAGATAGTAAGTCAAGTAAAATGGTGTGTAAATGAAAGTAATCAGGAAAATGTATTATTTAAAGTGGTATATTTCATTATTTGTTTTATTACAGAGTCTGTGGCCCGTGACTTCAAATATATTTCTCCTTCTGGCCCCAACAAAAAAAGTTTGGACACCCCTGCATTAGAGGGTTTTCCAGCATAAACATCCTGTTTAAGATCATCCACGGCATCTCTTTAACTCAGACTTTAACTAGGCCACTCCAAAACCTTCATTAATTTCGTTTTCATTTTTTTTTAAACCATTCAGAGGTTCAGAGGAATTGCTGGTTTGCTTTGGGTCATTGTCCTGCTGCAGAATCCAAATACACCTCAGCTTGAGGTCACAAACTGATGGCTCAACATTCATCTATTACAGCAAGGTGTCCAGGTTCTAAAGCAGCAAAGCAGTTCAGTTCTGGGTTCTTTTGTTTGAGACCTCCTGGATGAGTTGTTCATGCCCTTTTGGAGTAATTTCGGTAGACCGGTCACTCCTGGGAAAGGTTCACCAGTGTTCCATGTTTTCTCCATTAGTGAATAATAGATTTCACTGTGGTTCTCTGGAGTTCCAAAGCTTCAGAAATGACTTTGTAGCCTTAAACTGACAGATGTCAATGACTTTGTTTTCTCATCTGTTTTTGAATTCTACAGGCTATAATTATTTAATAAAAAGAGACTGGGCAGTAATCAGGCCAGGTGAACGTGCAGGTCAGTATCCTTTGCTGAGATGCACAAAAGCATGGTGCTTTTAAGATATCAACATGCCTTTTATGCATTTTGAGACGCACAAGGTGTATTTTTTGCTCCCTCATGATATGCATGGTGCGCCATAGATTGGTAAAATAGGGCCCTTAGCATTTTATTCAATTTGGCATGAAGTGTCCCAAACTGAAATGGAATAATAGTATATTAAAAGAACCTACCAGTTTCTGAAAGCTGCTTCTTGTATTGGTCTCTCTCTGCAGTCAGGTTGGTGTTACTGGTCTGTAACTGGTCTCTTTCTGCAGTCAGGTTGGTGTTACTGGTCTGTAACTGGTCTCTTTCTGCAGTCAGGTTGGTGTTACTGGTCTGTAACTGGTCTCTTTCTGCAGTCAGGTTGGTGTTACTGGTCTGTAACTGGTCTCTCTCTGCAGTCAGGTTGGTGTAACTGGTCTGTAACTGGTCTCTCTCTGCAGTCAGGTTGGTGTAACTGGTCTGTAACTGGTTTCTCTCTCCAGTCAGGTTGTTGAGCTTAATGCACAGCAGTATGATGGCCGTTAGCAGGAGAACACACAGCAGAACCAAACCAAGACCCACTGCAGCCAGTCTGTAGCGTCTGTTCTCTACTAAATGGGTATCTGATGGAATACACATAAAGATACACATTATTAAAATAAAGCTAAAGATTCCATACAGTTCAATCTTCAGAAAATAAAAAGACCTTATGTTTACCTCCTCCCTGTTCTGTTTGCTGCTTCCTTCTTAGTTTGGTTTCCTCTGGTTCGCCACCCTTCACCTCTGTGTTGTGGTCATGGTATCTAATAGTGTCTGTGCTCTCGTAGATCTCCACCACCCTCTCCACTTTATCTCCTCTGTTCAGCTCCTCGATGCTCATCTCATTGCTGTAAATGTTCTCAGACATGTCTGTTCTAGAAACGAGTTCTAGAAACTCTGTCTCTCTGTCTGCCTGTTTGTCTATCCGTCTGTCTGTGACCAATAGTCCTTCGCCACAGGGCATAAAAACAATACTGCCAGTAGTGGAAGTGGCAATTGTGAAGGTTACCTAAGCTGGAAGTACAACACACACTGTGCTTCCTGTGCTGTGCTGTGCTTTAAGCTCTTGTATTGGCAGACATCCCACCCAAAAGTTAGGACACACCTTAAATTCAGGGGTTTTCCATTATTTTAAAATGTTCAGCATTGGAAACAGGGTCGTAGCAGCAAATTCTGGGCCCTGTACACTCTCGATGTCCGTGGGCCCCTATCCATGACCGTACATAAGGGACGTGAACGAAAAAATAAAATCAGGATTTTCATGGGCCCCTTTCAACTCGGGCCCTGGGTATTCAGATCCACTTTTCCCCCCACTACCACGCCCATGTCTACGATATATCTCTGTCTCTGCAGGGTGAATGTACTCTTACTGTGTTTGAGAGCATCGGTTGTAAAGTTGTGAAGAGGTAGAGTTGGTATACAGTGAATAAAGCAATTTGAATAATGTCCTAATCCAGATTATGGCAAGTAATTAATGTTTATGTAATAAATGTTTCCGGCCGATTAGTTTTCTCTTTCTCGTTTTCTCACTTTCAGAAATATTCGGTCACTTTCCAGCTTCTGCCAGAGTGTCTGTATGTTAGTTTGTAAAGAATGAACCAGTAGACCTTGTAGAACTGTTAGAACTAAAGGTCGGAAAGCAGGTCGCAGTTCTCGCGAGCGTTGGTCGCGGCCGCCTCGGAAAATTTAGAGTCTGGTTTGAGCTCAGAGGAGCTCCGGCACAAACAAGAGAGCACGACTGTGGACGAAAAGGGGCACGTCCTACAGTCCTGGCTGGTTCCCAAAATAGACTGTGTGGAGAATTTTAAAATGAAACTGTTGTACACCAAAAGCCAACCATCGAGACTAGATTCTGAAAGCTCTCCTAATCTCATACACTTACACAAAGTAAAAGTGACTATTATTTCATAGTAATGGGACCTTTACCCACATGTGGGTTTTTATATGGTTTTATAAGAACAAAGGCAGAGTAAAAAAGGAACCTTAAAAAGGGAAGTGCATAACTGTGTACTTGGTATTGGAAAAGTTCTGCAATTGGGCACTTAGTTCACTTCAACACAATGTGCGCTCAAAGCTCTTTACTCTATCGATTTTTCTTGCTTTATCTAATTTTCTATGAGTATTTAAAAACAAAAACACTTGAGTGAAATCAAAGAAAAGATTTAGAACAAATCCACATTTTCTTTGTTCACCGAACCATTACATTCCAAAAATAATTATTATGCAAAGCAATTGATATAAATAATAAAAAAATAATATACTATATATATATATATATATATTGTGTTCTGGTTAGGTTGATGGAAATGCTATTAATTATGTAATTCTTACTAAAACCAATGTAGTATATAGTACTTGAGAAAATAAAATAAATAAGTTCAGGAAAATCTTTATTTAAAATGTATATGTTTATATACAGCAATATTAAAAGATCACTTCAGTTTCTGAATCAGTTTCTCTGATTTTGCTATTTATAGATTTATGTTTGAGTAAAATGAACATTGTTGTTTTATTCTATAAACTACAGACAACATTTCTCCCAAATTCCATATAAATGCACAAAAAAGATGCAGAGCTTTTAGATCCTCAAATAATGCAAAGAAAACAAGTTCATATTCATAAAGTTTAAGAGTTCAGAAATCAATATTAGGTGTAATAACTCTGTTTTTTAATCACAGTTTTCATGCATCTTGGCATCATGTTCTCCTCCACCAGTCTTACACACTGCTTTTGGATAAATTTATGCCTTTACTCCTGGTGCAAAAATTCAAGCAGTTCAGCTTGGTTTGATGGTTTGATGTCTTGTGATCATCCATCTTCCTCTTGATTATATTCCAGAGGTTTTCAATTTGGTAAAATCAAAGAAACTCTATGTACTTTTTATATCTGGTCATAAGAGCTGTTTAGACAGATACCAAGAGATTTCAGGCCGTGAATTACCTAATGCTGCTTCTGCTGGTTGCAGCATGTTATTGGGTTCCACCTGGCAACCTAGGCAGGTCAATTCCAAATTATTAGAGAGAGAGAGAGAGTCGTCTGCCCCACTTGCCCCACCACAGACGCAGAAGATCACATGGGTTGCCAGATTGAGGGGACACAGGCAAACTATGATGCATTATACAATGTAAGATGTAAGTCAACGGATTTGCCCCCTACAGATTTCTTTTACAAAAAACTAATACACTAATAAACTAATATACAAAAAACTAAATCTAATACCTTATAAACTAAATCAAGATTTACTGATAACTGGCAACGCATCTTTGGTGGAGGGATTTTGTTCCGCTCTTCTTTACAGAATGGTTTTAATTCAGACACATTGGAGGATTGTTTTCAAGCATAAACATCCTGTTTAAGATCATCCAAAGCATATTTGACTGGATCACTCCAAAACACTCATTTAGTTTCATTTAGAGATGGACTTGTTTTTTTGTGCTTTGGATCGTTGTCCTGTTGCAGAACCCAAGTACACCTGAGCTTGAGGTCATTACAGTACCACGACCATGTTTTACGCTCAGAATGATGTTCTTTTTCTGAAAGTATGTGTTAGTTTTGCGCCAGATATAACAGGACACACCTTCTGTAGCTCCCTTAGCTCCCAAGACACGCAAGCAAATTTGGCCCGGATGACCTCGGACATCACAGAATTCGAATCGGATACTGGGGATACGTATAGACCAGAGACTGTAAAAAAAGATGGACACCGTGTCGCTGTTCCCATTGATTTAATGAAAATGAAGCCAAAATCTTCCGCCATGTTGGCGATCCGAGTCTGTCTGGAGTCTGTAGAGCGCAGTAGAGACCAGAGGAGGGAGAAAGACTGTGGAGAGCATCCTACTCATTTAAATAACCCGCCCCTGAGGGCTGCCTCGAGGTCACAGGCTGCAGAACAGAGCGGAGCGGAGCTGGCGGTCTGTTATTGGTCCCGCCCATAACCAGCCCTTTTACAATAACCACACCTTTTTTGAATAGAGCTGAATAACATTTTAAAAAACGAATTCTGTGGGGATATAAAAATATGACAATATAAGCAGAGGTTACACTAGCTGTTGCATTTAAATAAAGGAGGTAGAATTACAGTATATTAGAAAAAAAACGTGATTGAAAGTTGTTCTGTTTTGCCATTGAAACCTATGGGGATGGGTGGAGTTACACAGCTTTCTGCAACCGAACAGCAGGGGGCGCCCGACCTGTGGTGGCTTCACTTTTGAGAGATGATGCTCTGTCCAGCTACACACAGTCTATGGTACAGACTGTTATTTGAATTTTGGTTAACTAGTCATTTTCTTAGTAGAAGGGAATTTTTCTTGGTTTATACGTTACTAGTTAGGCAGTCTTATTAGGGCGCAAAGGTGCCGCCATTTTATACTTATATAAACAAGTACGGATGCCCACACAGGACAAAGTTGTTCCTGTGAAACACTGAAAACCGCTGGATATTGTTATCAGACAATCAGCCTTCAATATTATTATATATTATTTCAATAACTATTTAAATAAGGGCTTAACGGTTAACCGTTAACATAGTTCCTAATTTTACGTGAAAAAGGGCTAAATTGGTTAGGATATTTGTTCCCCATAATAAATTAAATCATCGTTAAAAAAGTGCCCTTTATATTTACTCAGGTTGTATTTGTCTGAAATCTTTAAGGGGGCAAAAGGTTTTTCATTTATAAATGCATATATACTGTACATAAACTGCATATGGTATGTTAAATGTTTAGAATATCTTACTGCATTAGCGCCCTCTAGCGGGCCCGCCGGCGGGCCCGTTCTGACTATGTAAATTAGAACGCTTAAAAGCGTCAAATATTCTAAACATACCGACCAACTAACCAACTCATATTCATTAGTACTAATTTAAATACCTGCATGCAAATTTACAACCATCTACATGAAACCAGTCGCCAGAAATCTCCAACTGAAAACAGCCTGTTTTTTCACATTGTTTACACGAGAAACACGCCTCCCCAACAAAATAGCCTTATAAAATAATATTAGTGTATAAAATAACATCATATTATATTATTGAAAATTCACTTACTATCACAGCATCCACAATACAGCACTGAACCGCAGGTAAAATATCCATAAAGTCCTTTATTTGCCTGCTCACGGCTCCTCAAAAACATGCGTTTAGTTTCAGCGCAGCCGTAACGTCGTATTCTCAAGCTCCCAGCGACTACACAATGGAATATTTTCCGTAAAGTTGTACGTGAATACAAAGCTAAGGGTGTCCTCTTCTAGATTCAGTGGTTTTAATTGGTCTACAATCCACTACTTTTCTTGAGTGATCGTCTTTTGAACCAATGGCGTGAGCGCTGGATCGCGCTGGTGTTCAGGGCTGTCCAATCAAATCAGATCATAGCCTTTCTCCAGCGTCACAAAAGTGATTGACACCTATTTCAACCAATAGTCCACCCTTAGACGAAAACACTGATACGTAATTTGCCCTGATTGGTCTCCGAATGGCTGGGGGAGGGGCATGCCAAACCGTCACCAAGTCACAAAAAAAAACACCCCTCTCCAAACGCTAAAACTCCATAGCGCACACAGCGCGCAAACATGTGATTTTATGTGTCATTTCATCAAAAAAATATTAATATTACCCTGAGATGGACTCACATTAATTTATTTTATCACAAAGAAACAAAAAAATATTAAAATGTTGTTTTATAGAGACAGATTCACCTCTGTATTAGACTGGGGCGCTCTGGAGAGGTTTTTAAGCCTTTGGTGACGCCTGGTGGACACCTTATATATAATGCAGTGTAAATTCCCATGCTGTCAAAATAATGTTTTCAAATTTTGTACTTTGTTTGACAAGACCCTAATAAACCAGGAAATGTAGAGAATGATTAGCTAATCATCACCAACATCCATACACACACTATAAACTCAAAATATAATAGGCGCTTTTTGTTTTTTTTACATTTTCCTCTGCATTTAATGTTCTCAAATAGATCCTAAATAATGAAAATTACCTCTTGAAAGTGAATTACTGTTTTGTCCCAAGTGTCTACTTCAGTTTAAGCCCTGACTGGTCATTGTGCTATATGTAAAACTTAAGATATCCAGTGTGATAGCATAGTAGTGCAAATCGCATGAAAATGAGCAAAAACATGGATCTGCGTATTTATCAGAGTCATTGTTCTTTTTTTTTTTTTTTAGCAAAAGAATGCATGGCCTAAGACACGTTCAAGTAACTTGTTACACATAAAAATAATAACAGAAATATTAGTAAGTATCATGAAATGGTTTAGAAAATGATGGACATGGTGTGCAGAATGATTGACAGGTGACTCCTCCTTTTCCCTGTGTTCCGTGCTGCAACATTCCAAACACGGAACACTGGAACACTCCAAAGTGTGATGCAATCGATGACGCCATGGCAACGTAAGCTTAAAACAGCAAGGTTCTTTGCTTTTGGCTCATTTACTGTTCGACGGTTTACAAGACGGTTCTATCGTACTGATAGCGATAGCATTGGGCTCGGTAATCAACATTTATTAATGATCCCTGATTATATATATATATATATATTAGCTAATGTTACCAGATAGTAAGTGGTGAGCACCAGTTAATGGTAGCTAGCAAGCTATGGTTTAAACTGGCATATGGTCCACAGTGAAATGTTGTTAGCTAGCTAGGTTAGCTAATGTTAACTATATTTCAGTGGGGAATGTTTTAGCTAATGTTAGCTAAGTAAGCTAATGTAAATTACTTTATTTCAGTGGGGAATGTTTTAGCTAACGGTAGCTAGGTTAGCTCATTTTAACTATATTTTGGTGGGGAATATTTTAGCTATTTAAATATTTAGAACATAGGGTTAAACACATGAAGTAGCATGTTTCAATGTTACTTAAGTATATTTAAAATAGTTCCATTTTAGTACAGTAAGCACAATTTAAGTAAGACTTTTGTACTATTTTTATACAATTAAAGCATAGACTGTATATAAAGATGGACGCCGTGTCGCCGTTCCCATTCATTCAATGAAAATGAAGCCAAAATCTTCCGCCATTTTGGCGATTCTGAGACCAGAGTCTGCGCAGTAGAGACCAGAGGAGGGAGAAAGGCTGTGGAGAGACCGCCTACTCATTTAAATAACCCCGCCCCTGAGGGCTGCCTCGCGGTCACAGACTGCAGAGCGGGGCGGAGCGGAGCTGACGGTCTGTTATTGGTCCCGCCCATAAGCAGCCCTTTTACCATAACCACACCTTTTTTGAATAGAGCTAAATATCGTCTTAAAAAACGAATTCTGTGGGGATATAAAAATTTGACGATATAAGCAGAGGTTACATTAGCTGCTGCATTTAAATAATGGAGGTAGAATTACAGTATATTAGAAAAAAAACGTGATTGAAAGTCTGTTTTGCCATTGAAACCTATGGGGATGGGTGGAGTTACACAGGTTTCTGCAGCCGAACAGCAGGGGGCGCCCGACCTGTGGTGGCTTCACTTTTAAGAGACGATGCTCTGTCCAGCTTTATACAGTCTATGAATTAAAGTATGATAAGTACAAAAAAGTTGTTCCAATTTAGCACTCTTTAAATATACTGATTAATAATGTGGCAACAAGAAGACTTTAGTATACTATAGAAAAATAATGCTTAGTAAACTTTAATCTACCTTTTTTTTTTTAGTAGGGCACCCAATGCATGTTTTAAAAAAGTACTTTTAATTCAGGTTTATTAGGTCCTCAGGGGCTTTAAAATGTCGTATTATGATCTTCTAAAGTGGTTCACTATAAAAAAGCTCTACTGAGTGTGGTGTGAGTGTTCTCCACAACCTCCTTAACCTTCCGAATCTCTCTTTTTTTTCTTTCTACAGGGTAAAAATGGATAACGATGCAGTCCTGACATGTTTGGGCTACACGGTTCAGAACACCATCGGTCAAGGGAGTTATGGCAAAGTCAAGCTGGCCTTCTCCAAAAAGCACTCGGGCAAGGTGGCCATTAAGATAATGGACCGCTGTACAATGACAAAGTGGTCCGTTAATAATGTCCTCCCCCGAGAATTGGCGGTTCTAAAACGCATAAAGCACCCACACATTGTTCAGGTGCACGAAATTATTGAAACACGCAGAGGGAAGGTCTACATCGTTATGGAGGCCGCCAAAACCAACCTCTCTGATAAGATCTACACTGTTGGCCACGTCTCCTTCGACAGGGCCAAGCAGTGGTTCTCTCAGCTGCTTAGTGCCATGGTCTACCTGCACCAGCAGGACATTGCCCACCGGGACCTTAAGAGTGAAAATGTCCTGCTGACCGCTGACAACCGCATCAAATTGGCAGACTTCGGTTTAGCATTTGTTGGCGAAGGCTTCCCCAACATGACCAACACGTATTGTGGTACTTTGCAATACACGGCACCCGAGGTGATTTTGGGTCTGCCCTATGACCCAATGAAGAGTGACGTCTGGAGCCTGGGTGTCATCCTGTACGAAATGGTCACGGGAGACTTGCCCTTTGATACCACCAACGTAAGAAAGCTGCTTGAACTTCAGCACGAACCTTTACCTCGGGTTAATTTGCTCTGCTTAAGAGGCGGGCAGTCCTGCTACGACCTGCTCTGCAAAATGCTGCAGGTCAATCCGCAGGATCGGGCTTCGATGACAGAGGTGACGCAGCACGATTGGCTGCTGTCGTGGCAAGAAAGGTAATGAAACCATTGTGCTGGACCTGGAACATCAGTTATTGATATATTTAAAATAGACTGAAATCTACTTTCATCTATGTTAGGTATCAGCGCATCTTCAGATGGCAAGGATTGCAAGGTCCACCCACGATCCCACCTGTGTCTGTGGTAAGTCTAAGGACACACCTTACATCACACCTTGCTGTATTATATACAGTGTATCACAAAAGTGAGTACACCCCTCACTATTCTGCAAATATTTAAGTACATCTTTTCACGGGAACACACTTACAAAATTATATAACGGCTTAATAACAGTGTAAATTTGTTCTTCTCTCGAAATAACTAATATACAGCCATTAAGGTCTAAACCACCAGCAACAAAAGTGAGTACACCCCTAAGAAACCGTACCCCTAAATGTCCAAATTAAGCACTGCTTGTCATGTCAGGTGTACATAGGAAGCAAGTGTGTTTAATTTTGTAGTAAAGCTCTCACACTCTCTTATACTGGTCACTGAAAGTTCTAACATGGCACCTTATGGCAAAGAACTCTCTAAGGATCTTAAAAGACGAACTGTTGCGCTACATTAAGATGGCCCCAAAAACACCTCTAAACAGACCACTGCTTTACTGAAGAGGCTGAGGGTAAAGGTGATGGACTGGCCAAGCATGTCTCCAGACCTAAACCCAAAAGAACATCTTTGGGTCATCCTCAAGCGGAAGTTAGAGGAGCGCAAAGTCTCTAATATCCGCCAGCTCCGTGATGTGGTCATGTACAAGTGGAAAAGCATTCCAGTGGCAACCTGTGAAGCTATGGTAAACCCCATGTCCAGGAGAATTCAAGCAGTTCTGGAAAATAATGGTGGCCACTTCAGGAACTTTCACTAAGGGGTGTACTCACTTTTATTGCTGGTGGTTTAGACATTAATGGCTGTATATTGAGTTATTTTGAGGGAAGAATAAACACAGACTACTTTTTATTGTGTCAAAGTGTAATTTTGTCAAGGGTTTTCCCATGAAAAGATAAACTTAAATATCTTCAGAAATGTGAGAGGTGTACTAACTTTTGTGATTCACTGTACTTGGTAGCCGTTGTGCTGGGCCATTCGGCACTCCACCTGGATGTAAGCCGAGCATTTGGGCCATCAACAGGCCTGGGTTTAAACCAGAGCTTGGCTTAACTTCGGCCCAAGTGATTTTGAAATCAGGTGGGAAATATTAAGCCAGATACACTTTTTCTGGTCCCGATTGGCTACAAGACACATAGCAAATGAAACTGTTACTGGTCTAATATGGCACTGCCGTGGAGAGTGGGACCAAGTGGGTAAATAGTGCAGTATAAGATCCTCTCTCTCTCCTCTACATATCAGGATCAAGATGATTCTGCTGGTTCCAGCAGAGTGATGGAGTCCTCTAGCAGTGGAGAAACACCTACACCTGCAACACCATCACCGGCAACACCAACAGAGGAGGAGCCTGAGCCTGAAGAAGACCGCAGTCGAGCTGGCGCAGATCCAACTGACCGCATGGATGAAGTCGAGGGGGAGGAGTTTAGCAGCAGCGGCTGCTGTCCTCCACTTCGTACTGCGATGAGAAGAGTCCTAGGACCGATCCTGAGAGCCTCTCGGTCACTTCGGAAGAAGATGAGGAACGTTTTCAGGTTTAAACCTGAGAGACGCAACTCCTCTTCCTCATCCAAGCAAGGTGTTGCTGGAACTGCCGCTTCTACAGAAGCAGCTCCTGCGCGTGCGACTTGTGGGCACGCGAGACACGTGGACGAGGTTTCAGACATCCCGCTCCAGGGGCCTACAGTTGAGCAGGAAGTCAAGAGGCCGTGGTTCCCTCGGTTTAAGGTAAGTCAGGTGCTGTTTAGTAATTGGGACAGCCCCAGATTTCATACCATTAAGTTACTTCAAATATACAATGCTATATAATGCTGCTTCTCCATCAGCAGCCAGAGTCTGAGAGAGCACAACTGACAGCAATGCTCTTTCTGGGTGGGTACAGTGGCTGACATTTCTAGTGATGGGGGAGTCCTAGTGAGTGGGTGGGGAAATTGGTCTTAAAAATTGGGGACAAAAACTGGAAAAAAAAAAAAAAAAAAAGATTAGAAATGTTTGAGCTGTTTAATGGAGCTGTTTGGAACCCTAGTTATTTGCCTTTGTGACAGCGCTTAAATACGCGCAAAAAATGATTAATTTATTGCACGATAAGTCCATAGTGTGTTTATTGTGCCAGGCCTAGGTATGCACCACTAGCACAGCCCCAGGTAACACAGGGCACTGGCTGAAGAGAACGTCCCGCTCCGTGGGCTGATGCTGGAAGCAGAGTCAGTGCTCCCACAGCCCACAGTGAAGCAGGTGGAAACCAGGAGAGCGAGACTTCGCTCCCGTTCAGATTATTCAAATTACAATTCAGCCTTAAGGTGAGTGAGATTCTTACTTTACAACTATGTACGCCTTATGTAGCCTTATGCTAATATTTAACATCTGTTTATCATTACAGCTACAGAACGCCTGCAGTGCCCTGTTGAGAAAAGAAATTACAAACAACACTGTGCTGCTGAATGATACTTGCAACAGTGCCCCCTTTAGGTGAGTTGAACATTTGGTTACAATAGCTGCAGTGTCTAATATAAACTGTATTAAAGGTGGTTTATTAAGGTTTAAAAAAGTGAAAGACCTCTTCTAAACAGGCGGGGTAAAGTTCAGAAAGGATGGATTGTTCTCAGGTGACCCCAAATATATCCTGCTCCATGGGATTATAATTGAGGCCCACAGTGATGCAGGAACAGCTCCAATGGCTGTTCTGGACTAAGTTTGGTATTCTCAGTACCATTAGCTAACCACACTTTAACTGTGACACTCATTCAGTGGGAGGGATTAATGATGTAGTAACCCTTTGATTGGCTAGTTGGGCCATGCTAATTTATCAAAAGCTAAGGCCAAGGTAGGGATGTGGCATGAGGCCCAAAGTAAAAAAAAAAAACTCACTCGAATTCTTTAATCCATCCGAATATCTTTTTAGTTTTAGCCACGCCCCCTCCAAAATGTACACACCGCTTGTTGTGCAGTAGATGCCCTTAGTATATTTTCACCCCTGCCCTTCAAACAGCCCAAATCTGTAAGTTCATTCTTACTTTTATTCTTGCTGAATACTCATCTTTAGGATGTAATAATTCTCAGGGTTTCTCTGGGCCAAAAAAAACCTCCCAAAAGTCCCAGAATCCCCAGCAGTAATTAGTGCTGTGAACACAGCTTAAAAACTCCAGCCAAACCTCAGTTCACTGTCGCACCTTTGTAGAGGGGTGACCGGTAACAGTGGGTATAGAGATTTGAAAGAAAAAAATCTTAAAAGAAAACAAAAAAGAAAAGAAAAGATCTCAAAAGAAACAAAGGCTCACAAAAAAGAAGCCACAAAATAAGAGAGAAAAGTTGTTTTTTTAGAAGACTTCTTTTATCACGTGACTGTGGCATTTGAAGCTTCGAATGCGTCAATGAACCACCGGAAATGGGCGGGACTGGTTCAAAGGTTTGGCGCTATCCCATGTCTCACTGACTACCTAATAAAGCAGTAAAGCTCTTGATGGCCCGTTTGTGTTGTACAGTATCATTATTGATCTTGGAAACAATATGGAACCTTTCAGCACCTCTAACTCAACCAAGCGTTCCATGGCTTGGGAACATTTTGTGAAAATAGGGAGAAATAGGTTAAGTACTAAATATATTTAAAAATCTTATGTTCATTATATTAACTGTATTGTGTGTTATTCTAATGAAGTTATTCATATTTTAAAGGAGCGTTGTCAGCTCTGTTCCCGGGAGTTGGCATTTAATAATAACACCTTCTCAATGCTGAGACGAGAGCACCTCTGCACCGCATTCCTCCAGTGACAATCTTGGGACTTTATTGGTGTTTTCATATTTTATAATTGTTAAAATGTTCATTTATTTTAACATGAATTCAATGTAAAAATTTACAACAGTTTTATTAAACATTTGTGAATCATTAAATAAACATGTCACCTTTATGATTTTTTTGTGAAAAAACAAATTGCCTAATATACATCTGCATGAGACATTCAGTTGTTTTAGAATTTTAAATCTACATTCAAAGGTTTTTCTTTGTCTTTTGTATTGAACATATGTACGAATCTATGTGTAAAGTTCAAAGCATTCACCCTGTGTTTATATTTCACCACACACAATCGTTCAAATGCCAGGGTCATACACTGACATAATATTTCTTCTAATGATACTAAAAAAAAACAACCAAGTATTTATTGCATCGCTTTCATAATAACAGAGCAGCAGATCAGAAGAGATTCTGAGTGAGCAGTAAATCTCACAGGGTTCATTTGCTTCGTGGTAAAGTGCAGGCTGTAATAATTTATTTCAGCCACCAGATGTCATTCTCTCTGAGGCTTCAATGCCTCGAATCTTTTTCGGCACAATCAGGAAGAAGCTTTAAAAGCTTCAGTGAGGCTTCATCCGCCCATCACTACTTACAATATCTTGAGCAAAAACAAGAACTTAATTTTACCTTAAAACTCGAATGGCTGGGCCTACCGTACATAAAATCAAGGCAATAGTCAGGAACTGATCCTAATAAAACAAACAGTCATTAAACACAAAAGATAAGAAATACTAACAAAGGACTAACACCTCTAGCTTTTAACCAAGTACTTAAAAACAGTAATCATTACCTTAAATGCATGAACCGCATTGGCTTCAAACAGGAGCTTCCAGCAGCAGCTAGAGGGGCAAATCAAAATGGAGAGCAAGGGTGCATGTGTTGTCTGCTTTAAGGGGGTCAAAGGGGCTAATTTACAGGGCCTAAGCCAATCAGAGCATGGAATAAACCATTTTGCTAATTCGCCACTACATGAAGGGGGGAAAACAGCAACAATAAGCATAACCAGGAAGAGACAAAATGGCCACTCCAGGAAGTGGAACACAGCAAAAAGCAAAATAAAGGTCCATGCCATCACATACACCTGCTTTTAACTTTTGGACTAACTTGTCAAATGCTTGTTAAATTTCCTTAAATGCTTTGTGGTTTCAGAGACCCTGGAGAAATCAGATGTGCTGGAGAACCGTCACCTTAAGATTTAAAGTGTTTGTCTTAACCTTCTACTCAGGAACATTGGGTCGAAGATTCATTTAATCCACTACATATATACATACTGTATATATATATATATATATATATATATATATATATATATACTATACAATATCACACATCAAGTCCAGTTTGTAGAGTTTTCATACTGGTTATACTTAAGTCTGTCATCTTTATTTTACATCATTCTGAAGTGGCTGAATGCATTCGTTGGGAGAGATGTTCAAAACATTTGAACCTAATGTGATCCCAGACAGGTATTAAGTCTAGTTTTGTACCACACAGAATATTGAGTGGAGATTATCCACTAAAAGTAAAAAATATCTATGACTAGAATTAATCAGGCATAATAATAGTGACAAATCTTTATAGAACACTTCTGTTTTTAGCAGATTTAACTTCTTGTTTTTGTCTATGTTTCATTAAACATTTAAAAAAAAACTTATTCAAGAGTAACAAAAGGAATAATCTAATTACACACTTTTCACACAATATCTACTCTTTATATTCTCTTTTCACAGATCCAAAAAAACTGACGATTACAGGGATAATCAGCCCAGTTCTTCACAGGATCAAACCCATAGCCGCATAAAGCACAGTCCTCTTCTCCATTACTGTTGGGTTCTCCAGGGTACCAGAACCTATCAGAGAGAAGGAGAGTATCAGAGTGTTTATCAGAGCAGTGAGGAGTGAGAGTCAGTAACTGCATCATGATCAGAGTTCAGTTCAGGAGTCTCTTACTTAGTGATCAGTTCTGATCCGTCCACCCATTTCCAGACCCCCTCTGTTACACTGTCACCCAGACCAATCCAAACCATCTTATCTTTTCTCAACACGTTAATGAAGACCTGTTGAAGTACAATAACTGTTTACACATTTTCAACAAGCCGCTTCACACACTTAATTACGATCACCTCCTTGTTTCTACACTTAGAGTCCACTTTATTAGCTGGAAGGACATCCCCCCAGGACGCCATCCATCAGCCTATCAGGAGCATGCTCAGAAGATGCTGGGAGCCCATAATAGTGAAAGTGGATAAGCCTATGATTTCAGGGGGTTAATTGTTTTGGTTTCCATTGACTGTTGTTATGTCATTTTGTTCTCAACTAATTATACAATTTATATCAGTAAAGACTTTAAACTTCTCTTCTCAACCTTTCTCAGTCTTTTGTAGAGATATGAAGTGTGCTCCCAGTGTACATGATCAGTGGAACTAATAAAATGAACAGTGAGTGTAGAAACAAGGCGGCAGTTATCTGTTTTACACTCTTAATCAGAGGCGGGGCCTCGACCAAATCTGTCCTTCATAGGGGCCCCCAAATCTGACCATCCCAGCTACAGTAAATACACCAAAAGGACGAGGATGTGAATCACTTATCTAACCAGCCTGTACTGATTTCTGCCCCCAATACCCCTTTCAATAACCTCCAATAGCCTTTAATAGTCTTCAGTAGCCTTCAACAGTCTAACCTTGCAGCCGTGGTGTGTCCACTAAACTCCGTAGTTATAAACATCCTGAGGTTAGCAGCGCGATAACTGACCTGTTTATAATGTAATCCCAGCAGTGACTCATGCTCTAAACGGCTGCTGTTAGCTGATTGGGCTGAAAGATGAACTGTAGAGAGCTGTATTATCCGGTTAGTGGGGTGATCTTAAGAAAACTGTAAAAAAAATAATAAAAAAAAAACGCTGCAGACTGCCCATGGCTGGGCTGTAGCTCTGACTAAGTAAAAACAGCGGGGCTTGTGCTGCTGCTGCTGCAGCTCCGACTAGTGGTTGGATGAGGAACTGCAGCTTCCTGTAAGCGAGCAGTTTCACCGGCCATCCACACACAGCTCTGATAAACTGCTTAACCCAAAACTCCTGAATCAGATCGGCTAAAATCAGAAGAATATCTGCCGATCGCCGATACCGTATTTTGGCTGAAAATCGGCCGATACCGATACACTGCCGATCGATCATTACATCTCTAGTTATTTGGTTTATGTGTGTGTTTCAAAAATGAGGGCCCCTTGTTTATATTTTGCCTAGGGCCCCAAAATGGCTAGATCCACCCCTGCTCTTAATGTTGAGATAAACAGTATTAAACATTTTTATATATGATTATTCACAGGTATTCCACCAACAGGAATATTTAATCAGTGTAGATCTCTCTCTCTCTCTCTCTCTCTCTCTCTCTCTCTCTCTCTCTCTCTCTCACCTGTTCTTCTTTGCTGTTGATGATCAGCAGGTCTGCTCCTCTCTCTCTGCAGTCGTCTCTGCTCTCAGTCCAGTTCTTCCTCTCAGTAGAGACGTAGTAAAGACTGAAGCTGAAGTAGATCCACCCTTCAAAAGTTACATAAAAGCAGTGCATTATGAGACAACACCTATGGTCACTTCTGGGTCACGATTGCTTGATGTCCTTCAGAGTAATTGGAATTATGCAATAACAAAAGTTAAGTAAAGTAGGAGTTACATTGTTGCATAAAATACTGGGGAAACTCTAGGCCGGGAAAGCTAGTTATGTTTTTAATGTTTTTAGGGTTTGTCATTTTCATTTTTTGTCACATGCAGTTTTTTCCTCTTGTTTCCAACACCAACTAATCCTCTAATCCTCTAAGCACAACAAACCATTCAAACGGCAGTCTCTCCACAAACACTCTCCACTTGCAATGTTGAGGGTGTAATAAAATTTTTCCAAAAGTTTTCCAACTTGACCAGTAAGTGGAGAGTGTTTTGGAGAGACAGCTGTTTGAATACGTTCCCAACCAGAAGCCATGAGACAGGCTCATTTCAAAATCGCCTTGATATAAGCCTTAAAATTGGGGATATAAGTAGGCTCATTCAGCTAAGCAGTTTAGAACTCCAGCCCGAAATTTTTTTCTTTACTTTCCATTACTTCTCTCAAGCACTATGAACTGAATGCTATTTTTATATTTGCACTTGATGAACACCTTCAAATAACACTTAAATCTAACTTCATAGAGTAAATGTGTGAATGGAGAATTAGAATGGTGTTCTTAATAAAGTGATTAAAAACTGCGCTTAATCACTCACCCAGTTCAGAAAACCTTCTTTGAAACGCGTCCCTCTCTGCAGTCAGGTTGGTGTTACTGGTCTTTAACTGGTTCCTCTCTGCAGTCAGGTTGGTGTTACTGGTCTGTAACTGGTCTCTCTCTGCAGTCAGGTTGGTGTTACTGGTCTGTAACTGGTCTCTCTCTGCAGCCAGGTTGGTGTTACTGGTCTGTAACTGGTTTCTCTCTGCAGTCAGGTTGGTGTTACTGGTCTGTAACTGGTTTCTCTCTGCAGTCAGGTTGGTGTTACTGGTCTGTAACTGGTCTCTCTCTGCAGTCAGGTGGTTGAACTGGATCCACAGCACTGTGCTGGCAGTCAGCAGGAGAACACACAGCAGACCCAGACCCACTGCAGCCAGTCTGTAGCGTCTGTTTCCTGCAGAGCGACTCTCTATGAGGAAGAAACAGATCCATGAACTTTACTCATAGAAACAGTAAATACATTAATATTTCAAAGGTCATGGGATAGCAGTATGTAAGTTTATCATGAATGGTCAGTGAGTACTGGGAAAGGATGTGAAGCCTCCTCCAGCTAGTGACGCCACTCTTTAAGAGCTAATATAAAAGCTATTAGTTCTCTATCATCAATGACATAATTATGCTCTGCTGCAGAAAGCTTGTGTGAAAAGAAAGATGTGGGGTAAAGTTTGAGTTTATAGTTTTAAGTTACCACAGAGAACAATTAAAAATGTAAAAAGAAGATACAAAACACTGGCAAAACTGGTCAAATCACAAGGTTGACAAAACACATGAATATTAAATCTTCATTTGGGTGCCTTGAATTTGTGGAAGACATCATAAAATCTGAAGATAACGAAAGGATTTGGCATTGCCAAAGTTTAGCCAAATATTTTTGGACTTCAGCATATAGCCAAATTTTTTTGGAATTTATTTAGCATTTTTCACCTACATTGTAAGTATAGTGAAATCATCATTTCATCATCAAATAATCAAATTTTGGACACAGTTCAGCAGCTAAAGTTCGGCAAAACTTTTTGAAAGTTGAAAGCTTAGCAACCACTCTTCAGACAGAAACAGCTTAGCAACCATTTTATTTTTCATTGATATTAGCGAACTTTTCCAAGTTAACTTAAAGGTTGTTCACAAACTTTCCCTTCCTAGTTTAAAAACTGCTTTTTGTATTTACTCAGATAATCTTTGTGTGATTGCTTTATTGCTTTATGATCTTTTTATCTGCATGTTGTTTAATGCAGATGATTAGATCATGAGTCCAAAGCAGCCTGATGATGCTGAGGAGTCTAATGCAAAGTTGTTAATGTTACTGGTGTTTTGCAGATGTTAGAATTTAGACACAGCAGTGCAGAGTAATGTGAAGATGTTGATGATGCAGCTACTTACCGTTGAGCTGGGAATCTGCATTCTCTGGGTGAGAGGTGATCACAGCTCCAGTATTAGTGTGGCAAATATAAGATTTTGTCTTCTTAGTGTGAACGACGCCAGATTTACTTTGGTTGCTTTTGACTTGATGAACCTCTATGTTCACCTCTTCTATGTCTTCATATACATTTTCATTGTCTGAAACATATCCCTCATTTGCATAGATATCATCCTTCGTCTCCATTCTACTCTGGAGAAATTTACAGTGTCTGTAGAACACACTCTCCTAAATCTCCAATAGTGGCTTTGTGTCTGTGTGTGTGTGTGTTGATGGCACTGATAGGTGTGTGCCTGTAGGGGTGTGGTGATGCAGAATCTGCCAGGAAGTGAACACCCCTACCAAGTTTCTTATTTTTTGCATGTTTGTCACTCTTAAATGCCTCAGATCATAAAATTAGTGTAAATATTAGTTAAAGGCAACACAAGTAAACACAAAATGTAGTTTTTAAATGAAAGTGTTTATTGTTAAGGAAGAACATTTGTGTTGCATTTGTGTTAAATTGCAATGAGTCTTTCACAGCGCTGTGGTGTAATTTTGGTCTTTGCAGAATTGTGGTAATTCCTCCACACTGGAAGGTTTTCCAGCATGAACCCCCTTTTTAATGTCACGCCACAGCGTCTCAATAAGATTCAGTTCAGGATTTTGACTAGACCACTTATCTAGACAAGTTCCATTTATTACAGCAAGTTTTCCAGGTCATGAAGCAGCAAAACAGCACAGATCATCACACTACCACCACCACAATGTTTTACTGTAGGTATGATGTTCTTTTTTTCTGAAATGTGGTGTTACTTTTGTGCCAGATGTAATGGGACACAAACCTTGCCAATGTTTAGCTTTTGTCTCGTCAGTCAACATTTTCCCAAAAGTCTTGGGGATCATCAGGATGGTTTCTGGCAAAATTGAGCTGAGCCTTGATGTCCTTTTTGCTCAGCAGTGGTTTTTGTCTTGCAGACCCTTTTTGGGGTGTTGAGGATGAGGAGGGCTGGTAGTTATCGAACATCCTCACCTCACTAATGCTAAATACAATCAAATCCTTACAGCAATGCTGCAAAATCTAGTAGGAAGACCAAAGAGTGCATTATACAACACTAGTAAAGAACAGGGGTGTCACCATGTTTTCCTTCTTATTCAATTGGTCTCACCACTGGGTGGTGGTGGGTAGCTAAGTAAAGTAAAGCTAAGTAAACAAAACAGAGCTACACTGAGGAACCCTGAGTGTTCCGGTAAGCCAGGGTGAAATTAGCTAGTGGTTTGTCCCACGTTGCTTGTTTTAACACGGTACACACTCAGGCTGCAGTCCAATATACTCACCTCTGATTGGCAAAAGCACTAGCACTTAGCGCAGTCAGTGGCTAATGCCAATAATGCTCCAGCCTCAGTGCTGGGGAACTAAACTGAAACTCCTGTATAACTCTGTACTTTAGCAGAGTTGCTTACAGAAGCACACTGAGCAAAATGTGCAACAAACTTTAGACAACCTTTCTTTCATGAACAACATTATTACGTGCAAAACGTGATAAACATTTGAACTAATCTCACAATCTAACAACAGACCAGACATTATCTTCATCTTCCACAATGTAAAATAACCTTTTGTTCTGGTTTTCTCTATAACTAATTTTCATATGCCTGCTCTCTTTCAGAATCCTGTTTATCTGATTACAGTTTTTTTTTTTGTCCGCATTTGATAATTATCTTCCTTACAGTATAGCTTTGGGTTATGTGACATATTTTTCTTTAAATTCTCATTTTTCGCTTACTTATGTGACGCCAGACAGAGTGGAGTGACGCTAGCCGAGTCAAATGAACAGACTGGTTTATTTACAGGCTGATAACCAGATATTACAGACACAAAAGCCAAACAAACAATAATCTCACCAAATACCGGAGCCGTAGAAGTAGAAACAGTCCGTGTTCTAAACCAAAAGACAGTTCAATCAAGGATTAAATCCAAAAGGGGCAAAACAAGAGACATAAACCGATAAACCAGAAAATAGGGTCGTAACGAGAAGGCACTAGAACAGGGGTCAGCAACCCGCGGCTGCGCGTGGCTTGTGAAAATAAATTATAAGTATTTAATTAAAGTGTATTTTATTTTGTGTTAGTTTCTTTTTTTTAAATTGTTCTAAATTGGAAGATTATTGTAATCTTGAAATATTAAAACAAAATGATATTTTATTCTATTTCATCGCTCAAAATAAGCGTCACACTTGCGAAAGCCAAAGCGCCAAAGCGCCGTCCATGTATCGAAACTTTCAACCCCAGGTAGGCCAAGTATGGAGAAATGCAAGAAAAGAAAAATATCTCGGCGTGTTGCTTTTTTTGTTATTATATTTTTAAAGAATTCAAAGGGCCGTATTGTACACCCTGGGCAAGTCGTGTCATGAAGCTCGTTGCTATCTTACACCCTGGCAACAGTCTTGTGCACAGGTTGTTAAAATAGCTTCTGGTGTATCCACTGACTGATTAAAACCCTGACAACAGTCAACAAAATACCACATATTACCGCCACCCCACTCCCACAACAAGCAACACTTCTAGACCACAGAAAAAAAAAAAACACGGCCCAGAGCCTTCAGGAACCAAAAAAAAAAAAAAATCAAAAATGTGCACAGTAACTATTAATTACTAATAGTTATATTTTCCCTGATATTTATAAGGATTTATAATTATGTTCAGTAGACAGACTTAATAATTGTTGCTTATGCTGTTTGAGAATTGGACAGATGCACCTGATGCTCATTCTCACTCATCCTGCAGTTTTGGAAATAAAAAATGAAAACAGAAAAAACACTTCGACTGAACATAAATTTGTTTTTTAAATTTGAAAAATACCAAAGCATGTTGCTACCGTGCTCTCGCTTCTCGCGCTGCCTGTCAGTTCTCCAAAGCTCCCGGTGAAACCAAATGTGAAGATCTATAAAGGTATATGTTCGTTTCTCATCACCAGGTCACATATATTAAAATATAAAATATATTAATTCTTTACTGGTTTCGTCCGCTCTCTAAAACAGGCATTGCGCCTCTGTCTTGGTAAAAAAAAAGTTTAACGTTTCAATAGATGACGTCGGATCAAGTGTAGTTTAAGCAGCAAAGCAATACTATAAAACACACTATAACCAGAATCTTTACTGAAATGTTATTTATTGTTATTGAGGCAAAGTGATCAGAGCGAAGTTACAAAAATAATATAAAACTTAATCAGTTCAACTTCAGATGAGTAAGGACCAGGGGTGGGTTTCCCGAAAGCGATCAATGTTAAGTACGAGTTAACGAAGTTCTTAGCGCTACACTCTAAGAAATATAAGTACAGATTTGTACTTAAAAGAGTACAAAGCTTGTCGCTGGGGCTGTACCTTATATTGAGGCACAAAAAAGTACCTTTCAGTGAAAGTCCTTTTTTGTACCCTTGGTTTTTGTGGCAGTAAAGATCATAAAGATTATAAACATTATCATCAACTAAATATGGCTCAAAAACTTGATACAAAATTGTCTGGCTTTCAAAAAAAAAAATGTGCAATTTAAATATATATTGTTCATTAGTACAGTGATGCAGAATACTGAATGTACCTTTTGGCTGGTTAAATGGTACAAATTTGTACTTATTGCTGTTAGAAATGACTTTGTACTTCAGAGGGAACAAATCTGACCCTGTAAAGACCAATATTGTACCTTTGAGGGTACAATTATAAAGAGTGTACCTTCGAGTACAAAAAAGTACTCATGTCGTACCTCTGTTTTTTAGAGTGTACGAAGCTTTCGGGAAACCCACCCCTGTAAAGTTAATTAAATACTGTCAAATATATGGGACAGGTTGAGGTTTTGGTGTGCTGTTTCCATGATTTAAAAGTGAAACTGATGTCAGTTAGTCATTGTTGCAAACCCAACTTTTACATCAACATACAACAATAAACAGAATACTAAATAAAATAACATTGTTCTTCCCTTAAATGAGCGTCTTGGCGAGGCCTGTGCTGTAGGGCCTTGGTGTCCGGTGTCAGCGGTGTCAGAGTGTAAAAGAATTTCAGAGTCAGAAAGGCTAAAGATAAGTTCATGATGAACTCCAGGAGCGCCTCTCTACTGTAACGGAACATTCGGGAGAAGAACTGTATGTGTAAAGTAAGTACTAAAGTTAAAATAAATAATAAATAGTGTCAGTTGCCGGGGGAACACACAAAGATGTCTGCCATGGTGGGTAAGCAGGCTATGAAGCCAAGGTGCTAGTAAGCAGGCTAAATACATAATTAAAACGCTTGGAATAACAAAGATATAGTGTTTTTTTTTTTTTTTTTGCAAATGTACATTTATTTTTTAAGTGTTCCTGATATTATGGTAATAGTACATGCAATCTGAACAAGATTCTGTGAAATATTTTCTTGGTTATCCAAGACAGCATCAAATAGGACATGTGAAGTTGGATGGATTCTGGATGCAAAAAGGTATAGGTGGAGGGGTAAAGACTTGATTGAAATATGTTTTAAAAAACATTATACTATTAAAAATAGCATAGAATTACAGCGCACTACAAAGCACTACACTCACAAAAATAAACCTAACCCTTCAGAAGACGCCAATTATGATTTTTCCGGAGGCTTAATTTATTCATGTTTTGCAAATTTCCTTGCTCTTCGTGGCCTGTTGCCCAAGGCCTGTACTCTATTCACAATCCCAACTGTCCTTTCACATGGCGCTCATATCCTATATCCTTTTTCAACACTAACTGATTCATTTTAGGCAATTAAAAAATACTGATTAAAGGCATTAATCCCTAAAAAATGAAATGCAAATAAAATATTATTTGCTATCAGGGTCTAGTATCAAAAAGTTTTCATTAACAAAAAACCGTCAGATAAACCGCCCTCAGACAAAGAGCAGGTGTATGCAAATTAGTCCTACAGAACTAAAACAAAAAGCTAATTTACATTGTGGTAGACAGATGAGGTACATTACTGATGTTAGAATGTGATATTAGTTGTAATGCTTGTATGTTTTGCACGTACTAATGTTGTCCATTAATGAAAGGCTGTCTAAAAAGTTAGTAGCACAGACGCTCTGGTTGCTTTTACATAAAATACATAGATTTAAATATTAAGGGCACTTGCAGTGTCAAAATAAACATGCATTTTAAAGAAACATAAATATCTTCAACAACACTTTCAAAAATGCTTTTTTTAATGGCTCTTTATCTACAGGCTACAGCTCACACTCACGCTAGATATTCCTCCTTCAGCGCTAAAATTAGCTGAAATACTGTGGAGAATAAGTCCACAGAAAAAATAAATTATTATAAATAAAGCTCTCCTTTCCCTCAGAATGAATCGCGATTTTTTAAAAAGGACAAATTAAACACTTAAGTTGAGTTAACTCAGATTTTAAGGCAGCAGTGTACAAGAGAAAATTAAGTTGACAATACTTACATTTCCTATGTAGTGTCAATAGACTGTTTTAAGTTGACACTAACTGATAAAGTATGTTAGCACTACTTGAGAAAATTAAGTTGTAACTATTTGAAAAAGTATGTTAGCACTACTGGAGAAAATTAAGTAGTAAATACAATGACTACTTTTGCTTGATCTACCTAATTATCTGATGCAAAACTTTGACATGATTTTTTTAAGTAGATCAAGCACACTATTTTTTTTTACAGTGTGGTGTCTTACCCGGTATATGCTGTTATTTCTGTCAGCATACTTGAAGTAATAAATTAAGTAAGCTGCCCTTTACACGCGTGTATTAAAGCAGTGAATTATCAGTGCCGCACTAGGCCTAAGAATCGCTGCATTAAAGTAATAAAAGCGCAGTTATAAACGGATCAGTGGTTTGTTATTGTCGTTAAAGAAAGGTTTAACCGTTTTTTAATACAATGGTTGTAAATTGAAGTAGAAATTCGTGATTATAATAAAGAGCTTCGGTATTACAGTTTGTTTACATGAAAGTCGAATTCTTGATTCATGGGGATGCCATTTCGGCGAATGTATATGTATATAGTGTCATCTAAGCCACAAATGTAAGAAATGTTTTAACGAATTGAGGAATTGAGTCAAGGTCGTTTTGCTGTGCAGGGCGACGGCGCTACCCGCTGCGCCACCGTGCCGCCAAAACGCTCCCATAATCTCCACAAACACCCATAATAAAAATCCAGCTCCGCGATTTATACTAAAGAAAAGGATAGGATAACCTGTTTTTTTTTTCAGTGGATTTATTCTCCTCATTATATCAGCTGATTTCAGTGTTGAAGGAGGAAGACCTAGCGTGAGTGTAAAGTGTAGCGTGTAGATAAAGATTCCTGTTTTTAGGGATCATTTTAATGGTTTGTAACTTGAAATTGCTAAAAGTGTTGCGTCTCTCTGCCCATATGATGAGTTTTAATGCTTTCTTCTGAGCGTGAATCGGATTTAAAGTGACGTGTATGATTGTTTAATACGGTGGCCGAGAAATCCCAACGCAGTGCAAATTGAAAAGCGCTGCAAAAGCACAAAACACATCCATCAAAATTACAACACAGGCGCAGCAACTAGAAAAACGCGCTGCAAATAGAAAAACGCGCTGCAAATAGAAAAACGCGCTGCAAATAGAACCACAACACAACGGAAGTGAGTCACAACACAACGGAATTTTCCCGGGGGACCTTAAAAGATACTGTACCAGCTAAGCTGCGTCTTCAGTAACGTCTCGGACTTCACTATGTGTACAAAGGACAATAAGTGGCAAACAAGGCGTTTTGTGAAGCAGAACTTTTAATAATATGCACACAACCGTGGTAATCACAGGTAATAAACATAACTTACTTTTCAGAAGCTTGTTTGCCACTTATTGTCCTTTGTATACAGCTGGTACAGCATCTTTTAAGGTCCCCCGGGAAAATTCCGTTGTGTTGTGACTCACTTCCGTTGTGTTGCAGGCATGCAAAGCAGAGCTTGGCTCAGCACAGACATTGTGCAATAACCTCTGTCTTCTAAAAAAAAAAAGTTTTAATAAATAAGGTCAGACAAGTGTACTAAAATTAATGTTATTAAACTTACTATAGCTAAATATTTACTGATAATTAATCAAGAGAAACCAGGCAAAATTGCAACTCTCTCTCTATCTCTTTCTTTCTTTTGCAGTGCTGTGGACCTGTAAGTATAAATGCAGTACCTGTAAGGACCTGTAAGTAAATATTGTCAAATATAAAGGATAGGTTGAGGTTTTGGTGAGCTGTTTTCATGATTTGAAACTGAAACTAACTGAAACTTTTATTATTGTGCATTATCAGAAAGCCTGTGATTGTTTTAAATGAGTTTTTTTAACGAGTTTATATTTTATATATATATATATTTTTTGCCATGATTCCCATGTTCTTAGTTTATTGATATAAATGTAATAATTTCTTATCGTTCTTATCATTTTAGTTTACTTTCACTGCTATAATATAAATTGATGATATAAATTCTTTACTTAAGATCTTTTTAAAATGTCCTATTTTTCCTTTTTATGTTTATATTTTATTCGTCTATAGTAAATGTCAGTATATTTTTTATCCTTTTTAAACTGTAAATGCTCAGCCATTGTAAATGAGAGTCCCCCTTCAGTGTAAATAATTGATTGCTTGTTTAATATTCAGTGTTGCAAACCCAGTTTCTTCATAAACAATGAACATAATAAAGAATAAAATAACTTTACGTTTCTCTTTATAAAAGCTGCTGGTTTATCTTCACAGGGTGACATGCAGTCAGTTTCCTATGCGCTCTTAAAATAGGAATGAACAGAAGTCAGCGCTTCTGTGTCTTAAAGGGGATGGATACTGGCACACTGATTGGTTTATTTCACGTTATCACACCCATGAACAATTAAGGGAATTAAAACACGCCTTTTGCGCCGTTGCACAACGCGTATTTTCTGGCCCTTACGATACATTCCAGGATTTTGGTACATTTCCTGTCCCACCACTTAAATTTCAAATGTACATATCCAAAATATCCAAATGACTATTTTTGTGAACAATGTACTTGTTATAAGACAAACTGTAAAATTTGGTGGAAAAACAAGCTCCTTAGATATTATTCAAAAGACCGAATACCTTTGGACCACCTCAAAAATGGCCGTTTTCTCTTGTCCCACACATTGGGTGAACAACTCCTTTGGCAAATTTAACAATTAAAATTAGCTCTAATGACTTCCTCTTGTATATTGTTGATATGCCTCTCCTTTACTTATGAAAACATCTTCTTTGGTCTACATTGTTTTGCATGTTACAGTTTTTATGCTATTAACTGGTGTCCCACAACATGCGCTCAACCATTCAAATCCTTTAAATATATGTTGATTTAATGTCAGACTTTCAACACTAACTAATTTATTTTAGGCAATTAAAAAACGCTGTTTAAAGGCATTCATCCCTAAAAATTAAATGCCAAGAAAATAATATTTGCTATCAGGGTCTAGTATCAAAAAGTTTTGATTAACAAAAAACTGTTTCGTCAAATAAAAAGCCCTCAGGCAAAGAGTAGGTGTATGCAAATTAGTTCTACAGAACTAAAACAAAAAGCTAATTTACATTGTGGTAGACAGATGAGGTACATTACTGATGTTAGAATGTGATATTAGTTGTTATGCTTGCATGTTTTGCACGTACTAATGTTGTCCATTAATGAAAAGTTGTCCAAAAAGTTTGCAGCACATACGCTCTGGTTGCTTTTACATAAAATACATATTTAAATATAAATAAAGATTTAAATATTAATGGAAATCAAAATAAACATACATTTTAAAGAAACATAAATAGCTCCAAAAACACTTTCAAATTTGTTTTTTTTTTTTTTTTTCAAAAAATGACTCTTTATCTTCACGCTACAGTTCACACTCACGATAGGTCTTCCTCCTTCAGCCTAAAATCAGCTGATATAATGAACCGCTTTCCTTTCCCTCAGTATGAATCGCGAAGCTGAAATTCTAGCCAAAGCGGCATTTGCGGAGATGATCAGAGTTTTGAAGGTTTTCTGGTGACTAAAGACCCAAGGCCTTACAGCACCTTTAGCGGAATTTGATTCCAGTTTTTGTATTTAAGGGGGAAGCATTTCATTTTGATATTTGTGTGATATGACTTTCCTAAAATCTGAATATGAAACAAATTACTTTTAATCCTCCACGGCTCCATGTTTGAGAACATTTTTATTGCCTTTATAATTCACTGCTGCTTATGCATCTAGAAATAAATGTATTTGTAAGTTTTAATTTCAGTTTTATTTTATACCCCCTATACACTCTCACTACACTACACTATCTTTAAGTTCTGGTTATGACTGGCTATTATATTTGTTGCTTTCATTTAATTTAATTTCATAGTTTCAACTAGTTTCAGAAAGACTTTCCAAGTTAGAAAAAGTATTCTTAGCTTTTCGAGATGAGTAAGGACCTGTAAAGTTAATCAAATATTGTCAAATATAAAGGATATGTTGAGATTTTAATGAGCTGTTTCAATAATTTGAAACTGAAACTAACTGAAACTGATACTTTTATTAATCTGCGCACTATCAGAAAGCCTGTGTGATTGTTTAAAATTAGTTTTTTTAATACGTTTATATTTTAAATTATTTATTTTTTAATTCATTTTAATTATTTTATTGATCAAATTATATTAAAACATTTATATATTTTTCCCTATGATTCCCAGGTTCTTCGTTTATTATATAATTTTTAAAAAAAAATTATCATTCTTATCATTTTACTTTATATTCACTACTATTATTTTTTTCTTCATAAGATACAAATTCTTTATTTTTATATATATCAGTTTTTATGATCTTTTAAAAATGTCCTATTTTTTTCTTTTTTTTAAGTATATATTTTAATTGTCTATAGTAAATGTCAGTTTTTATTTCTAATTTAAAAAAAAATATTTTTAATCCCTTTTAAACTAAATGTAAATGCTCAGTGGCATTGTAAATGAGGGTCCCCCTCCAGTGTAAATGACGGTTGATCGCTTGATTAACATTCAGTGTTGCAAAACCAGTTTTTACATAAACAATAAAGAGAATAAAGAATAAATAAAAAAAACATTACTGTTCCCTTATTTCAGCTGCTTCCCTTATTTGAACAGCGTGATGCGCAGTCAGTTTATGCGCTCTTAAAATAGGAATGAACAGAAGTCAGAGCACAGCTCCCTCTTAAAGGGGATGGATACTGACACACTAATTGGTTTATTTCACGTTTAGCCCAAAACACACCCATGAATAATTAAGGGAATTAAAACACGCCCTTTGCGCCGTTGGAGCTGGCAAGGCTTATTTTTCGTGCCCTTACATACCAAAGACACAGGACACGCCCCTAAATCCAGCTGCTGTGCCCATCACTAATCCCTACACACTTCCAGTATTTATAATTCCACCTACTCTGCCATGAATGCGCTGATAATATGTTATCATCAGGGGCTCTAAAATAACACTGTTACTCTGGACAAACTCTGGGTTGTGTCAGCTTGCAACTAAATAAGACTGATCACTTTCGGGAAACACACCCCTAAATAAAAATCAGGCCCGTACTGAACCTCTGATTCCAGCAATTCACTCTATCTATTTTTTGATAATAAAATTTAAATTGAGAAATCGACAGAAAGTAACAAGCACATCCTGTGACTGATATACGACAAAATTTCATTACCGAAGATAGGTTAAGAGGATCTAGAACTGTAAAAAATATATATATATATTTAAATCTGTACACTTTAAATCTGTAGACCTGGCTAATGACAAAACCTCACAATAGCAAAGACATGGTTACACCCTAAATCAAGCTGTGTGGTGTGCGATTAAAGGCTCGCCTATAGTTGCTAGTTTCTTTACAAAGAAGTAAAAATTGGCCCACAAAACTACATATAGCATAGTAAATATATGAGATAGATAAATGTAATTGCATGAAGAATTGAAAAACATGGACATTTTAAGAAAATAAGTGTAAAAATAAGAATAGCTCAGAAAACTGTACTGTAAGGACAATGATTATAAAATGCAGAGAAAATGTAACTCCTGAAAACTTAGCAATACCTGTTCCGCATCAGATAAACAGGATTCAGAGGAAGAGCAGGCGTATTCAAATGACTAACACAGAACTTCAACAAAAAGCTAATTTACTTAGATTGTTGTAGACAGATAAGGTACACTACTAATCGTGAGATTAGTTGTAATATTTGCATATTTTGTACACTACTGTTGTCCAGAAGTGAAAGGTTGTAAACAAAGTTTATATCACAGATGGTGAGTTTGCTTTTATATAAAATATAAGTCATATAATATAAGTCAATGAGAGTGATCGGGGGCGATGTTCGTCCATGTGGGGCGTGTTGTGTAACCAGGTGAGATTGTGACTGATGTGAACGCCGAGGAATTTGAAGCATTTTATCCTCTCCACCTTTCTCACCTACTGTATGTACAGGGCTGTGTGTAGCTCATGTCTCCGTCTTGAACCAACAATCATTTACTTTGTTTTGTCTGTGTTCAAGAAAAGATTGTTGTCATCACTAGGACACTGGGGAGATCAGTCCTTATTTTACTATGGTTAAAATCGTTGACACCAATAAACACTGCATAAGGGTGTGCGGTATCTTGTTTACTGATTGTATCAGAAACTGAACTGAACATTTTTATTGCCTTTATAATTCACTGCTGCTTATGCATCTAGAAATAAATGTATTTGTAAGTTTTAATTTCAGTTTTATTTTAGTTCAAATGTTTTTTCAATTATTTCCGTTTTGTCAGGTACAGCAACCCCCTATACACTCTCACTACACTACACTATCTTTAAGTTCTGGTTATGACTGGCTATTATATTTGTTGCTTTCATTTAATTTAATTTCAAAGTTTCAACTAGTTTCAGAAAGACTTTCCAAGTTAGAAAAAGTATTCTTAGCTTTTCGACTCTCGATCAGCTAACTTCAGCGCTGAAGGAGGAAGATCTAGCATGAGTGTGAAGTGTAACGTGTATGAAGAGTTGTTCTAGTATTTTGTTTTTTTATTTTATATTTTCTATCTTAAAATGTTTTTCTGAAAGTGTCATGTTTTCCAGTCCACAATGATGAGTTTGATGCTTTCTTCTAAGCGTGAAGCGGATATAGAGTGATGAATGTTCTGTTTTGATAGTTTTATTATACATATATTCAAATGTGTTGGATTGCAGTGAAGGAGGATGACCTTGCTTTTGACCTATGAAATTTAAGCAAAAAACAAATATTATAGCCAGTTATCAATCTATTTAGAAGTTAAAAAGTAAGAACGTGTTTTTTAGGGATGTGCTGTAATAATTACCTTAGTAAAAAAAAAAATCTCAGTTGGCATCTGGCTGAAAGCAGCATACACCCTGGACCGGCCGCCAATCCCTCGCAGGGCACAGAGATACACAAACACATTCAATCACACCCTCACACCTAGTGAGCACCCGGAGGAAACCCACGAGAACACGGAGAACGTGCAAAGTCCAAGCCAGAAAAAAAGCCCTGGCCGGCTTGCTGTGAGGCGACAGCGCTACCCGCTGCGCCACTGTGCCGCCCAAACTATCCGATCATCTCCACAAAAATCCGCTTTGAAATCCAGCTGTTTTTTCAGTGGATTTTTTTCTCTTCATTATATCAGCTGATTTCAGCGCTGAAGGAGGAAGCCCGTGAGTGTGAAGTGATGAAAAGTCCTTTTAGGCGAGTCAAAAAAACGTACATTTTTATGTTTTTTATCTTGAAATTATGTCTTTAAATTGTTATGTCTCCCTGTCCACAATGATGAGTTTTGATTTTTTTTTTTTCTGAGCGTGAATTGGGTATACACACCGTCGGATGTGTTTTCACTTCACAGTTGTGGATTAAAACAGTGTTTAATATGTAAAACTCATCCTTATGACTAAAAAGCATGCTGCGAGAAACATTGTGTATAGTTCCTTATATTAAACTGACCTGGTTTACCCAAACTAATCACAACGAGAGTCCTCATTTGGCTTTTGATTACACTGTGCTGTTTGATGTGAAGGAAAATGAAAGATAAAGCGTAATTTACACACAGAAGTGACCAAAATCGCGAGTCTCTTAGTTGCGCCCACAAGTTAACGTCATGCGCGCGCCCGCGAAGGGGAGTCGGATTTCGGCACAACACCTGTTCATGGATAAAGTCCCGCCTTTAGAAGAATCAGAACCCGGCCCCCCTACCCTCGCTGCCAGTTTTAACAGCAGGCCGCGCCAGCAGCTGACCTTAAAACACATTTTTCTAAAAGCTGGGTAAAAATACACATCTGTATCAAAACACACAGATCAAACCCACTGTGTGCTTAATAAAATGCAGCTTGTGTCTTGGTTAGCTTAACTTTGGGATTAGATAGATAGGTAGTCAAGGTTTTAGAAAAGAAATATATAAATGTAATGTTTAACTTGACCTGATGTGCCTGATCAGCCATCATTAATTTAGGGATGCCTTTATGAATGAAAATCCTTTTAGCCCGCTATTTTGCTAAGCCGTATGTAGAGGATAGCTAGAATTTAGTACAACACTGGGTTATGTAGGTAGTTTAAAGCAGTTTCTTAACCCTGACCACTGCCCTAAAATTGTGTATTTTCCACCTGATCTGAACTGATCAGCTAATAAACAATCCTTTATTGAGTTTACCTGTTAAAATAGCCCCCTATGGAGCATAAATCAATCATTATGTACATCCAGTAATGTATTAGACACATTATAATTATAATTAAATAATGAATTGAAATTAATGCCACCACTTAATACATTAATTATTTTTATATTTATATGTACATACATACAGATATATACACATATAAATACACATTATATAGATAGATAGATAGATAGATAGATAGATAGATAGATAGATAGATAGATAGATAGATGTAGGAAAAAAACAAAAGACCATTAATTTAAAACAAATTATTTTCTTTGATTTGACCAAATTGAAAATGTCTGGAATGTAATCTATAATTCTTTGCCATATTTTTTTTTTTTTCTACTCTTTATTTTAAGCAATTTTTGTTTTGATACATAGGAATCACAAAAGTAGAGAAAACAAAACAAAAGGAAAAGAAAAGAAAGAACTTCAAAGTACAATCACAAATATGCACACACAAAAAAAAAGAAAAAAAAAGAAAACATGCACAGTGGGGTGACGGTTCCCATAATTATAAGTCATTTGCATTGGAGTTCTTGTAGAATGTCCATTTCTGCCAGCTCAGCTCAGCCGCATTTTTTTGGATACGCAGAAGGAATGTCATTTTTTCCATGTTATATATATCTTCCATTATTTCCACCCATTGTTTTATTTTTGGTGACTCTTTTTTCAACCAGTTCTTTGTAATAACTTTCTTTACCGCCATAATCATTATTTTAAAGATATAAACATCCGCTTTTTCAATCGAACCTTCCGGAATCAGGCCAAGATATAAAATCCTTGGATCTCTCGGAACTTCATATTGGAGGACTTCCTCTATTATGTCTAATACTTCCGACCAGAGTGGTTGTAATTTCACACATGACCAAAAAACATGCAGGTGATTGGGATTGATATGGCCACATTCTCTCCAACAAATCTGGTTTACTTTAGTTTGTTTACTTTTGATATAGGGAGTAATAAAGTACCTTAATAGATTCTTCCAGCCGAATTCCCTCCAACTTCTAGAGCTGGTTGAAGTGAGTTGTGTTTTACACATCAAAAGCCAGTCACTCTCAGAGATATCCAATTGCATTTCTTTTTCCCATTTAACTTTTACGTTGTATGTATTATTCCCCTTACATCTTTGAAGGCAAGAATAAAGTTTAGAAACAGTCCTAGAGGGCATCTGATCGATTGAAACCAACAACATTTCCACTAGCTTGTTGCAGTTGTCCAATAATTGTGATTTCACCTCGGTATCATAGAAATGTCGTAACTGCAGATATCGAAACAGATCTTTGTTTTCTAATTTGAATTCCTTTTTAACCTTTTCAAATGACTTAAAGTTGTTTACCTCAGTCAAAGTACCTATGGCTGTTATGCCTTTTTCTGTCCATCTTTTGAATGTCTGATCCGTCTTCCCTGGTCTGAAGGCGCTAGTATATGAGGGCCAAAGGAGTAATCTGCAATCTCCCTCCAACTTGTATCTCTGTACTATCTCTGTCCATATTGCTAGTGTTACTGTTACTGTAGTGTTATCGTCCTCCTGAAATCTACTCTGTTTCTCTCCCAGTCTGGCCTGTGGTTTGACTTTGCTTTGGGTCAATTCTATCTGTTTCCACTTAGCAGTATAGTCTGAGGAACACCAGCACACAATATATCTCATTTGGGCAGAATAGAAATAATCCCTTAGGTTCGGTAGGGAAAGTCCTCCCTGATCTTTCCCCAACTGCAATGTCTTGAACTTAATCCTCGGCCTCTTGCCTGCCCAGATAAACCTTGATATTTGTCTGTCCCAGATTATGAACTGAGAGTCTGGTATTTGGACTGGTAGAGAGCTAAACAGGTACAGTAATCTGGGGAGTATGTTCATTTTTATCACTTCTATTCTAGAACTAAAGTCCATTGGCAGTAATGACCATTGTGCTAGATCTCTTTTTATGTTATTGTTGAGATTTGGGTAGTTTGCCATGAAAAGTCCCTTCAGATCTATAACCAACTTAACTCCTAAATATTTTATTGCATCCAAATCCCATTTTAGGTTGAATTTCTTTTTAAGTAATTTACTTGGACTATAATTGATACAAAGTACCTGCGTTTTTATAATATTTAGTTTATAACCCGATTTCTCTCCAAACTCATTAAGAATTGTAAAAAGCTTAGGAAGGGAAGATTCCGGGTTTTGGATGTAAGTGATAATATCATCTGCAAATAATCCTATTTTATGTTCTTGCTGTGCTATCCTTATTCCTTCAACGTCCTTGTTTTCTCTAATTTCCTGGGCCAATGGCTCAATAAATAGGACAAAAAGTGAGGGGCTTAAGCAGCATCCTTGCCTTGTACCTCTATAGAGACTGAATCTAGTTGAAAGAGTGCCATTGATCTTTATTCGAGCTATTGGATCCTTATAAAGGGCTTGAATACACTTTATGAATTGGCTACTAAAGCCCATTCTCTCCATAACTGCAAACAGAAAGGGCCAGCTCACTCTATCGAAGGCCTTTTCAGCGTCAAGGCTTATTAAGACCGCGCCTATTTTTTGCTTATTGACTGTGTCTATAACTTGAATTGTCCTTCTGATATTGTCCTGGGTTTGACGGTATATTATAAATCCTGTCTGATCCTCATTTATCAAGTTGAATAGAAGCGTTTCCATTCTCTTGGCCAATATTGAAGTATAGAGTTTATTATCAACATTAAGCACAGAAATTGGTCGATATGACTCACAAAGTTCCTTGTTTCTACCTTCCTTAGGGATTACGGAGATTATCGCCTCCCTCCAAGAGGGTGGGATGGTAGCTTTTTTAAGTGTCCAATTAAATGACTCTAGCAGTAGGGGTGAGACTTCCTCCCTAAAAATCTTGTACCACTCATTTGGGTATCCATCACCCCCTGGACTTTTATTAGTCTTCAGTTTACTAATAGCTTTATCCAATTCTTCCTTTGTTATTGGGGAGGTTAATGCTTCACTCAAGTGAGGGTCTATGGTTGGGAGGTCCAATTTCTGCAAGTAGTTTTGAATTTCGGTTTCATTTAGGTATTCCAATGGAGAATATAATGTTTTATAATAGTTCTTAAAGATTGTATGAATGTCCTCTGGATCAAAAGTTAATGTATTAGTAGAGGGGTCTTTGATTTTGTTAATAAAGTTCCTAGTTTTTTGTGTTCTAAGGCGCCTTGCCAGAATTTTTGTTGCTTTTGGTCCAGATTCATAAAATGTTTGTTTAGTGAATCGCAGTTTCTTTTCAAGCTCTTCACATGCCCTTTGGTCCAGTGTTTCTTTTATTGTTTTTATTTGTTGTGCCACTTCTTCCCTGTGGTTAAGTTGGTATAGCTTTTCAAGTTCTCTTAACTGTTTTTGTAGGTTGTCATATTCAAGTCTCTCCATCTTTTTTATATAAGATGTTTTTGATATCAAGTGACCACGCATTACCGCCTTTACCGTATCCCAAAGTATTGTAGGTTCTACTTCATCATCTTTGTTTAAGGTTATGCATTTCTCTCTTTATATCCTGCACTACTGTTTTTCTATTTAATAATCCTATATTTAGTTTCCATTGAGTTTCTCGTCTCATGTCTTCTATGTTAATTGTCAAATAAATAGTGTTGTGGTCAGAGATATCAGCAGTCCCAATTGAACAGTCACAGACCCTGCATCTATCCGTGATGTTCATTAAAAAGTAATCTATTCTAGAGTGAACTTTATGCGTTGAAGAGTAATGAGTAAAATCTTTTACGTCCGGGTTGAAATCCCTCCACACTTCAAATAGTCCATTATCCTTAATCAGGTTCCTCATGTTTTTAGATCTGTTTAGCTTATGTAGTCTATTACTTGTAGTATCCAGACTGTGGTTCAATACAGTGTTCCAATCACCTGCACAAACTAAAATGCCTTCACTCATGGAGAATATTTTGTCAAAAAGAAGACTGAGGAATTTCAGGTCACTCTCTGGAGGTATATATACATTAACTAAAGTGAACACAACCTTATTACATCTGCCCTTTACAATAACATATCTGCCATTCTTATCCGATTCTACTGTTATCACTTCAAAATTGACATTGTTAGATATTAACGTAATGACCCCCCTCCTCCTACTATTCTTACATGAGCTGTAAAAAGAGTTAGTGAAGCCTAGTTTTTTAAAATTTTCATGCTCATTTCTCACTAAATGTGTCTCTTGGAGAAACACCATATCTGATCTTGTCTTTCTCAGCTTTGCAATTACTTTACTCCTTTTTACAGGGTTACCTAGGCCATTAACATTCCAAGACACAATTTTAACCCCCTGCGCCATACTTATATAACAACGTAAGTGCTACAGACACTCCTTTGAACACTATGCATGTGTTATTGAAAACATGAACTGTGAAATAAAATCTAGAACAAATTAAGAACAAGCGGTACCTCCGGTGATGGAGAAAAAAACTACCCTTCTCCATGACCCTGCTGGTGGGTCGCGGGGGAAGCCAATCATAGTGAAAGGGCCCCACATAGGTGGTTAACAGCAAGATATGCACCATCCTATATGTCCAGCGATCCATACTCTTTCTGGTGCTGCTCCCAGCTATGAACAACTGAAGCTCCTTTACTCCTCTGACCCGGCACTGCTCCCACACCTTGACTTGTCAGACCTTTCGAATCTCCGGAGCGATTCTTTAGCTCTCTCCGCGGCTGCCGAACGTCTTAATCTCCGGGACTTTTCCTGACGCTTCCAGCCAAGGAGCTCCTCCAATCGAGTCCCAACCGAGTCCACCTCTTCCCTTGCCTCAGGTACGGCTACCGTAAATCCTCGCCTCCTTAATTCCAGCCCTGCTTCATGTGCGCTGTTATAGGTTTGGGTGCCGTCATCCCAGTGAATTCTCATATTAGTGTAAGGCGTCTGAAATCGGATGTTTTTCTCCTTTAGAGCTTTCTTTAGCCCGTTGTATTCTCTGCGCTTTTGAACGATCTCCGCGGCATAATCATGGTCGAAAAACAGCGTTCGGTTTCCCAGTTGCACTTTCCCTTTCTTCCAAGCCTCCCTTAGCACGATCTCCTTTGTCGTGAACTCCTGAAAGTTTAGAATAAGGGGGCGCGGGGGCGCCTCAGACCTTGGCTTGGGAGCGAGGGATCTATGGGCTCGCTGAATTTTTAGTTCCAGCTCCGCAGTCGCTGGGAATTCACGCTTTATAAGCTCCGACACAAAATGTGTTACCGAGCTACCTTCCTCTCCTTCAGGCACTCCAAATATGCGGATATTATTCCTCCTAGATCTCGATTCCAAATCTGTGAGTTTCCGCTGTATCTTTTCTTCCCTCTGCGTGGCAGCCGTGAGGACTCGAGAAACTTCTGCGGCCCAGTCCTCCACCTGCGCCACGCGGTGTTCCATCTCCCCCAGTTGCTCCTTCAGCCCCTGCAATTCCTCGGTTAGGCTGTCTAGTTTGCTGCTCATCTCCCGACGTATTGAGTCGATAGACTTTCTTAATTGGTCATTGTCCCCTTTGAGATCGGACTTAAGCTCCTTTATGGCTTCCAGGAGATCACTCGGTGTTACCTCCGCACCAGTTAGCTTTGGTGTTTCGGTTGAGTTAGCATTAGCCTGTGAGGGTGCCTCGTTAGCTTTTAAAGTCTGGCCGTTTTTCTCCTTATTTTTAGGCATGGTCGGTTCCTAAAGCTAGCTTCTCGCTGTCCTGGCTTCCCTTTTATTGTATTAAAACTCTCTCCCTACCTGAAAAACGAGTTTAAGTACGGAATTATCGAGTTTTGGCTGGAGCACGATGCACCCACGTCTGTCTACTCCGACCGCATACCGGAACCCCCCTTCTTTGCCATATTTGATGTCTGAAACCTCTGCATCTTTTTTGTTATTTCAGCCATTTCTCATTTTCTGCAAATAAATGCACTAAATGAGAATATTTTTATTTGGAATAAATGATATCCGTAGTTTATAGAATAAAACAACAACGTTCATGTTACTCAAACATATAAAAACAGCAAAATCAGAGAAACTAATTCAGAAACTGGAGTGCTCCGTGTGGATGTGTACTATATATATATATATATATATATATATACTGCCAAAAGTATCAATTGGTCTTATATAATATTCTAATTTTCTGAGACACTGATTTTTGGGTATTCGTTGGCTGTAAGCCAAAATCATCAACAATAAAAGAAATAAACGCTTAAAATAGATCGCTCTGTGTTTAATACATCTATATAATATATGAGTTTCACATTTTGAACTGAATTACTGAAATGAAGTAACTTGTCAAAGATATTCTAATTTTTGGAGATGGCCCTGTGTATGATGTCTATGGAGGACCTTGAGCATTCTAGTGATTTTCAAGAAATCTTAGCTCCATTGTGATTGGCTGAGCCGTCTGTGGGCGTGAGGCTACGATCTAGAATGCCCTTCAGCTGCTGCTTCACCTGCCTACCTGTTCCACGTTCCACGCAGACGCCGCGCGCTCTTCCCTCCATGACGTCATCAAGCGGAGAATATAAATGAGGATGATGAGGATAAAGAGATGTTGCTGGTTGAGATCTGCGGGAAGAAGCTGGTTGATGAGGAGGTTAAGAAGGTTATTAGGTGTTTAAAGGGGATTGATGAGTGGAAGAAGCTGGTTGATGAGTGGGAGAAGCAGATCGAGGAGACTGGGACAGAACTGGACCTGGAGCAGATGATTATAGAGCTGAAATTATAAAGCTATAAAGGGCCTACATTAACATTTTTATTCAACGTCATTGTGCTATGTGGGGGCGAATACAAACAACCTCTCACGCTGAAACGTCACGTGTGACGTCATACTTAACGTTCTATATCGTGCAGTACAACACGTGACCATCCCGCAGCTTTATATGAGTGTTGAAGAGTCAAAGTCAAAGTCAAAGTGGTTTTTATTGTCATTTCAGCTATATACAGAGTACACAGTGAAACGAAACAACGTTCCTCCAGGGACCATGGTGCACATAAACACAGTGTAGACACAACAATAGTGCAACAGTCCAAAAGTGCAGACAGACAATACAACACAATACAGACAAAGAATAATAAATAACAAGACAGTGTGCAAATTATGCAGTGTGCAAAAAGTATGCAAAAAAGACCAGTGGTGTAGTAATTACCTCTATTACACAGTGTGCAATAGAGTCCAGTGATGTAGTAGTGTTTTTAGTGCTTTCCATTTTCTGGGGTAAGTGGGGTAAGAGTGTGTGTGCATGTACAGAAAAACCATCAGTTCAGTCTCTGCAGTTGAGGAGTCTGATGGCTTGGGGGTAGAAGCTGTTGCAGAATCTGGTCGTGCTGGACCGGATGCTGCGGTACCTTCTTCCCGAAGGCAGGAGGGAGAACAGTTCGTGTGAGGGATGAGTGGGGTCATTCACAATGCTGGTTGCTTTGCGGATGCTGCGGGTGGTGTAAATGTCCGTGATGGAGGGGAGAGAGACGCCGATGATCCTCTCAGCTGTCCTCACAATACGCTGGAGGGTCTTGCGGTCAGAGACAGTGCAGGTCCCAAACCAGGCAGTGATGCAGCTGCTCAGGATGCTCTCAATGGTCCCTCTATAGAAGAGTGTGAGGATGGGTGGAGGGAGACGGGCCTTTCTCAGCTTCCGGAGGAAGTAGAGACGCTGCTGGGCTTTCTTGGCTGTAGAGCTGGTGTTCAGGGTCCAGGTGAGGTTATCTGCTAAGTGGACACCAAGGAACTTGGTGCTCTTAACAATCTCCACAGAGGACCCGTCGATGTTGAGTGGAGAGTGGGTGTGTTGTGCTCTCCTGAAGTCAACAACCATTTCCTTTGTCTTGTCCACATTCAGGTGAAGGTTGTTGACTGTACACCAGTCTGTCAGCCGCTGCACCTCCTCTCTGTATGCTGACTCGTCGCCTTTGGTGATGAGACCCAGCACGGTTGTATCATCGGCGAACTTGATAAAGCTGTTAGAACTGTGTTTTGCAGCACAGTCATGAGTCAGCAGGGTGAACAGCAGAGGACTCAGGACACTGCCCTGGGGGGCCCCAGTGTTCAGTGTGATGGTGCTGGAGGTGCTGCCCTCGAACTGGACTCTCCCCGTCAGAAAGTCCAGGATCCAGTTGCAGAGGGGGGTGTTGAGGCCGAGCGAGCTTAGCTTCCTGATGAGGTTCTGTGGGATGATGGTGTTGAATGCTGAACTGAAGTCTATAAACAGCATTCTGATGTAAGTGTCCTTCTTCTGCAGGTGGGTGAGGGAGAGATGAAGGGTGGTGGTGATGGCATTGTCCGTGGAGCGATTGGGACGATACGCAAACTGCAGGGGGTCCAGTGAAGAGGGCAGTCGTGTCTTGATGTTCCTCATGACTAGCCTCTCGAAGCACTTCATGATGATGGGTGTAAGTGCAACGGGACGGTAGTCATTGAGGCAGGACACTGTGGACTTCTTCGGCACGGGAACGATGGTGGTGGACTTGAGGCACGTTGGGACAGTGGCGCTGCACAGGGAGATGTTGAAGATGTCCGTGAGAACATCTGTCAGCTGGTCTGCGCACTCCCTGAGCACTCTGCCGGGGATGTTGTCTGGTCCAGCAGCTTTTCGTGGGTTGACTCTGCGCAGAGTGTTCCTCACATCCACTGCAGTCAGGCACAACACCTGCTCGTCCGGCTTGGGCATGGTCTTTCTCACCATCGTGTTGTTATGTGCCTCAAACCATGCATAAAAGTTGTTCAGGGCATCAGGGAGGGAGGAATCACGTTCACAGGACGGTGGCATTGTCCTGTAGTTGGCGATTGCCTGGATGCCCTGCCACATACGCCGCGCGTCACCCGTGTCCTTGAAGTGGCTGTGGATTCTCTGGGCGTGTGCGAGCTTTGCCTCTCTGATGGCTCTTGACAGGTCGGCTCTCGCTTTCCTCAGGGCCACCTTGTCACCCACTCTGAAGGCGGAGTCGCGGGTCCTCAGCAGCGCACGTACCTCAGCAGTCATCCAAGGCTTCTGGTTTGGGCGTGTAGTGATGGTCTTGGAGACAGTGACATCATCAATACACTTGCTGATGTAGCCAGTGACTGATGCTGCATACTCCTCCAAATCAACAGAATCGCCTTCAGTAGCAGCCTCCCTAAACATGTCCCATGCAGTGCACTCAAAACAGTCCTGAAGGGCAGAGATGGAGCCTACCGGCCAGGTTTTCACCTGCTTCTGAACTGGTCTGGAGCGTCTGATGAGTGGTGTGTATGTTGGAGTCAGCCAAACACACATGTGGTCCAAGAAAGCGAGGTGGGGGCGGGGCTCCGCCCGGTACGCGCTGGGGATGTTTGTGTAAACAAGATCCAGCGCGCTCGCTCCTCTCGTTGCAAAGTCCACATGTTGATGGAATTTAGGTAGCACTGACTTGAGATTTGCGTGGTTGAAATCTCCGGCGATAATAAACAGTTCGTCTGGGTGTTTGTTCTGCAGATCGCTGATAGACCGATAGAGTTCACACAGAGCCTCTTTAGCATTAGCACCAATGCTAGCGCTGGGTGGGATGTAGACAGCAGCTATTAGCATGGCGGAGAACTCCCGTACTAAATAAAAAGGTCTGCACTTGACTATCAGGAACTCCACCAGCGGAGAGCAGTGTTTGGCGACAGTCACAGCGTTGTTACACCATTCCGTGTTGATGTAAACACACACGCCTCCACCGCGGGTCTTCCCGGATAGAGCCGCGCTCCTAACGGCTCTGAACGCGGTTAGCCCGGCTAGCTGAATGGCGCTGTCCGGAATGTTGTCGTTCAGCCACGATTCCACAAAAACCAAAGCACAGCAGTCTCTGAACTCACGCTGGGTTGTTCGCTGGAGTCGGATGTAGTCCAGTTTATTGTCAAGGGAACAGACGTTTGCCAGAAAGAGCGATGGTATAGCCGGCAGGCTAGGACTAGCCTTTAGCCTCGCGCGGATCCCAGCTCTCTTTCCGCGCTTCCGCTTACACTCGCACCGCTTGCGATGGCACTTCCGCTGGGCTCCGGCGTCAGGAAACACCGCGGGCTGGCGGCCTGGGTCTCTTAGCAGGCTAAGCTCAAGTAGCGTCTGCAGAACCTCATCCGGTAGCCTGTTTTCTGGCTGATTTCTCCACTGTAGCAGGGTCTGGCGGTGGTAGAACATGTGCACGGGTGTTCCGATGCACATATTTGCAGGAAATAAACGGAAAAAACGACAAATAGTAACACAAAAGCACCATTTAACGGACCCGGAGCGGCCGCTGCGTGTTAACGCGCCGCCATCTTGGGTGAAGTCCATTGTGTGGATATATGGGGGATTAGCTCAAATGGTAGAGCGCTCGTTTAGCATGCGAGAGGTAGTGGGATCGACACCCGCATCCTCCAATCACACGTAGTGGAGTTTAACACCCATATAAAGCTGCGGGGTGACCACGTGTTCTGCTGCATGATATAGAGTGCTGAGGATGACCTCACGCGTGACGTTGAATAAACGTTCTTTAAATATCTTGGATAATGTTTGGCACAAGTCATACATTTAAACGTTGATGTAACGTCCTTGTGCTATGTGGGGGCGAACAGAAACAAACTCTCAGAGAAACTAATTCAGAAACTGAAGTGGTTTGTTTGTGTGTGTGTGTGTGTGTGTGTGTGTGTGTGTATATATATACAGCCCCAGCGACAAGCTTTGAACTCTTTTAATACAAATCTGTACTTTTTATTAGTGTGTCTATAAATAAATATATATATATATATATTACACGTATTTATAATGTGTGAGAGCTTCCTGAATCATTACTACATCTCTGCTGTTTGTGACAAACCAAACCTATAAAAATCAGGTAAAAATGAGTAGAGTTGTGAGGTGTATTAAAACTCCTTCCTCAGTGTAAATTAATGTACTGGGACCGCAGGTTTGCCTCCTCCAATATGGCGGCCGCGCCGTTTATGTATTTGATGTCTATCGAGGACACAGAGCACATTCCAGCGATTTTCACCAAATCTCAGCTGCATTGTGATTGGCTGAAACGTCCGTGGGCGTGGCCTCAGCTGTGCTGCGTTCTAGGCTGCGTCCAGAAACCCCAAAAGTGTCTCCTTTTTCCTACCGATCCTCCTCCTCTCCTCCGTGACCCGGAAACTGATTTCGTGAGGCCATCTTGCCGCCTGTCCGAATACCGTAGGAGACGAAAGAAGCCGCTTAAAATCCACCTGTAGTAGCCTTCCAACGGAGGTTACATCAGTGTATCCTACTCCGGAAGACTTTTAAGGATTTTCCAATGACATCACTGCATCCACGCCCACAGAGCACGCGAAAATGGGGAAGGCAACGCCCAAATGTAAGTCATAAACATATTAATAGGTTCCTTATCTAATTAAACAGCCAGTAAAGCAGTAATATAATTTATAGTTTAGATAAACTGTATGCTCAGTAAAACTATATTTATGATCCTATGTGTATCATGTTATACATATAAAAACATTATTTATAATATATATAATTTTAATTAATTCATTTATTTACTTATTTATTTTAACTTAGGGACTGATGAGGAAACTGAATCCCTCATAAGGCTGAGGTCAGACAGGGCTGCCAGAGTCACTGGTCAGAGATGCGGCCTAAAATGCGGCTGGGAGTAAACAGGATTTTATTGGAATATCTGAATTTTTAGCTGTGTGTGATAGTAATGTTCTGAAACGTGCTGAAAGTGAGCGTTGTGATTGGCTCAGTTCAACGGTAGTCAACATCCTATCTAAAATTACCTATCTAAATTACAGCTCCTTCCCTCCATTCCTCCTCCTCCTCTCCTCTCCTCGATTCCTCCACCTTCTTCCGTGGTAGGAGAGGAGGAGTAGGAGAGGAGGAGTAGGAGAGGAGGAGTAGCAAAAGTTTCTGGACGCAGCCTTTGTGTAGCCTCAACCCAACCTAAATACTAGAGGTGTGCCAAAAAATCGATTCACATAAGAATCTTGATTCTCATTTACTACGATTCAGAATCGATTTAAAATGTCCCAAAATCGATTCTGAGGGGCGGGTTTTAGACTGATTTTGGGCTGGGTATTTTTGTTGGACCTGGCAACCCTGGGGATAGCGCTTGTCCTTTCAAACGGAGATCTTCCAGACACACACAGAGCGTAGGTGTTTGAGAATCACCGGTAAGATGGCAGAACAAGCACTATATTACATTAGATTAACGTGTAGTTTCAATGTTTTATGGCAGAATGCTTCATAACAAGCATAAAAAAGATCGCTAGTAGTTAGTTTCAGTAACTGTTAGCTAGCTAACTAGCTAACTTTCCAGTTCCACCTTAAATAACGCTACAGGTGGCAGCGGGCTGCAGCATTTAAGGCGGAACGGAAAAATACAATAAGCTAATCAGAGCTAATTTCAGCTCCTCATCACAGAGGAATTAAGGAATGGACCATATGAATTAATTTCTCCACCTCCTGCCCCCTTTCTGAAGAAATACAACGACCTTAAATTAACTAGTTAATCAGCAGCTGCTCCTGAACTTTAGCGCTCCACTGCTATCATCACATCAGCCCAGCAGCGTCACCTACACACCACCGCTAGTAGCCTGGTAATAAAGCAGTGTTATTTATTATTTATTTATTGTTCATTAACGTCATTGTGATATCCCAGTGATTCCTCTGTCACTGAGGACCCACATTCCTGCACATTTTATTGTTTTTGTAACACATTACCTGCTCCAGGACCAGTGTATATTATGGAGGGTTTTTTTTTCAATAAGATTCATAAGCCAGAAGCAGAAATTTTTATAATTCAAATCGTTTTGAATCAAAAATCGATTTTGAATCGAATCGTGGCCCCCAAAATCGGAATCGAATCGAATCGTGAGATAGTAAACGATTCCCACCCCTACTAAATACCTCCGTGGAACACAACATAATTGAGTTGGTCGAACCCATCTTCATTTTATGTTGCCACAAGAACTGAAATACCCCGGTGTATGTAATTGAGTTGGTCAAACACTTTATCTAATCTAATGTAGCCACAACAATATACATATATTAAATAACCTAAACCGATTTAAGTGTATGCAACGAAACCTAAGAGTGTTGATCCAAAATAAATTTGTTATATTGAACTTAACAAATACATTTATTTACATATATATATATATATATTTAAAATTAATAATTTCCTGAACTTAGTCTTGCATTTAGTCTTCTTTCTGGTTTCTTTCAAGTATTTTTTAAATACTCATAGAAAAGGATGAAATAAAACAGTACAGAATTAAAAGTACTGGGAACACAGCGAGAACACAGAGTTACTGCAGCTCAGTAAATGATGGTTGTTCTACAGCCTACTACACAGAGACCAAGCATTTATTCATAATAGGTGATCTACAAGTTTACCTAACCTGGGAGGAATCACTACACACTGATGGTGAGTGCTAGAAACGGGGGGACACACCCAGTATGCAAATCGATTGTGACAGAAGCCAATGGAAAAGAGGCTTCCAATGGCAACAGACTAAAAAAACAGCGCTAAAAAGAAAATTACTGCTTAATAAATGAAGTGTATTAAATAAATATTGGGTGTGGCCCCTTCTTTACTTACCATTTTTGTGTTGTCTGTTGCCCAAAGCTACCTTATCCTGGGCGTGCACTCATTTTAACATATATGTTGATTGCCAGGCCTCAGTGTTGTAGAGCTGTAAGAGCACATTACATTTATTCTGTATGCTGACTTTGAGCTACAAAGTTCACTCTTTACCGAGGTTACACCTGTATTGCTCTATTATTATACTGTCAGTTTTGGCAGTTAAATGATAATAATATACTAAATATGTTGAAAATGCCCATGGTTAACTTAAAATGATACGTTATGTGAATATTACTAAAGTTTTATTAACTTTATTAAAATAATATTAATTTATTACTGTTAATAAACATTAAAGGTGGGCAACGCATTTCTCCAAAATACTTTAAACCATTCACTGTAAAAAAAAATCCTATTTTTACAGAAAATAACTCTAAATGTTTACACAATTTATCCCTTTTCTTTTACTACAGTCTAATTCTGTCAAATTACAGACATTTTCTGTTAATTACAAGCCCCTGTTCTAATTTTACATATTATGACATTAATGAGAGATTACGGTTAAAACTCTTATTTTTAGGGCTATATTGCTATATTATTTTTATGGTATTTTTCCATGTTCTTAAGTTATATAGATATGTATGTAAAATTACTTATTACTATATGTAATTATATGTGTGTGTGTTATTATTTAAAGGTTTATTTCTTTCCCAAAATCTCAGTGTTTTTCTTCATAATTGTAAGGTTTATTTATTTATTTATTTATTTTTTATTCATTGTTAAAAAAAATACAGCAAATATCCATAGAAATAAAACGTTTTTTTCTTTCTTTTATGTAAAAGAAAATATACCTAAAAAAAAAAAACTGTCTGTGGGGCGTGGCTATGTTAATTAGATGTTCAGTTTAGAGGGCTCACCATGATGTAGTTTCATAGCAGTTTTATCCACATGGCTGGGTTTTAGACTGTGCTAATATAAGTGGTTTCCCTCTCTGAGCACTTTTTATTGTTTTAAATGAGCAGAGAGCCTGTTAATAAAGAAATTCTGAAAAGATCATACAGTATGTCACTAAATGAGTCAAATACATATTAATTTGTGGAATCATAAAGCTCACAACTTGAAAGACAATAAAGTTAGTTAAAAATAACAGTTTTTCCCTGCAGAACATTGATTGAAATCGCTTTATTGAAGAAATTGAATTGCAAATATGCTCTGGAAAACTGTAAAATACTGGTGTATGTATGTGAAACCTTTAATGAAAACGCATGTGAATCTACTGGTTTTGCACTTCATATGAATGAAAGTATTTTACTTTAATTTTAGGGGTTTTGTTTGGCAGCCGCTGCTGCCAGTAATTTGACCGTTTTTTTACGGTTTTCTTTTTTACAGTGTTGGCTTTACGCACATGACCGAAAGAAACTTCTTCCTTTTGATTTTCGACAATAACTAACCACTCTGAGCGCTCCTTTTTCTTCCCAACTGTGAAACACAGCAGGAACGTTCATCAATAAGAGAGAACGACTGTAATCGTTATTCGCTGACCGATTCACGCTGAGAAACAAATATCACAACTCATCATTGTGGGTAGAAAGACGTAACACTTTCAGAAAGACGTTACAAATCAAAAACTATAGAAATGATTGCTGACTCGCCTGACAGGACTCTTCATCTACACTACACTTCACACTCACGCTGGATCTTCCTCCTTCAGCGGAGAAATCAGCTGTTATAAATGAGGAGAATAAATAAAATAAAAGCAACAAATATAACAGACAGTCATTAATCTAATCAGAACTTAAAGGCTTAGGCTTAATAAAAAAAACATTTGAACTAAACTTACAAATATATATTTTATATAACGATTTCCATATCGCTATATAAATATTTCACATTCAAAAGTATTTACTATTGAATGTGAAATATTTATATAGCGATATAGAAATTATATAAATACATTACTGTTATTAAACATTAAATGTTAACACCTCCACTTACGTAGGAAATACGCAAAGCATTTATCCAAACTGCTTTAAACCATTGGCTTTACGCACATGACAGAAAGAAACTTCTTACTTTTGATTTTCGACAATAACTAACCACTCTGAGCGCTCCTTTTTCTTCCCAACTGTGAAACACAGCAGGAACGTTCATCAATAAGAGAGAACAACGGCAATCGTTATTCTCCCCCAGATTCACGCTAAGAAAAAAATATCACAACTCATCATTGTGGGTAGAGAGACGTGACACTTTCAGAAAACCTTTCCAAATCAAAAACTACAGAAATGATTCCTGAAAGTATAGTCTTAACCTCAGGACTCGCCTGACAGGACTCTTCATCTACACACTACACTTCACACTCACGCTAGATCTAATGAGGAGAATAAGTCCGCTGAAAAAAAAAAAAGATCTTCACATAGCCGCTCTCCGTTCCTTCAGTATAAATCGTGGAGCTGGATTTCTATCAAAAGCAGGTTTTTGTGGAGATGATCGGAGACTTTAGATTGCTGTTGACTGATGTCGCTTTGCGCTGAGAAAACAACGAGACACAAGGACTCACCTAACAGCACTTTTAGAGGAATTTGATCTTTATATAGTTAAAGTGGAAATATTCAATTTGAATTATTGTTGGATATGATTTTCCTAAATATATGCAGATCTCAATGTGAAACATTTTGTTACATGTTTGTATTACTTCAATGATACACTGCTGCTTGCGCTTCTAAAAAATTTAAATGCTTAAGTTTTAACTTACTAAGGTAATTATTTTAGATTTCTGGTATGTCGGCTTCAGCTCCTCCGCAGCGAACACGTTCTCATCTTTTTAACTCTTTCAAATTCTGATTTACATTAATACCTGGCTATAATGTCTGTTGCTTACATTTTGGAACATCAGTCAAACATGACCCGCTTTAATTTAATTTTTCTTTCTTCTATCTTTTTAAGTCAATTTATTTCATGGCTGAACATTCAAATTATTATTTAAATATATTGTTTTTCCTTACCACTGATCTTTATTTTAATTTTTATTTTGACACTTTTTATAAAACGTTTTATATTATTTGCTACATCGAATTTACACACACGGGTCAATTGCGGGTCAATAACTACAGTAGATTTAACTAATTCAAATAGAATATGGCAACAGCTGGCGAGCTAAAAATAATTAAATGAGCTGTGAAAAGGTAAATGCGTGTGTGTAAACTTACAAAAGCAAAAATACAAAAGCTTCTTCATATAACAGAAAAAAATAATACAAATCTTTTGTGCTGAACAAAAACAAGATATTTACTGACTACTTGAAAAAAGGGATAAGACATCATAGAAACATCATCGGAAAAACAGGAAGTAACAAAGAAAATGAAAACGGGTCATTTTTAACCCATGTTGTGCATTAGAGGTGTAAGAAAGAGAAAAAAAAATAAGATGTATGACGATAAACAAACAAGAGGATTTAAAGTCTAGATTCAATAATTAATGATTAAATTAGTGTGTTGCAAATTAAAACTCTGCTGTGTCACTTTTGAAAGCGTTAAATTTTTAATTATTAGCTAATGATAGGCTACCTCCAACTGATGCGTTTACCATTAAGCTGGTGTTTTAACCGATTTATAATTACAGTGTAAAACCGAATAAGTTGAATAAATTCAAAACTTTAGTTGTAACCGATTATTTTATACACTTTAAGTTAATGTAATAAAATAAAAGTACAGTGATCTTAACAAATACATATATATTTAAAATGAAGATTTTCCTGAACGTATATATTTTATTTACTCAGGTACTGTATACTACATTGGTTTTAGTAAGAATTACTTAATAAATATAATTTCCGCCAACTTAACCAGAACACAGAATATGTGACAGTATATTATGTTTTAATTATTATATGAATCGCTTTGCATAATAATTTTACTTTGAATGTGAGGGTCAGGTTGCAGATTTGTGTTTAATCTTCTTCTTGATTTCATTCTACTGTTTTTTTTAAATCTCATAGAAAAGAAGATAAAGAAACAAAACAGCAAAGAACTAAAAATACTCAGTGTTGTAGAACTGTGAGAGCACATTAACTTTATTCTGTGTTCCTAATGATCACAGTATGCTGGCTTTGAGCTACAGAGTTCACTCTTTACCCAGTTTACTCCTGTATTGCTCCATTATTATACTCTCAGTATTGCCAGTTCAACAATAATAATAATATATTAAATATGTTGAGAATACCACGTTAAGTTGACTCAGCCTTTTAAGGCAGCAGGAGAACTTATTTTGCTGAGTTTAAACAACTTGAAATGTTTTACAGTGTACTTTTAAATCGTGAAGCACAAGTTGGATCAACTGGATAATTTAAGTTGATTTGCCTTAAATTTAAGTAAATATAATAATTAAATAATAATTATGTTGAACTAACTTAAAGGAACTTTGTTAATCTAGCTTGTTTACTTAATTTGAAAAAAAAAAAAAAACTTAATTTATTTACATGTTACCAATTGAAATAACTTTTTTAAGTTGGTCCAACAATTTTTTCTGCATACACCAGAGAGGCCAAACAATTGATCATAATAAATGGCCCACAAGTTTACCTAAGGTAGCCCAGGGGAAATCACTACACACTGATGGTGAGTGTCAGAAAATGGGGACACACCTAGTATGCAAATAAATTGTGACAGAAGCCAATAGAAAAGAGGCTGCCAATGACAACAGACTAAACTCAGTTATCATAAGTTGGTTCAACTCAAAGATCTCCATTTGAATGTATATGTGCTTACAAATGTTCAGCTAAGTCAAAATAGTTGATTTATGTTTAGAAATATAAACAATTTTAGCAAAAAAAAAATACCATTCGATTTTAAACATTATGAATTGTTCATGGTGACTTGGAGTGAATTTTTAAACATTTATATAATATTTTATATAACATTTCTATTGTGTCTGACCTTGTGAGTCCAAAATGAATGAGTTTGTAAGGAGCAGTGCTGCTCTAAATATAACTCCAGCATCAGCTCACTTTTCAGAATTAAACAAAAATCATGAAAAAGCAGATAGTTACTATTTTTTAGTTAGAGTTTTTAACCGTTTATCTCCATTTATACCCAATCATTGAGGTCTCAAACGCTGGCTCCCTCTAGCGGTTCACAGACATTTTCTGATATAACTAGTTTTTTAAGTGGTCTCTTATTTTTTTTCCAGAGCTGTACAGTACAACATTAAAATCAAATAACAATGATAATACCAGTTAAATTTCCTGACCATTTGAGGGTGTACAAATTATTAGTTATTAAAAAGAAATTTCTCATTTAGTGTAATAAAAATACATGTTTTTTTTACACATTTTTCTAGTTTTTTGGTTTTTAATTTGTACCCTAAAAAAATAAGAGACCACTTAAAAATGATGAGTTTCTTTGATTTTAACAAATTGAAAACCCCTGGAATATAATCAAGAGGAAGGTGGATGATCACAAGTCATAAAAAACCAAGCTGAACTGCTTGAATTTTTTGCACCAGGAGTGAAAAGAGCATAAAGTTATCCAAAAGCAGTGTGTAAGACTGGTGGAGGAGAGAACATGATGCCAAGATGCATGATTAAAACTGTGTTAAAAAAAACAGGGTTATTCCAGCAAATATTGATTTTTTAACTCTTAAAACTTTTTTTTATTATGAACTTATTTTCTTTGCATTTTTTGAGGTCTGAAAGCTCTGCATCTTTTTTTTTGTTTTGTTATTTCAGTAATTTCTCATTTTGTGCAAATAAATGTTCTAAATGACAATATTTTTATTTGGAATTCGGGAGAAATATTGTTCATAGTTTATAGAATAAAACAACAATGTTCATTTTACTTAAACATATAGCTATAAATAGCAAAATCATAGTAACTGATTCGGAACATAAAGTGTTCTCTTAATTATTTTTCCCAGAGCTGAACACTGTTTTAAATACGGTCTCTCAGCAGCACAGCGGGGACTTTTATTATGTAAGTCTTCCGCTCAGCTCAGCGTTGCCTAGCGACCTTAAACAAGTCCAGGGAAGAGTCGCAGCGGCTGGAGAAGTTTCTTGAGACTTTAGTTAAAATTTACTGCATTAATTGACAAAACACAGAGTTAAAGAGTAAAATCAGCGCTGGTTTATATTAATAATCATATAATGATATGAATTCGGAGGCGGGAGTTTTCTGCTGTTCGTGTTTCTGTTGAAACTGTTGCTTTTCAACTGTAAAATAGGTGAGAACCGGAGCAGCGCGCGCGCACGCGCACACACAGACACATACACACACACAGATACACAAACACACACACACAAACACACACACACACACATTATTATAACAGCAGGGGTGAGTTTGAGAAACAACAAGCATGCGTTGACAAATTTGTTGGTTTTTACGTGTTTTTTTCATAATAATTATGCCACAGTTAGTTCCGACCCTGCTGTGTGATTGGCTGAGAGGCGTTTTATGAGTGACATTATCAGCCGGTAATGCACTGTAGCACCAAAGCTCTTAATGTATTACTCCGCCACATACAGGTAACATGTATCCTAGCAACGATGCAGCTCTTACAAACCAAATACAAACCAAATGCGATATCATAGAGCGATCTCATAGAGGCACAGTGAAGAAATGCCATGGCGGCACAGACAAAGACATGGTCCACACAAATAAATAAGCCCAGCGATTCGAAAATACACATTATTACACACATTTTTAGACACCAATATCAGGTTATGAGTTTTTATAATTAAAATAAGAGCTTAAGTGTATATATTTTCCAGTTAGTTTAAGTTTTGTTTTTTAATATTAATCCAAAAATATAAATATATTAAATTAAAATGAGCGCTGGACTTTAAGAGACATATGTCTCTTGAAAAACGTTTATTTGAGTGAGTAATGCTCTTACGTTTATTTACAGTAAGCTTAGATTTCCACAATTGTGACTGAAATGACCGAAATAGAAAAAACTTCATTTCACTTCTCAAATATTACTTTTCTCTGTTTTTGTTGATTTTTAGTTTACTACATAATTTGAACAGACAAACCGTCCCTTACACTGTGCCAAAATTTCATGATGAATGGACCCATGAAAACTATTTAAAATGACCTGAAATAAACTCTTTTTACATTGACTTCCAATGAAAGTTCACAAGGTTTTTTTCTCTCTCCTGTAAAGTTGCTGTTTTAGAGATAAGTGTTTTTCATTGGACAGCGACGATATGTTTAACTGAAAATCATAATTCTTTTTAGTGGTGCCCATACATTTTCATACCACTGTATAGTAACGTATAATACTTTGGCACTTTAAATAAATACAAAAATTTCCATGCAGTGCAAATCAAGACTTTCATAGTTGATAATAATGAACATTATCTTTTTGATCTTCTCCAGGATTCAGAAGAGGAAGCCCACTGAGGAGAAACAGTAAGTAAAATACGTACCACCAGGTCGGTGGACAGATCATGTCCTTCCCACCCTCTCATAGGGGGACACTGAGGGGTCCGGCTGGACCAGGCAGAGAGGATGCTGGGAAGCGGACAGAAGAGACGTCAGCTCCTCTGACGCTGAATCTTCCTCCGGTGGACATGGAGCTGCTGAGGTCGAGGCTCATCTCAACAGCAGCAACCAGGAGCGTCCGGCCAAACCCGGATGTCCTGGTGTTCAAAAGCTGGACCAAGACTCAGGAGAGACAGCCGGCCGCTCAGAAACCCGTCCAGCTGGAGACACTGGTGAGAGAATGAGCTTCACTGCAGCTGGTTGTGTTGGAGTTGGTGATTCACTTCCAAAATAAAAAAAAAATAGTTTTTTTCTTTTATTTACTCACTTATTTTAGAAAAACATTAAATGTTTTTTTAAATGTCTTAACTAGTCTAATTTAACAATGAATTGAGACATACAGGAGATTCAGTTTAGTTCTCCAGCACTGAGACTAAAGCAATATTAGCATTAGCCGCTAACCGTGCTAAGCAGTAGCTCTTTTGCTGTTCAGAACTGAGTATTATCTGTCTGTAGCCTGCTGCTAACCCGGGTTTTTACTGCTAGAGCCGCATTAGCATTACCTGCTAACTGCGCTTAGCACTAGCTCTTTCCCCGTTCAGAGGTGAGTGTTATTGACCTGTAGTCTGTATGTTTCCCGTGTTAAATGAAGCTACGTGGGATGAACTGCTAGCTAATATCGCCCTGGCTTACCAGAACACTCAGAGTTTATCAGTGTAGCGCTGTTGGACGGACTTAGCCGCTAACCGCGGCTAGCCTTATTGTAAATCTGCAAATCTAAGCTTTCAGGAGAGAAATCTAAGGGTGCTTTCACACCTGAAAGTCCGGACCGTGGTCCGAACCAAGGTTCATGTGTTGCTACATTGTATATATTTGGTCCACTTATTTTTGTTTTCACTCTGCAGTTTAGGGAGCGCACCAAAGACCTTTGTGTGATACTCCTACATCCTTTCATCATCACTTACGTATCGATGCGTTTTCCTTAACTTGACGCTGATTGGTTTTAGAAGGACATGCGTCTGACGTTGGCGTGTTGACAATTCAGCGGGTGGTTCATTCGGTGGAAAAAGCCTTTCCAGGATAAGGATATAAAATGAATGAACAGATTAATTTCATCTCCATAGTAGTGCTGCTATTATTGTGTTTTTTATACCAGCAGCAGCAGCAACTTCAGGAACAGTACTCTAGATTAGTTCAAATTCGCCAAACGAACGTCCTGAAGCAGCTGCTGTATCCACGCCTCATTTTTCCTGCTTTTCCGGTTATTTTGAGAGAGTACTGACTGCAGTCTGCAGGAAGGCGGAGTTGGACCTCCAGTGTGTCCAGCTCCGCCCACTTTGTTAGCGTCATGCCGTCCAGCCCCGCCCACTTTGTCAGCATTATATCTTAGCTCCGCCTCTGAACGGAAGTAAACAATGTACAGGGCAGTTAGCGGACTTTAAATATAATGCGCCGCGTCGTCCGGCTTAAATACTGTGTATACACTACAAGCTTGCGAGACTGACAGGGCATGGCGTGGACAAAGTGGGTGTGACTGGACGCGCTGGACGTCCAACTCTGCCTTCCCGCAGGCTGCAGTCAGTAGTAGTTGGTTATTTTTCTTCTTCTGCTCCCGTTGTTGAGGAACGCCTGCTCAGCTTCCTGTAATTGGTCCGAAAGTTCGAACCACCCAGAAAAGCGCTTTCACACTGCAGGAGAACCGGACCATGGCTCAGAAGAACCTCTCTTGGTCGGACCAAAATCTGGTGCTTTGGTCCGGACCGTGGTTCGCGGCCCCTTTCACACCTGCCACTTTGGTTCGGACCAAACTGAAAAGTTTGAAAGTGCGGACCAAACGAGGCAGGTGTGAAAGCACCCTAAATCTATGTAGAATAAGATGGTGGGAATCCCAGTCACAGGTTTCTACAGCCAGGTAAAAATTCTCTAGCAATTTTGTTTTTAAACTAATTGGGTTCTTCTGATCATCTTTAAATGTTAAAATAAACTATTGTCTCCTTATAAGGACAATGTTATTTGCAAAAACGACTTTCTGTACAAAGACAAAGTTTAGTTTTTAAACTGATTCAGTTCTACTGATCTCACATAGAAATAGTAAATAAAAAATGCACACCAGACAAATGTTCTGGTCTCAGGAGGTTAAATACTCCAGCTTGTATTTCCCATTCAGAACCGTAGTGTAAACGCATTGTGTTGCATGTTCTTTATATATCTGATGGCTCTGAAACAATATCAGGAGCGTAACCAGCCGGAGTCCATTCAGAGGAAGAACAGGGAGGAGCTGATCAGTGCTGGTTGGAAGCCCCGCCCCTCTTTCTCTGAAGGGGCCGAGTGGACGGATTCCACCATGGAGAGATATCCTTCTGCTGTCCAACTCCCCCGCATACCTGACCACCTTAAAGAGAGACAGGTCTTCATCTTATTCACTGATATTTTACTGAGATGTTTTTAGTATTGTTATGTTCATAATATTAACTGCGAAACACACTTTCTATAATTATATTTTGTGTATAATTCTAAACTTGGGTGTTGTATGAAGCATTCAGCTAAGCTTAAATAGAAAAACAAAGCAGAAATATGATAAAACACTCCTCGAAAATCACCCACATGAACTCTTTGGCAATATGGAGGCTAAAGTCACGGGTTCAAGTCCCTACCTGTGAGGAGTTTCTCCGGGGACAGTGTATAGAGGTTGCCATTGTTTTTATCATAGAAAGGATTCATTCCCAATGTTCATTTATATACAGTCATATGAAAAATGTTGGGCACCCCTATTAATCTTAATCATTTTTAGTTGTAAATATTTGGGTTTTATATTTCAGTTTGATATATCTAATAACTGATGGACACAGTTATATTTCAGGATTGAAATGAGGTTTATTGTACTAACAGAAAATGTGCAATATGCATTACACCAAAATTTGACCGGTGCAAAAGTATGGGCACCCTTATCATTTTATTGATTTGAACACTCCCAACTACTTTTTACTGACTTACTGAAGCACAAAATTGGTTTGGTAACCTCATTGAGCTTTGAACTTCATAGCCAGGTGTATCCAATCATGAGAAAAGGTATTTAGGGTGGCCAATAGCAAGTTGTTCTCCTATTTGAATCTCCTCTGAAGAGTGGCATCATGGGCTCATCAAAACAACTCTCAAATGATCTAAAAACAAAGACTGTTCAACATAGTTGTTCAGGGGAAGGATACAAAAAGTTGTCTCAGAGATTTAACCTGTCAGTTTCCACTGTGAGGAACATAGTAAGGAAATGGAAGACCACAGGGACAGTTCTTGATAAGCCCAGAAGTGGCAGGCCAAGAAAGATATCAGAAAGAAGAAGCAGAGAAGAAGAAGTGTGCTTTTGCACACCTCAGGCGACTCTGTTTGTGGCGTGCTTGCAGAAATGGCTTCTTTCGCATCACTCTCCCATACAGCTTCTCCTTGTGTAAAGTGCGCTGTATTGTTGACCGATGCACAGTGACACCATCTGCAGCAAGATGATGCTGCAGCTCTTTGGAGGTGGTCTGTGGATTATCCTTGACTGTTCTCACCATTCTTCTTCTCTGACTTTCTGATATTTTTCTTGGCCTGCCACTTCTGGGCTTAACAAGAACTGTCCCTGTGCTCTTCCATTTCCTTACTATGTTCCTCACAGTGGAATATGAAATATACGAATATGTACAGCTCTGGAAAAAATGATTAGACCACATCAAAATAATCAGTTTCTCTGATTTAGTTTTCTATTGGTATATATTTGAGTCAAATGAACATTGCTGTTTTATTCTATAAACTACTAACGACATTTCTCCCAAATTCCGAATAAGAATATTGTCATATAGAGCATTTATTTGCAGAAAATGAGAAATGGTCAAATAAAAAAAAAAAATTATCATTGTAATATAGGAGAAATGTTGTCCATAGTTTATAGAAAAAAAACAATATGTTCATTTTTACTCAAAAATATACCTATAAATAGTTAAATCAGAGATTTACTTATTATTTTGAAGTGGTCTAATCATTTTTCCAGAACTGTACATAAAAAGGTACAACAATTTTGACAGAAAATTTACTAAATTGATAAACAATTTGTTAAAAAAAAAAATTAATTTGTTATCTTTGTGCAGGTCCAGTTCACCCAGGGCATGCTCAGCTCTTCCTCTTCACCCAAAATACCAAAGAGCTCCACCAGAGGCCGCAGCGTCACATTGGCTCCCATTATCCACGCCCCCTCTCTACCCCTGCCCAATCCGCTGCTTTTCAGCTCTGTAGAGGAAGTGATCCATGCTCAGATTCGCTCCACTGCTGAAATCCTGCAGGTCATCCGGAACAACCCTCACCTGGGCTTCCTGTACATGACGTCTGCAGTCCCCAAATCATCCAACAAATACGACGCTTTCAGCTTCAGGTAAGACTTGGACCACTGGAGTCACTGGTAACATCGCTTTCCCTCACTATCAACCTGATACCTTACTAATGTTGCTGCTTTGATTTGATATATATCAATGTGATTTTGAATAATAAAACATATCAGTGGTTACTTATCATTTACCTATCGTTTCCATTACTGAAAAAAAAAACAGTTTAAAAAATAGCTTGGACATTTAAACAAAAAAAACATAGCGCATCCAACAAGAGCAAGAACAAAAGCCTTTTGATTCCAATCAAATAGTGAAACTGACTACAAAATAAGTCATGCAGTTGCAAGAAAAAGTATGTGAATGGATTAATAAGTCAATTAAAAAAAAACATTTGATGTTTTGTTTGCAGGATCGTTACGTACAAGAACATCAACAAGTCAGACTATTACACCATGAGTCCAGATGGCGTGATGCACCACTGTGACGGACAGGTGGACTTCCTGCCTCTGGCACGCTGGGAGCAGGAGTATCATTACCACAGACGACTCCTGCAAATCCCGTTCTTCTCCCTCTTCCGCAAGTGGAAGGCCTTCCGTGTGTGGCGCACCAACGTACGATCCAAAAACATCAAGAAGTGCAAGCAGTCGCTGCAGGAGCGCCTCTTCATCATCAATGAGGTGAGAGTGTGTTTAAAAATGTTTTAAAAAAGAAAAGTTGAAGCACTGTCATTTCTTAAGTCTCCTGAGTCCCATTTCCACAAGTCAGATTGCCAGGTATAGAACACCATAGTAGCCAAACAGTGTAGCCATTGCAGCCATTGATGTGAACTAGCGAAACTGGTTCAGCCTAAAATGCCTTGATACCCATGTAAAAAGCTCCATGACAAGTAAAGTGAGAGTCAATTTTTGCTTTTAGTTTGACAGATGGAGACAGTTTAGAACCTTGAAGAACCCAAAACTCATAATTTGAGCTTCAGCTAAGGTTTGCTAACCATAACTAGATGATTTATCACAACTTAAGTTTCACTCCATACCAGGGGTGTCCAAACTACGGCCCGTGTCCTTTTTTGGAGTGGCCCGCGAGGTATGTAAGACATGAAATGAAAGTTGGCCCGCTATTAAGCAGGTTTTAATAATGTGAGATTCAAAGTTTGAACGCTAGGTGTCAAAGAGTTAAAAAGTGGCGAGAGTGTTCAGTTGTAGGGGTGAAAAACGGGCCAAAGAGTCTAAAATTGGCGAGAGTTCTCAGTTGTAGTGCAGAAAACAAGCCAAAGAGCCTAAAAGCAGCGAGAGTGCTCAGTTGTAGTGCAGAAAAACAGGCAAAAGAGTCTAAAAGCGGAGAGAGTGCTCAGTTGTAGCGCAGAAAACGAGCCAAAGAGTCTAAAAGCGGAGAGAGTGCTCAGTTGTAGCGCAGAAAACGAGCCAAAGAGTCTAAAAGTGGCGAGAGTGTACAGTTGTAGTGCAGAAAACAAGCCAAAGAGTCTAAAAGCGGTGAGAGTGCACAGTTGTAGTGCAGAAAATGGGCCAGAGTCTAAAAGCTGTAAAAGAGTGCACAGTTGTAGTGCAGAAAACAAGCCAAAGAGTCTAAAAGCGGTGAGAGTGCACAGTTGTAGTGCAGAAAACAAGCCAAAGAGTCTAAAAGCGTCAAGAGTGCTCAGTTGTAGTGCAGAAAACGGGCCAAAGAGTCTAAAAGCAGCAAGACTGTACAGTTGTACTCGTAAAAACAGGCCAAAGAGTCTAAAAGCAGAGAGAGTGCACTGTTGTAGCGCAGAAAACGGGCCAAAGAGTCTAAAAGCGGCGAGAGTGCACAGTTGTAGCGCAGAAAATGGGCCAAAGGGTCTAAAAGCGGCGAGAGTGCACAGTTGTAGCGCAGAAAATGGGCCAAAGGGTCTAAAAGCGTCGAGAGTGTGCAAGTGTAGCACAGAAAACGAGCTAAAGAGTCTAAAAGCGGAGAGAGTGCTCAGTTGTAGTGCAGAAAACGGGCCAAAGAGTCTAAAAGCAGCAAGACTGTACAGTTGTACTCGTAAAAACAGGCCAAAGAGTCTAAAAGCGGAGAGAGTGCACAGTTGTAGTGCAGAAAACGGGCCAAAGAGTCTAAAAGTGGTGAGAATGTTCTAATTTTTTTGCACTTTTTTGTTTGCACTAGTATGTCTCATAGCTCCACCCTTGTTTGTAACTGCACTGTGAGTGATGATGCTCTGCAGTTTCTAGGGCCGGCTCTGATTGACATAAAGGAGATGTCTTATCGCATCAGCGACATGGGCCTGTGCAGAATGGAGAAGGAGCACACGTACACACTGCAGGAGTTCACCAACGCCCAGTGCAGCCAACTCATAGAGGTGTGTGTGTTTTTGTGTGTGTGTGTGTGTTTTTATTACAAACACTGTTTTAAGAACCATTTTTTAAGGCCTTTGCACACAGCGCATGTACAGGAAACCTCAGCTCACTCAAGCATTTAAGACTGTCTTTAGTGTTGGCATAGTAACCACCGGCAGCATGAATTAGCTGTGTCCCAGCAACGAAAACAAGAATAACAATTTTAGTGTCCGTTTTTACCTTAAGGGGTTTGTTTTATTCGTTAGTAAAAAAACGTTTAATTGCATTATTTTGTTATTTTCGTTTACCTTTATCATTTATTTTATTTGTTTCGTCCTTTTATTTATTTTATTTCCTGTTTTACTTTTTTAGTCCTTACTTACCGTTTCTTTATCTTCTTAATTTAATTTTTAGCTACTTCCTTTTTTACTTTATCTGATATTTTTTATTTGTGTTTGTTTATTTTTTTAATATTCCACTTTTTATCCCTTTTTTGACTACTTTACATTTTAGCCTGTCCATGTATCCTTTTATTCTGAATTACTGTATTGTTTATTCATAAAATCATTATTGTTTTTGTAATGCTTTTGCCATTTTTCATGAAGTTCCTTATTTTAGCCAAACCTGATTAAATAGTTAGTTACATTTTTTCAGTCCCTTGAGTGAAAAAATAAAGATTGATTGATTGATTGAAAAGAAAGTGTTGAATAGAGAAAGGTTACCAGAAAAAATAAGCTGTTAAACGTTTAGACACATATAGGAAGCTCCTGGGGATCTATCTTACACCCTGCAGAAGGTACGTTGCGATGCTCATTGCTATCTTACACCCCGCCAACAGTCTATTTTTTTTATGCCGTCCCCCTGCATGGTTTAAACAGTTACGGTGCTTGTGAATACAGTGGTATTAAAAAATGTTTGGGTACCCCTGATAATTGTCATGAATTTCCTTTATAAATCATTGGTTGTTCGGATTAGAAAATATCAGTTTTATATATCTTATATCAGAGGAACACAGTGATATTTGTGAAGTGAAATGAAGTTTATAGGATTTATCGAAAGTGTGCAATAATTCTTTAAATCAGGGGTGCCCGAATAGGTTCATACCACTGTGAAAATCAAGTTTCATTTCTGTTGGATTCTGTCTGGATGCATCCATTCTTTTCCATTTTCTCCCCAATTTACACGGCCAATTACCCAACTCATTCATTAGGACTACCCTATCACTGGTGATGCCCCAACACACCAGGAGGGTGAGGACTAACACATGCTTCCTCCGATACATGTGAAGTCAGCCACCGCTTCTTTTCGAGCTGCTGCTGATGCAGTATTGCTGAGGAAAGCGCAGCGACTCGGTTCTGATACATCAGCTCACAGACGCCCTGTGCTGCAGACATCACCCTAGTAGTGATGTGGGGAGAGAGCGCCATCTACCCACCTGGAGCAAGCAGGGCCAATTTTGCTTCCTCTGATGGCAAAGCTGCATGAGCGGGCGTTCGAACCTGCTCCTGCTCGTAGCGGCAGCTCTTTAGACTGCTGGACCACTCGGCGCCACTAATGCTGATTGTATTGACCAAGACCGATTGATTGTGTGTGTTTTATAGGTCTCCTCTCGTTTAGAAGAGTTTCGAGAGCTGGTAAAGGAGGTCGCAGGGACCGCCTGCCAACTAGCCCTGCAGGAGGCTGGATACATCCCTGACTATATCAGCTTTGAGTCTGGTGAGCACCGACACAAACAAGCCTGTCTGAATAACAGTGTTTATATCTTATAGTCATTTAGAACCTCATATATATCAAGGCCTTCATCAAATGTATCATATGAAGTGTTTAAGCATTACAACCATTTTTCTACACAGCCTTTGGAACTTTACCATAAATAAACTGTTCATTTTTAATACTTAGTTGAGAATATTTTCAAGTCTGAATTCCATGGACATCACCAAACATGGGGTTTTCTCTAGGGCTGCACGATATATATAAAAAAATAAAGACATTTTTTACGCTAAAAACAGTCTTTGCAATGTTGTATGTTACTTTACAACATGTGTAATAATGCCCTGCTAAGTGCAGTTCAGCCACTGACCTAGTCTTAGAGTCTCTGTAAAATGCGAAATCCACTGGAGATCCTATGTAAACCTATAGTTACTTACACATAGAGGTGGGTAGTCGAGGTCCAGAAAGTAAAAATCCACCCCGGGGTTTTGTTGGCCGAGCCGCAGCAGAGCCACCCAGGCAGTTGATTTTCCTGATCGGCTCGTTTTTCTGAAAATTTTCTTTTATTAGCTACTGCATGTCACTCCACTGCTCATTGAGCTCTATTGGCTACCAGTTGCTGCTCGTATCAAATTCAAAGCTCTTACAATCGCCTACAAGGTGATGACAGAACAGGCTCCTTCCTACCTGCACTCGCTCCTGAAGGCTTACGCTACCTCCCGGCCGCTGCGCTCCTCCAATGAACGTCGCCTCGCTTTACCAAACAAACATTCACACAAAGCAATCCAGACTGTTCTCATACAGAGTTCCCCAATAGTGGAACAAACTACCTTCCACTACCAGATCAGGAGAATCTCTCACTATCTTTAATAAACTCCTGAAGACAGAGCTCTTCAAAGAGCACTAACTCTCCTAACACCTCTAACTAACAACCTTCTGCTACCAGATCAGGAGAATCTCTCACTATCTTTAATAAACTCCTGAAGACAGAGCTCTTCAAAGAGCACTAACTCTCCTAACACCTCTAACTAACTACCTTCTACTACCAGATCAGGAGAATCTCTCACTATCTTTAATAAACTCCTGAAGACCGAGCTCTTCAAAGAGCACTAACTCTCCTAACACCTCTAACTAACTACCTTCTACTACCAGATCAGGAGAATCTCTCACTATCTTTAATAAACTCCTGAAGACCGAGCTCTTCAAAGAGCACTAACTCTCCTAACACCTCTAACTAACTACCTTCCACTACCAGATCAGGAGAATCTCTCACTATCTTTAATAAACTCCTGAAGACAGAGCTCTTCAAAGAGCTCCTACTCTCCTAACACCTCTAACACACTAACTACTTCTAACCTCATTTCCTTCTTCCCCTCCTTCACTCCTCTATCCCAGAAGGAGACCTTTAAGCAAGTGATTTAATGCTGCTCAAACAGGATCAGATCTTGTGATTGACTCGAACACTGCAGTCTTTGGCCAAAAATGAGGTTAGATTAGGGCTTTCTTGAACTGTTCATAACCTGTGTGTGTGTGTGTGTGTGTGTGTGTCTGTCTGTGTGTTAGATGGAGCCGAAAGTGCTGAAAGTAATCACCATGGCAATATGGACTTCTTTGAAAAGAAGATGAGCTTCACAGAGCAGGCCAACAAGAGATACCACTGCAATCGACTTACCTGGTAAGTCTATTTCCTGGTTTATTTTCATACGTAGGTCGCACCACATTGTAAGGCACACATTGCAACACTAGTAAGGAACAGGGGTGTCACCATGTTTTCCTTCTAAGCAAAGTTAAGTAAACAAAACTTTAATTCTTAAAAAAAAATATATATATATATATATATTTTAAAGTCATACGAGTGCTGAATGTAAATCTACACAGATTTCTCTCCTGAAAACTGTTTATGTGGGTGAGTATAGCTCTTCAGTTTATGTACAGTAAGATTAAATTTCTAGATTTGGTAAATCAGGGTGAGATTAGCAAGCGTTTTGTCCCACGTAGCTTGTTTTATCCCGTTAAACACAAAGACTACAGGGCGATACTACTTACCTCTGAATGGTGAAAGAGCTAGCGCTTAGCTTGGTTAGCGGCTAATGCTAATACTGCTCCAGCAGTGCTAGCCAGGGTTGGCAGCAGGCTACAGGTTGATAATTCTCACCTCTGAACGACAAAAGAGATAGCGCTTAGCGCGATTAGCGGCTAATGCTAATACTGCTCCAGTTCCGATGCTGGAGAACTAAACTGAAGCTCCTGTATCACTCTGTAATTCAGCAGAGTGGCTTTACTGCTCCTTACAACCTGACTGGTAAAAAATTAATACATAAGACGTAGCGATTTATAAGAAAATTAAAGGAATTAAAGGATTAAAGGACAGATCAGAGACTGTAAAAAAAGATGGACGCCGTGTCGCCGTTCCCATTAATTCGATGAAAATGAAGCCAAAATCTTCCACCATGTTGGCGATCCTGATACCCGAGTCTGTAGAGTGCAGTAGAGACCAGAGGAGGGAGAAAGACTGTGGAGAGAAAGCCTACTCATTTAAATAACCCCGCCCCTGAGGGCTGCCTCGAGGTCACAGACTGCAGAGTGGAGAGGAGTGGAGCTGATGGTCTGTTATTGGTCCCGCCAATGTGATTGAAAGTTGTCTTGTTGTTTTGCCATTGAAACCTATGGGGATGGGTGGGGTTACACAGCTTTCTGAAACCGAACAGCAGGGGGCGCCCGACCTGTGGTGGCTTCACTTTTGAGTGACGATGCTCTGTCCAGCTATACACAGTCTATGGGACAGATATCCAGGTTTAATATCGTATTGGTGCATCCCTGGTTGTTGAATGTGTTGGTGCTGTTATTAAGTGTATGTGAACTGTATGTTTGTTTGTTTGTTTGTGTGTGTGTGTGTGTGTGTGTGCAGTTTTGTCCGCCTGACTGATTATCTGATAATGAACACGATGCACGAGCTGGTCGTCCGCTCCATCACCAAGATACTGAGTGCTCTTCAGGAGAGGAACACACACACACCCTCACACACACTCATACAGAGCTGGGTTAGCAGTGAGTCAAGTCAGGTGAGTATGTGCTGCACTGTGTAATGATTTATTGGCCAATCATACAGCTCTGGACAAAACACTTAAAAATGATGAGTAAAAACCTCTGGAATAGAATCAAGAGGAAGATGGATGATCACAAGCCATCAAACCAATCAAACCAAGCTGAACTGCTTTAATTTTTGCACCAGGAGTAAAGGCATAAAGTTATCCAAAAGCAGTGTGTAAGACTGGTGGAGGAGGAGAACATGATGCCAAGATGCATGAAAAAAAAACTGTGATTAAAAACCAGGGTTATTCCACCAAATATTGATTTCTAAACTCTTAAAACTTTATGAATATGAACTTGTTTTCTTTGCATTATTTGTATATATACAATGGCGTGAAAAAAAGTATTTGCACCTTGCAGATTTCTTTTGTTGTAGCCTTTTTGTCATACCTATATTTTTTCAGATTATCAAACAAACTACAATATCAAACAAATGTATCCTGAGTAAATATAAAAAGCACTTTTTAAATTATGATTTTAAGGGGAAAAAAATATCCAAACCAATCTAGCCCTTTGTGAAAAAAGTTTTGCCCCCCATAAATTAACTCACACTTGTGATTAATCATACTTTTTTAGAGGCTGAGATCAATTTTCTTCACCACAACCAGGCCTGATTACTGCCAGACATGTAAACCTGTCTGACAACATGAAGCAGATAAAAGATAATTCAAATACAGACGAGAAAACGAAAAGTTTTGATCGTCTATCAGTTTATAAATGGAATTACTCCAAAAGGGCATGAACAACTCATCCAGGAGGTCCCAAACAAAATAACCCAGAACAACATTTAAAGAACTGCAGGTCTCACTTACAGCCTCAGTTAAGATCAGTGTTAATGATTCAATAATAAGAAAGAGACTGGATGAAAACTGGGTGATATTGGTGTGTGTGTGTGTGTGTGTGTGTGTGTGTCTCTGTGTGTGTGTGTGTGTGTGTGTTACAGGACAGTGTACCAGAGCAGAGCGCAGATGATTCACTTTTGCCCATGTTCATCACAGAGCTGATGCTGGACACACACATGCTCTCCTTCCAGCCTTCAGTCGATGACTTCCAGGTTACAACACAACACAGTAAAACACAACACAACACAGTAAAACACAACACAGTAAAACACAACACAGTAAAACACAACACAGTACAACACAACACAGTACAACACAACACAACACAGCACAGTAAAACACAACACAGTAAAACACAACACAGTAAAACACAACACAACACAGTACAACACAACACAACACAGTAAAACACAACACAACACAGTACAACACAACACAACACAGTAAAACACAACACAGTACAACACAACACAGTACAACACAATTCAACACAACACAGTACAACACACCACAGTACAACACAGTACAACACAACACAGTACAACACAACACAGCACAACTCAGTTCAGCTTAACACAACACAACAGTAAACCACATCACAACGCAGTACAAAACAAAACAACACAGTACAACACAACACAGTACAACAAAACACAGTACAACACAATACAGTACAACACAACACAACACAGTACAACACAACACAACACAGTACAACACAATACAGTACAACACAACACAACACAACACAGTACAGCACAATACACTACAACACAACACAACACAGTACAGCACAATACAGTACAACACAACACAGTACAACACAATACACTACAACACAACACAACACAGTACAGCACAATACAGTACAACACAACACAGTACAACACAATACAGTACAACACAATACAGTACAACACAACATAGTACAACACAACATAGTACAACACAACACAGTACAACACAGTACAACTTAGGACAACACAACATAACACAGTACAACACAACACAGTACAACATAGTACAACACAACACAGTACAACACAGTACAACATAGGACAACACAACACAGTACAACACAACATAACACAACACAACACAACATAACACAACACAGTACAACACAACACAGCTCAACACAGTACAACAAAGTACAACACAACACAACTCAACACAACTCAACCCAACACAACACAACACAACTCAGGCTGATAATACTCACCTCTGAATGAATAAAAGACGTAGTGCTTAGCACGGTTAGCGGCTAAAACTAATGCTGCTCCAGCAGTGCTAGCCTATCATCAAAATCCGATGGTTGCATCATGTGATCTCAACCTTGGTCTGTTCATGGAAAAACTTTTCAGTAAGAACTGTCCTCAGTGCTGCTGGTTGGCCAGTACTGTCCAGTAATGGCACCTTAAGGACACCAGGTGGCGCTCTGATCTGCATGATTAAATCAAAGCCTCGCAATGAGACAGCACTAGTGTAGTTGATGAGTGTGTGTGTGTGTGTGTGTGTGTGTGTGTGTGTTTTTCAGGAGAGTATAGCAGAGATCATCTCCTGTTTTCAGAAGACGGTGCTTTCACTGGATCCTCTGGTTCCAGATTCCTACTTTGACTCCTTTACTCAGCCCATTATTAACAAAAAGGTAATGCAGCACTGAGCCGCGCTTTCTTTTAGCCCCGCCCATTACTGACTACAGACACGCCCTTAATCAATTAGATTTCAGGGCGGTAGCTCCTAATATGTCTCTGTGTCTCTGTGTCTGCATGTCTCTGTGCGTGTGTGTCTCTGTGTAACTGCGTGTCTCTGTGTGACTGCCTGTCTCCGTGCCTGTCTCCGTGTGCATCCTCATGTGCGTGTCTCTGTGTCTGCATGTCTCTGTGCGTGTGTGTCCCTGTGCGTGTGTGTCCCTGTGTAACTGCGTGTCTCTGTGTGACTGCCTGTCTCCGTGCCTGTCTCTGTGTGCATCCTCATGTGCGTGTCTCTGTGTCTGCATGTCTCTGTGCGTGTGTGTCCCTGTGTAACTGCGTGTCTCTGTGTGACTGCCTGTCTCCGTGCCTGTCTCCGTGTGCATCCTCATGTGCGTGTGTCTGTGTCTGCGTGTCTCTGTGTCTGCATGTCTCCGTGTGTGTGTTGCTCTGTGTAACTGTGTGTCTCTGTGTGTGTGTGTCTCTGTGTGACTGCGTGTCTCCGTGCCTGTCTCCGTGTGTATCCTCATTTGCGTGTCTCTGTGTCTGCATGTCTCTGTGCCTGTGTGTCTCTGTGTGACTGAGTGTCTCTGTGTGTGCGTGTCTCCGTGTGACTGCCTGTTTCCGTGCCTGTCTCCGTGTGCATCCTCATGTGCGTGTGTCTTTATGTCTCTCTGTCTGCATGTCTCTGTGCATGTGTGTCTCCATGTGCGTCTCCATATGTGTGTCTCTGTGTCTTTATGTCTCTGTGTGTCTATGTCTGCATGTTTGTGCGCGTGTCTCGGTGTGACTGCGTGTCTCCGTGCCTGCGTGTCTCCGTGTGCGTCTCCATGCGTGTGTCTCTGTGTCTTCATGTCTCTGTGTGTCTATTTCTTTGTGTCTCTGTGTCTGTGTGCTTGTCTCTGTGTCTGCATGTGTCTGTGTTGGCGTGTCTCTGTGTGCGTGCCTCTGTGTCTGTGTATCTCTGTGTCTGTGTGCATGCATGTGTCTATGTTCAGTGTTGGGCACGTTACTTTGAAAAAGTAATTAGTTATAGTTACTCGTTACTTCTCCAAAAAAGTAACTGAGTTACTAACGGAGTTACTCCACTATAAAAGTAATTAGTTACCAGTAAAAGTAACTATCGCGTTACTTTTTATTATTCGCCCGTCAAAAAAAGGAAATCAATTATGCATTTACTATTATTATTTTTGTTATGAAAAATAACAAAAAATAACAAACGAAAATAAACCCAAAATGTTGACAAAAATATAATCTAACGAATTTCAAAAAAATAAAACGAAATTCTCCACACAACCAAAGAAAATTACTAAAACTTGTAATACTGAAAAAAGCGGAAAAACGCGTCTGGGGATGAAATTTAACAAACCAAGCCACACTCAAAAGAAATATGTATATATAAAACAAAATAATGGACAAAAACAACAATTTAATGCCCGTTAAAATGGTATTAATATAACAGCTTCACCAAAAGAGAATAGAGCTTAGATCGTGCCCAAAAAATCCGACCCCAGCCGGAGCCCGTGCACATTCTGCCCAAGCCCGAACCATAAACTGTCATTATGAGCCTGACCCGATCCGCCCCATAAACTGTCTGTTTTCGGGCTGATTGAATGAGCGAAATATAATCAGAATTATGTTAATTAACACTGTAACATAGAAGCATAGAACTATTATTTAATTTAAATGATTTTTAAGAACAGCTACACACAATGCTGCAAGTCAAACGCGGAGGCGTTCACGTGCGCCCAGAGCTGATTACAGTTTTCATTTTTATTATAGTTTAATTTTATTTTGTTTTTATTTTTTTTGTTCATTTTAGGGTGGGCTTGCTAGCGCGAGCGCTTTACACAAGAACTAACGGACCACGAGGTGCCGCGCGCTCGGCACAACAACTCCCGCTGTACAACTCCGCTGTACAACAGCGCTTATAAATAAATTAAACACAAAAATGAGGGTATTCTATCAGTAATTTCAGTTCGTTTTAGTAAGTTTTATAAACACAAAATACAGTTCGAGATAGTTATGTTTTTCCTTTTAATTACCGTTTTTATTAGATTCAGTTAACACAAATGTTTTTCACTTTCAATTTTCGCTATTTCGTTCGCTTTAGTGAACAATAATAATTGGTTACTTAGCAACATTGTGATTATCACACCAGAGCTTTATATAAAATAAAAATAGGAGCCTGATTTCGGGTCGGTCCTCGGGTCAGGTCGGGTTCGGGCAGAGAATCTAAGCTCTAAAATAGAAAGCAGCAGCACCACAAAAACCGGAGCAGCTAAAAAGAGCTTAACGTCCTTAATTCGGAACTTGGGTTGTCCACGGCAATCACTGAATTGATTAGAGCAGCAAATCGTCACAATTGTGCCTCACTTCACCACGCCAAACCACAGGCACAGCGGCCAGAAGCTCAAGTTCACCGGACAGAGGAGGGGTTAACCAGGGCAAAGCGAAATAAAAAAAAAAAGTTCATAGAGCTGCTAAAGTAACGTGCAGTAACGGGGTGTCGGAAATGGTAACGGCGTTATAGTTACAGTCATAGTAATTAGTTAGATTACTCGTTACTGGAAAAAAGTAACGGCGTTAGTAACACCGTTAGTTTTAACGCCGTTACTCCCAACACTGTCTATGTTTGCTTGTCTCTGTGTCTGTGTATCTCTGTGTGCGTGCCTCTGTGTCCGCGTATTTCTGTGGCTGTGTGTGTGTGTCACACACGCATGTGTCTGAGTATCTCTGTGTCTGTGTATCTCTGTGTCTGCGTGCGTGCATGTGTCCGTGCGTTTGCTTGCCTCTGTGTCTGCATATCTCTGTGTCTGCGTATCTCTTTGTCTGTGTGCCTGCATGTGTCTGTGTTTGCTTCCCTCTGTGTCTACGTATCTCTGTGTCTGTGCGTGCATGTTTCTATGTGTCTCTGGGTTTGCTTGTCTCTGTGTCAGCCTATCTCTGTGTCTGTGCACATGTGTGTCTATGTACGTGCATGTGTCTGGGTGTCTGTGTATGTGTGTGTTTGTGTGCATGTCTGTGCCTGTGTCTCTGTGCACATGTCTCTGTGCGCATGTCTCTGTGTTTATGTGTTTGTGTGTCTTACAGACGGAGGAAAAGATGTGTGGCGAGGGTCCGAGTTTGGAGGTCACTCTTAAAGAAGACCAGAACCTGCAGAACATCATCAGCAGTATCAAGGTGATCATCATTCCACCCATAATATATTATACTTATTATTATATATTATTATTATTTTATATATAATAATTATTCTAATTATTATTCTACATTTATATCGTAAAAATGCTGAAAGAAAGGAAGAGAAAATAGTATATATTAATAATTAAAACAAAAATAATTTGCACTTTTTCCATTTATACTTTATATCTTATTTATATTATACATCATGTTATTCTGGGTATTTATTTATTTATTTATTATTTATTATTAAGATATTTTACATCTTTTCATCAAAATCTATGCATTGGTTTCCAATACAGAATCAGTACAGCCTGTTTTTAATGAAGTGCCACCTGAGGGTCTGAAGATCACCAGCATCCAATACTGACCATTTTGTCTTGTCCCTGAACTCAAGGATTCCTCCAGATTCTCTTTTGATTTAAGCATCTTATTAGTAACTCTTACTTTTACAGCCTTTTCTCAATTTTTTTTTGAGATGCGCTGCTGCCATCAAGTCCTAAATGAGTTACTGATTTTCTATTGTAAATTTAATATGGGTTTTACGAGATTTTCAAATCATTGCAATCTGTTTTAATGTACTTTTATTTACACTCTGACGTTATATTAGCATTTTATTAGTGTAAAACTGCTTGATCGTGTGGTTTTTATTGCTTTCCAGGATTCTGTTAAGTTTGCATTTGATGCAGCGAACAGATACGCTGACTCGTTCGAGCCGTTCCGCCTTTTCTACAAAGAGAACGAAAGCCTGGATCTGAACGTCCTTAAAGAGCAGGACCATGGTACTTTACTGCTTTTGTCTGTTTTATCTATTGGTTCAGACCATCATTGTACTATTTATCTACATTAATATATACTTACCGTATTGTTTGTACTATAAGGCACACCTGATTATGAGGCGCACTATCAATAAACAAACAGAAAGTAAAGCAGTTCTGTTCATTTACAGTAAGCTTAGATTTCTAGATTTCCACTAAGGCTGGGTGCAGCAGCATTAGCATTAGCATTAGCAGATAATCGCAAGCAGTAGAAAATGCCGCACGACAGCGCCACACTGAGTAAGCCAGGGCAATATTAGCAGTGGCGCAAAAATGGGGTATGCAGCCTATGCGACGCATCAGGGCGTTGCACTAGAGGGGGCGCCAAATCAAAGCCCCAAAGAAATTTCCTCTCCGGAGAAACAGCCAATCAGTTAGCAGGTTTGCGGAGCGCGGTAGGGGAAATTATAGACAAGACACTGACGATTTTAAAACGTATCCTTTAAAAACATAATCCCCCCCCCCCCCCCCCCGCTGATGATATTAAAACGCTTCTCTCCCCCCTCTGGGACGCAGATACTATGAAAAAAGTATGTAGTTGCACCCCTGAATGTTTGCTAACGGTTCCTACCGCGTAGTTCGCCTCTGAACGGTGAAAGGGCTAGCACCTAGGCTAATGCTAATGCTCCAGCAGTGCTAGCCAGGTTTAGCAGCAGGCTACAGGCCAATAATACTTACCTCTGCACAGCGAAAGAGCTAGCCGTTAGCGGCTAATGCTAATGCTGCTCCAGCCTTGGTGCTGGAGAAACTTTACTGAAACTCCTGTATGTTGAAGGATTTTAAGTGCACCTCATAATGCCAAAAAATATGGTAACTGGAAGTATAAAATCTAAAATATAGCAATGTTTTTGTGTGTGTAAAACAGATGTGGGCTTTTTTGAGGAAAGCATGGAGAAGTATACTCTGCAGCAGAAGAAAGCTTTGGGCATCAAGCCAACGAGACATGTGGGGATGCTCCTGGTGGACACCTCCCAGCTCAAGAGCAAACTGACCCCGTCCCCACTGCGCTGCCTAGAGGTTACAGACAAACACACCAACACACACACACATTTTTAATTTATTTATTATTATTATTTTTCCAAAACTTTATCCCATTTTTTCCTCAGTTTACAAGGCCAATTACCCAAACCCAAATTCCATTAGGTCTCTGTATCACTAGTGATCCTACAACCTTAGGAGAATGGTGAAGACTAGCATATGCATCCTCTGATACATGTGAATTCAGCCACCGCCTCTTTTCCAACTGCTGCTGATGCAGCATTGTTGAGTGGCATCACAGCTTCCTCGGACTAAAGCACAGCGGCGTAGCTAGCTTAGCGCTAGAAGCCCTGTGGCATAGCTTACCAGTGGCGTAGCTAGCGTTGAAGCGCAGTGGCGTAGTCTACCAGTGGCGTAGCTAGCGTTGAAGCGCAGTGGCGTAGTCTACCAGTGGCGTAGCTAGCGTTGAAGCGCAGTGACGTAGTATACCAGTGGCGTAGCTAGCGTTGAAGCCCGGCGGCGTAGCTTACCAGCGGTGTAGCTTACCAGCGGCGTAGCTAGCGTAACCAATGGCGTAACTTACCAGTGCCGTAGCTAGTGTAGAAGTTCGGTGCCGTAGCTTACCAGCAGCGTAGCTAGCGTAAAAGCCCACCGGTGTAGCTTACCAGCGGTGTAGCTATTGAAGGAGCCCAGCGGCGTAGCTTACAAGCTGCCTAGCTACGCAACGTTATCTAGCGCAGAAGACCAGCGGTGTAGTTTACCAGCGGCATAGCTTACCAGCGCCATAGCTACGCAATGTAAGAAGCCCGACGGCATAGCTTACCAGCGGCGTAGCTTACCAGCGGCATAGCTACGCAATGTTAGAAGCCCGGTGGCGTAGCTAGCGCAGAAGACCAGCCGCGTAGCTTACCAGCGGAGTAGCTAGTGTAGAAGCCCTGCGGCATAGCTTACCAGTGGCGTAGCTAGCGTTGAAGTGCAGTGGCGTAGTCTACCAGTGGCGTAGCTAGCGTTGAAGCGCAGTGGCGTAGTCTACCAGTGGCGTAGCTAGCGTAGAAGCGCAGTGGCATAGTCTACCAGTGGCGTAGCTAGCGTTGAAGCCCGGCAGCGTAGCTTACCAGCGGTGTAGCTTACCAGCGGCGTAGCTAGCGTAACCAATGGCGTAACTTACCAGTGGCGTAGCTAGTGTAGTTCGGTGCCGTAGCTTACCAGCAGTGTAGCTAGCGTAAAAGCCCACCGGTGTAGCTTACCAGCGGCATAGATAGCGAAGGAGCCCAGCGGCGTAGCTTACCAGCTGCCTAGCTACGCAACGTTAGCTAGTGCAGAAGACCAGCGGCGTAGTTTACCAGCGGCATAGCTTACCAGCGGCATAGCTACGCAATGTAAGAAGCCCGGCGGCATAGCTTACCAGCGGCATAGCTTACCAGCGGCGTAGCTTACCAGCGGCATAGCTACGCAACGTTAGAAGCCCGGTGGCGTAGCTAGCGCAGAAGACCAGCCGCGTAGCTTACCAGCGGAGTAGCTAGTGTAGAAGCCCTGCGGCATAGCTTACCAGTGGCGTAGCTAACGTTGAAGCGCAGTGGCGTAGTCTACCAGTGGCGTAGCTAGCGTTGAAGCGCAGTGGCGTAGTCTACCAGTGGCGTAGCTAGCGTTGAAGCGCAGTGACGTAGTATACCAGTGGCGTAGCTAGCGTTGAAGCCCGGCGGCGTAGCTTACCAGCGGTGTAGCTTACCAGCGGCGTAGCTAGCGTAACCAATGGCGTAACTTACCAGTGGCGTAGCTAGTGTAGAAGTCCGGTGCCGTAGCTTACCAGCAGTGTAGCTAGCGTAAAAGTCCACCGGTGTAGCTTACCAGTGGTGTAGCTAGCGAAGGAGCCCAGCGGCGTAGCTTACCAGCTGCCTAGCTACGCAACGTTAGCTAGCGCAGAAGACCAGCGACGTAGTTTACCAGCGGCATAGCTACGCAATGTAAGAAGCCCGGCGGCATAGCTTACCAGCGGCATAGCTTACCAGCCGCGTAGCTTACCAGCGGAGTAGCTAGTGTAGAAGCCCTGCGGCATAGCTTACCAGTGGCGTAGCTAGCGTTGAAGCGCAGCGGCATAGCTTACCAGTGGCGTAGCTAGCGTTGAAGCGCAGTGGCGTAGTCTACCAGTGGCGTAGCTAGCGTTGAAGCGCAGTGGCGTAGTCTACCAGTGGCGTAGCTAGCGTTGAAGCGCAGTGACGTAGTATACCAGTGGCGTAGCTAGCGTTGAAGCCCGGCGGCGTAGCTTACCAGCGGTGTAGCTTACAAGCGGCGTAGCTAGCGTAGAAGTCCGGTGCTGTAGCTTACCAGCAGTGTAGCTAGCGTAAAAGCCCACCGGTGTAGCTTACCAGCGGCATAGATAGCGAAGGAGGCCAGCGGCGTAGCTTACCAGCTGCCTAGCTACGCAACGTTAGCTAGCGCAGAAGACCAGCAGCGTAGCTAGCGTAGAAGCCTGGCGGCATAGCATACCAGCGGCGTAGTGTACCAGCGGCATAACTAGCGTAAAAGACCGGTGGCGTAGCTTACCAGCTACCACTCCCATTTTTTAGCATTTTTCAAAACTGGGGGGTGGAGTCTAAAATCAGGGGGTTTAGTGGCCCTTTAACAGACAGAATGTTACAACTCACTACTGCAGGCCATCAATGACATGCTGCCTCTTCTGGCCAAGAGGAAGATGGATTCCATCATCGCTGAGGCACAGGATGCTCAGTTTAGGCTGGACCTTGCTCCTACTACCACTACTGAATATGTCAACGCCCTCAACTTTCTGGAAGAGATCCAGGAACGGGTGAGAAACAGATACACAGTTTTTTACGTCTTCATGCGTCTTTTATAGTTATATAATTATGTGATCAAATGGATCACTGTCTCTTCCTTTCAGATTGAAGTTCTGGATGAAGAAATGAAGACAGTGTGTCTGATGTACGCGCTGATCGAGAGCTACTCCGTGCCCACGCCGCCAGAGGACTTCGCTGTGTTCGCGACGCTCAAGCCGTCCGTAGCAGCAGTGAGGAGCGCCATTGATAAGGCGCTGGGGGAGAAAGAGGCTAACGTGGTGAAGTTCTGTGAGCTCCTTCAGCAAGATATCAATGAACTTAACAAGGAGGTGATGAACGTCAGACAGAGAGCAGAGGTAAGAATACGGGGAGATAGACCCACCACTTGAAATATAAAATGCAATTGGGTGCTGGAATAAAGAATGCATGATAAAAAGGATAGAGGTAACTTTGTCTCTGCTTCGTTGTAAGGATTTCTTAATTAGAACTTAATTAGCTGAGTATAAAAACAACTGAGGAATTGTTTTGGTATTTCGCGCATGATCACAATTCCCGATAAGGACGCACGTTTTGTCTTTTGAACGAAGTCGATATCTCGGAAACTGCGTCACTAGTTAACCGGACAAAAAACAGATGGAATAATAATAATAATGACTAGATTGCAGTTCCTACAGAAACTGCGAGTGTGATTGCAGTGCTGGCTGGTATCTGCTATGGTGTTGCTAAGGTGCTGCTAAGTGGTTGCTAAGGTGTTGCTATGGTATCCAGGGTGGTTGCTAAGGTGTTGCTAGGTGGTTGCTAAGGTGTTGCTAGGTGGTTGCTAAGGTGTTGCTATGGTATCCAGGGTGGTTGCTAAGGTGTTGCTAGGTGGTTGCTAAGGTGTTGCTATGGTATCCAGGGCGGTTGCTAAGGTGTTGCTATGGTATCCGGGGTGGTTGCTAAGGTGTTGCTAGGTGGTTGCTAAACTAGGTGGTTGCTAAACTGCTAGGTGGTTGCTAAACTGCTAGGTGGTTGCTAAACTGCGAGTGTGATTGCAGTGCTGGCTGGTATCTGCTATGGTGTTGCTAAGGTGCTGCTAAGTGGTTGCTAAGGTGTTGCTATGGTATCCAGGGTGGTTGCTAAGGTGTTGCTAGGTGGTTGCTAAGGTGTTGCTAGGTGGTTGCTAAGGTGTTGCTATGGTATCCAGGGCGGTTGCTAAGGTGTTGCTATGGTATCCGGGGTGGTTGCTAAGGTGTTGCTAGGTGGTTGCTAAGGTGTTGCTAGGTGGTTGTTAAGGTGTTGCTAGGGTGTTGCTAGGCGGTTGCTAAGGTGTTGCTATGGTATCCGGGGTAGTTGCTAAGGTGGTTGCTAAGGTGTTGCTAGGTGGTTGCTAAGGTGTTGCTATGGTATCCGGGGTGGTTGCTAAGGTGTTGCTAGGTGGTTGCTAAGGTATTGCTAGGCGGTTGCTAAGGTGTTGCTATGGTATCTGGGGTGGTTGCTAAGGTGTTGCTAGGTGGTTGCTAAGGTGTTCCTAGGTGGTTGCTAAGGTGTTGCTATGGTATCCAGGGTGGTTGCTAAGGTGTTGCTAGGTGGTTGCTAAGCAGGGGGATGACCATTTAAATGTCCTTGGGGGAAATACAGTATGTAACAGCCAGTATTAAATTATGTGTACACTGTCCCTTTAAGAGACTCTCACATAAGTGCACGTGGGCATGTGTGTAGCTGCACAGAGCACAGAGAACCAGAGTGTGTTTCTGTAACGCCGTAAGTAACGCCATAAATGTGCTATGGTGCTGCGTTAGTTTACGTATGAACTGATAAATAAGCAGGAGGAATAGGAATAGGAGCAAGTCTGAGTGTCCTATCTGCTCCATGTGCTTCGTGTTTCACCTGCCCCAAAGCTTATTATCTGGGTCGGAGCTGGAAGTCTGAACATCCAGAGCATTACAATGGTGGAACGTATATGCTCTGGAAAAAAGGAAGACAAAAACAAAAAAGACCTCAAATAATGCAAAGAAAACAAGTTCATATTCATAAAGTTTTAAGAGTTCAGAAATCAATATTTGGGGGAATAACCCTGGCACTTTTCTTCATGCATCTTGGCATCATATTCTCCTCCACCAGTCTTACACACTGCTTTTAGATAACTTTACGCTTTACACTCCTGGTGCAGAAATTCAAGCAGTTCAGCTTGGTTTGATGGTTTGATGGATTGTGATCATCCATCTTCCTCTTGATTTTATTCCAGAGGTTTTCAATTTGGTAAAATCAGTTAGTTCTATTACACGTGAAATATTGGTTGATATTAAAGTTATTTAACCTATAAACTTATATTGTTATGTAATTGTATCCAGGTCATATTTTGAAGCTGTCTGGCCAGTTTTTTTAGGGGTTATTTAGGGGCTTTAGTTGTTTTTCTATCACTTTGAATTTTGCAGAACTCTCAGATTCTGGACATCGACGCCGACCGGGGTAAAGTGCGGATGCTGCTGGGAGAAATCCAGATCTCCATAGACGAGCTGCAAACTCAAGCCTTCAGCTACAAATCCTACCAGACGAACTTTAAGGTCAGTGGGTGATTCCAACCACCAGAGGCCACTGTTCCTTGTTACGTGTTTCTGTAGTCATCTATTTCTTTACACTTGGTCTGTTACAGTGGTGTGAAACAGCAGACTGTCACACCACCACCACCACCATGTTTGACTTTTAGTACGATGCTCTTGTGCTGAAATTATGTGTTATTTTTAATATTTCACACAAAGACCATTTTCTCCCAGTCTCTTTCTTATTATTGAATCATTAACACTGAGCTTAACTGAGGAAAGTGAGACCTGTTGTTCTGGGTTCTTTTGTTTGGGACCTCCTGGATGAGTTGTTCATGCCCTTTTGGAGTAATTTGAGTCGGCCGGTCACTCCTAGGAAGGTTCACCAGTGTTTCGTGTTTTCTCTATTAGTGAATAATAGCTCTCACTGTGGTTTTCTGGTGTCTCAAAGCTTTAGAAATGACTTTATAACATTTTCTAGACTGATAGATGATCAGTGACTTTCAATGTAACTTTTTCTCGTCTGTTGTTGAATTTCTTCAGATTGTGGCATAATGTGTTGCTTTTTGAGATTCTATTCTATTAAGGTTCTATTTAAGTAAGAGGTGTCCAAACTTTTTTTGTTGGGGGCCAGAAGGAGAAATATATTTGAAGTCACGGGCCACAGACTCTGTAATAAAACAAATAATGAAATATACCACTTTAAATAATACATTTTCCTGATTACTTTCATTTACACACCATTTTACTTGACTTACTATCTTTATCTATCTTTGACAGTGTTGTGTAAACTAAGATTTTTCAAATTTGATGTTTCATTTTATGATGTCTCTTAATATTAAACTCCTTAATTACGGCAACTTTGACTCTTTGGCCCATTTTTCTGCGCTAGAACTGCACACTCTCTCTGCTTTTAGACTCTTTGGCCCGTTTTTTTTTCTGCGCTATAACTGCGCACCCTCTCCGCTTTTAGACTCTTTGGCCCGTTTTTCTGCGCTATAACTGCGCACTCTCTCTGCTTTTAGACTCTTTGGCCTGTTTTTCTGCGCTAGAAATGCGCACTCTCTCAGCTTTTAGACTCTTTGGCCCGTTTTTCTGCGCTAGAACTGAGCACCTTAGACTCTTTGGCTCGTTTTTCTGCTCTAAAACTGCGCACTCTCTCCACTTTTAGACTCTTTGGCCCGTTTTTCTGCGCTAGAAATGCACACCCTCTCCGCTTTTAGCCTCTTTGGCCCGTTTTTCTGCGCTTCAACTTCACTCTTGCCGCTTTCAGACTCTTTGGTCCGTTTCTGACACCTTGCGTTCAAACTTTGAATGTCACATTATAAAAACCTGCTTAACAGCGGGCCAACTTTCATTCTGTTTCTAAAATGCCGTAGTTTGGACACCCCTGATTTAAGTGATTTCCTGATTCTACAGGTCTGGTAGTAATCAGGTCTGGTTGTGGTTAGTAGTGAAATTGAATTGGCTTTCCAAAAAATTTACACAGTTAATCACAGTTCATTCATTAATGGGGAAAATACTTTTTTTCACAAAGAGTAAAGTTGGTTTGCTTTTTATATTTACTTATCTGTCTGATATTCTGATATACTTTTTCACGCCACTGTATATATGTGTGTGTCCTTGTCATGTAGGTGGACGTGACCAAATACGAGTCTCTGGAGGAGCTGAGTGCTGAGGTCAAGTTGAAGCATTTGTTGTGGGATGCACTGGAGGAATGGGACAGTCTGCAAAACGACTGGATGCAGGTCAGTTTCACCCATAGACATGTGTGCATTTTGCATTACTGACCTCCTAATAAGCTGGTACGGCTTTTGAAGTAGGTTTTGGGTCATTGTCTTGCCGGAAGGCCCATGACCTAGGATGCAAAGCCAGCATTCTGACACTGTGCCCTACTGAACATTTGTAAATCAAAATCCTTTAGTAATCTTTGGATTACGACACCAAGAGTCAGTAAAACAACCTCAAAACATATTTGAACCTCCACCATATTTGTCTGTTGATACTGTGTCCCTGGAACTTGATTGGGGCTGATTGTTCACCATCTGGACTATCCTGTGTTGCAACCTTTTATCATTTTTTCTTTTCCGTCCACGTCCAGGGAGGTTAGGTACAGTGCCATGCGTTGTAAATGTCTTGATTATGTTGCGCACCTAAGATAAATAGCCTTGAGATTCAAATTAATATTCTTAATACATTTCTCCTTTTTCTCTGGTTTCACATTGTTCAAAACAAAGTTATTTACTCACAATTAAAAAAAAAAATATTCTCCATATTCTCGTCTATTCTACTGTTAACTCCAGTATGTTAGCTTGTTATGCTAACTGGCTAGCATTATTCAGCTGTGTGTCTTCTTTGGGGTCGCTGATCTACACTGTGTGCCTCTGCACAGCGCTCCGCAGTGCCTCTAGTGGTATGGCGGTATGGGCAAAATCCATACGGTTCAAAAGTCTCCTCCGGTATACCGCATGAACCGGTATAGCACCCAGCTAAATAAATCATATCATGCATGCTGTATTATGTTTTTTTTTTTCCAGACTAAGTTTGATGAGCTGGACCCAGAGCTGCTGACTACCCAAGTCTACAAGTATGGAGAATATGTGAGCCAGCTGGAGAAAGGGCTTCCACCCAACAGTGTTGTACCTCGCCTCAAGGCTGGCGTGGAGTTCGTGAGAGAAAAGGTGGGCGGGGCTTTCCTAGTTTATCTTTCACTGGATTGGACTGCAATTGTGTCCCCTTGGAAAATTGGTTGAACTCACTTGTAATGAAATGTGTCAAAAGTATATACAGATGTTACATGTACCAGAGATTTCTGTAAGTCTTCAGCTGACACTCTTCCTCAGAGGATTCTTCCTCGCCTCATTGATCATTCTGCGCTGTGCTCTTACAGTCACCTTTACAGGACTTTACCACGCCTAAAGAGAGTAGCAGCAGTAACAGTGCTGAACTTTCTCCTAATTTGTAGACCGTCTGTCTTAGAGATACTTTTGTAACCCTTTCCAGCTTCATGCGAGTCAACAATTCTTGAACGTAGGTCTTCTAAAAGAGCTTGATCTTTTGTGCGAGGCATGATTCACATCGAGCAATCAACGCTTCTTAAGAACGGCAAATGCAAAACTGGTGTGTGGTGTTTTTATAGGGCAGGGCAGCTTTAACCAACATTTATCCAATCTCATCACATCACATTGATTGTACTCCAGGTTGCCTGACTCCTGGCCCCAATTAGGTGGATGATATGGAACAAAGTTTCAGGGTATAATATCATTTAATATCATACACCCTTACTCTCGAGGGGGATATCCAGTTAGTTGGATTAAAAGTCTGCATTGTCGTTTCTCCACAAGATGCTTTAGTCTTACACATTCTACATCTTCAAGTACATTGACCTGTTAACAAAAACGAACACCTGACAGCCTACGTACAAGAATGAGTACAACACTGGCTGTTAAATACTTGTCTGCTGCCGTGCCAAAGTGTGTAGTTCCATCTAGTGGTTGAGTGAGGAACTGCAAACATTAGAGGAAAACTGTCAATCTGCTATTTTCTTCCTTGAGGTTTTGTTCACTGTTTTATCGATAAACCCTGAAATCTGAAAATGTCTTTGTTTGTCTTTTTCTTTTCTGTAGCTTCCGGTGATCAGTGTCCTGCGTAACCCGTGTCTGAAAGCTCATCACTGGGACACGCTGGAGAGCATCGTGGGCTGCAGTCTGCTGAAGCAACCTCTCACACTCAGCGTCCTTCAGGAGCTCAACATCTTCACCTACAGCCATGAGATCCAGCAGGTATGCAGAAGAGGGATGGGTGGATGGATGGATGGATAGAAGGATAGATGTGAGGGTGTTGGTTCTGTAGATGTAGCTGTTCTGAATGTTCTCTCTTGTTGGTCTTTTCTCCAGGTTTCAGATCAGGCATCGGGAGAAGCAGCTCTAGAAGCTGTTCTAAAAAAGGTAAATGCGGCCATGAATAGGCTTGTTACAGTATTTAGGAATACGCGATGACATTGGAATTATCTCTGCTTTTAGACACTTTTGCCCGTTTTTCTGCGCTAGAAATGCGCACCCTCTCCGCTTTTAGACTCTTTTGCCCGTTTTTCTGCGCTATAAATGCGCACCCTCTCCGCTTTTAGACTCTTTTGACCCGTTTTTTTGCGCTAGAAATGCGCACCCTCTCCGCTTTTAGACTCTTTTGCCCGTTTTTCTGCGCTAGAAATGCGCACTCTCTCCGCTTTTAGACTGCACTACAGTCTAATACAATTGGCTGACTCTGGCTGTACTAATTTAAAATTGCTAGATTTTATGCTAATTTAGTTTGTTTTTATTAGTTTTAAAGGTATAAAGTTATAAACCAGAGCGTCTAGTTGTCTAGTCTCTCTGTAAGTTAAAAACGTGTATATCGACATCAATTCTTTTGTGAAGAATTAACAACAAGTGGGACACAATCGTGAAGTGGAACGAAATGTATTGGATTTTTAAAACTTTTTTTAGAAATAAGAAAAAATTAAAATTGAGGCGTATATTATTGCAATATTATTCAGCCCCTTTACTTTTAGTGCAGCAAACTCACTCCAGAAGTTCAGTGAGGATCTCTGAATGATCCAATGACTGTTGACCTAAATGACTGATGATGATCAATAGAATCCACGTGTGTGTAATCAAGTCTCCCATCAAGAGGCCCATGATCACTCTGGATGAACTGCAGAGATCTACAGCTGAGGTGGGAGACTCAGCTCTATCAGTCGTACTGTACACTGCACAAATCTGGCCTTTATGGAAGAGTGGAAAGATTAAAGCCATTTCTCAAAGATATCCATAAAAAAAAGTCTTGTTTAAAGTTTGCCACAAGCCACCTGATAGACACACCAAACATGTGGAAGAAGGTTCTCTGGTCAGATGAAACCAAAATATATCACTTTTTGGCCACAATGCAAAACGTTACGTTTGCCGTAAAAGCAACACAGCTCTTCACCCTGAACACACCGTCCCCACTGTCAAACGTGGTGGTGGCGGCATCGTTGTTTGGGCCTGCTTTTCTTCAGCAGGGACAGGGAAGATTGTTTTTTTTTTACATTCTATAAATTTAATTCCACTTTGATTCTTCACAAAAAATGACAATTTCATATCTTTATGTTTGAAGCCTGAAATCTTGCATGTTTTGACGCTGTTGCTAGGTTGAGGACTCCTGGAAAACAACTGAATTTGTGGTCTTGCCGCATCGAGACTGTAAGGACGTGTTTATTCTCGGCGAGACGGACGATATCCAGGTGAGAAACACTTGTACCTCCATCTGCTGGTAATGCTGGTAGTTCTATGAACTACGGACAACACTTGTCCCAAATTCCAAATAAAAATATTAAAGTCATTTAGAGCATTTATTTGCAGAAAATGAGAAATGGCTGAAATAACAAAAAAAAAAAAACAGATGCAGAGCTTTCAGACCTCAAATAATGCAAAGAAAACAAGTTCACATTCATAAAGTTTTAAGAGTTCAGAAATCAATATTTGGTGCAATAACCCTGGTTGGTTTTTAATCACAATTTTTTTTCATGCATCTTGGCAGCATGGTTCTCCTCCACCAGTCTTACACACTGCTTTTGGATAACTTTATGCTGTTTACACTCCTGGTGCAAAAATTAGAGCAGTTCAGCTTGGTGGTTTGATGGCTTGTGGTCATCCATCTTCCTGTACGTGTACTTTGAGGCCTAGCACTTAGCGCGGTTAGCGGGTAATGCTAACGCTGCTCCAGCAGTGCTAGCCGGGCTTAGCAGCTGGTTATATGCCAATAATACACACCTTTAAACTGCGGAAGAGCTAGCGATTAGCACGGTTAGTGGCTAATGCTAATACTGCACCAGTCTCGGTGCTGGAGAACTAAACTTAAACTCCTGTATAACTCAGGAGTGTATGTACTTCGGTGGAGTGGCTTTACTGCTCCTTAATACCCTGACTGGTAAAATTCATACATAAGACGCACTGGATTTTAAGGCGCACTGATGATTTTTTGGGTCTCTAAAGGTGATTTTAAGACATGACATGACTGAAACAGCTTTAAGTAAGGAAGTAGTTATTTCTTGTGGTTGCACCATCTATAAAATGTATTTTAAGGTTTGGACTCATAAGCTTTCAGCTCTCTTTTATTTAAATAATATCGTTAATTTACAATATTTCTGGGTATAATAGAGTTTACGACATTCAAAAATGTTGACGATATTATTGCATACGATACGAAATGGCACACCCATACTCTCGAGGGGGATATCCAGTTAGTTGGGTTAAAAGTCTGCATTGTCGTTCCTCCACAAGATGCTTTAGTCTTACACATTCTACAGGTACATTAACCTGTTAACAAAAATGAACACCTGACAGCCTACGTACAGGAATGAGTACAACACTGGCTGATAAATAATTGTCTGCTGCCGTGCCGAAGCTGTGTAGTTCCATCTAGTGGTTGAGTGAGGAACTGCAAACATCAGAGGAATTTTGGCAATCTGCTGTTTTCTTCCTTGAGGTTTTGTTCGCTGTTTTATCGTTAAACCCTGAAATCTATGTCTTGGTTTGTTTGGTGGAGTAACCCTGGTTTTTAATCACAGTTTTTATGCATCTTGGCATCATGTTTTCCTCCACCAGTCTTACACACTGCTTTTGCAGTAAGTTAAGCACTAAGTAGGTAACACTAAATACTCACTCACTGCTTTGCATATTGTCTGTTTGTGTTGCTGTGTGTTTACAGGTGTTGCTGGAAGACAGCTCCATTAATATAGATACAGTAGCATCTTCACTCTATGTGGGTCCCATGAAGGCCAGAGTGGACGAGTGGCAGAGACTGTTGAACCTGTTCAGGCAGACCCTGGTAATCAATCTCAAGTCTCTGATCAAACTGAGCTGACTTTAAACATTGATCAGTGCTAAATGCTGTATACTCCTCTGTCTCTCTGGCTCTGTAGGAGGAGTGGTTGACGTGTCAGAGAAACTGGCTCCATTTGGAGAGCATGTTCGGTGCTCCTAAAATTCAGAGGCAGCTTCCCGCCGAAGCCAAGAAGTTCATGCAGGTGGATAAATCCTGGAAAGAGATCATGAGGAATGTCAACCGCCTGCCTAACGCCCTGCGTGCTGCAACACAGCCAGGTACAGCTGTGTTCCTGTGCTCGGGGGTATTGCCTGGCCTGGGCTTCCGGGGCTTTAGCCCCGAATGATTATCCAGTAGCCCCGAAACGTTTCGCTCAGCTCAGCTCAGCTCAGCTGTATTATTAATGAGTACACAGGCTACTGACTGCCTTGTGTGAACGGTGCCGGTTCAAGGATAGAGTCCCGCCTTTCAGGAGAAACAGCCAATCAGTGTTTAAGCAAGTTTGCGAAAAGTATTAAGAAAAAAGAGAATGTTGATCATCTAATTGTAGTTTGAAAGTCGTGGTTCACAGGTGGTTTAAAAAAATGTAAGGGATGCTAAAACTCTATTGGGCTGGTGGGACAATTTGAAGTGGGCGACAAAAAATGTATGTATGAATTTTACCTGGTGTGTATTATCAGCCTGTAGCCTGCAGCTAACCCCGGCTAGCACTGCTGAAGCAGCATTAGCATTACTTAGCATTACTAACCGCGCGTAGTGCTATCTGATTGTAGCCTGCATGTTTACCATGTTAAAGCAAGCTACGTGCGAAGAACCGCTTAGCCATTATCCCAAGCTAGTCGGGCAGCATTTGCTTGCACTAACCACGGCTAGCGAGGTTAGCCACCAAAGCTAATGCTGCTGCACCCATCCTTAGTGAAAATCTGGAAATCTAAGCTCACTGTAAATAAACGGAAGTACTTTACTCACCCACATAAACAAGTTTCCAAGAGAGAAAATATGTAAGAAAATAGATGTCAAAAAAGATATTTTTTGATATTGCGCCTTATAATCCCAAAAATACGGTACCTGTTCAGCAGAAAAATATCCAGCTCGTCCCTTACCATGATTGCAGTACTCTGTTTGTGTGCTGTTGTCTACGCCTGGCAACCCGGAGTGTGGAGATGGGCTTGGGGAAATGGCGGTCAGCAGATGTGGAGGCTACAAACATACACAGGAAATTTGGCAGTGTTAAATCAACACTGTTAGTGTTAAATCAACACTTTTAGTGTTAAACTTCACACTCTCAGTGTTAATTTAACACTGCCAAATTTCCTGTGTACTGCACAGTTCAAATAAGAAAGTACTGGCCGAAGCTCTGCTGTCAAGAGCTTTGAGTTAGGGCTGGGCGATATGGCCCAAAAAAAAAAAATCTTCGATTTTTAAGAAAAAAAAAATCGATTTTTTCCCCTACTAAAATCTCCTAAAAGTCGCTAAATGACGTCATCCCCTAATTTGCATAATACATGTTTTTGAAGCTGGAAAGGATTAACATTGTGAGAGAGAAAAAAGTGAGTAAAAAACACTCTAAATATGTTAGAGATAATACAAAGACAGTCACGTCTCAAAATAACTTTATTTTTACAAAAACTACATAAATCAGTTTTTTGCCGTGTTGTTTTTTATTTTATTAATTTTTTTTAGCTTTCTTAAATTTTCTTTAATTTCAAACCTATTATAGACAAATTGTTGAATAGCTTGTGTTTATCTCAGAGTCGCCAAAAAGTAAAATAACACCGCAAAAACTCGCTAGATTTGTCGCTAGCCGCTTTTTTTTTTTTTACAAAAAAGTCGCTAGAGGGTCTGAAAAGTAGCTAAATATAGCGACAAAGTTGGCAACACTGCTCGGCACAGGAGAGAGGGGCGGGGCTAAGCTCAGGGGAGCGTCGGTGGTGAAAATCGATTTTTTTTTCATGAAAAGACATCGCCCTTATCTGTAAATTCGAATTAATCGATAAAATCGATTAATCGCCCAGCTCTACTTTGAGTGTTTCCTTAATATCCGATAATACATCCTAATGTATCGACTTTTTCTGGATATTGTTTTTGTACCAACTCATGATTACAGTCACGTATCGAAATGCTGGCTCTAAAGCTTTGTGTTTGATGTTTTTTTTTTCCATGTTTCAGGGCTTCTGCAGACCTTCCAGGACAATAACGCTCTACTGGACCAGGTCCAGAAAAGCGTGGAGGCTTATCTGGAGTCCAAGAGTCAACTTCCCTAGGTGTGAACAACACATGCATGCACCCTGCAGTGCTTTGTTATTACTTTTAATGTATACCATGTGTAGAGTTGGAAAAAGTACTGAAAAATTGTAATTAAGTAAAAGTACCTTTACTTTGCTAAAATTCTACTCAAGTAAAAGTAAAAGTACTCATCTAAAAATCTACTCGAGTAAAAGTAAAAAAAAGTACTCAATTTAAAATGTACTTTGAGTAAAAGTTACATAGTTACTTTTAATTATTTGATGTAAAAATGTAAAAACAAATCATAAATTAAATTGTTTTTAATAACCTATTATTCCACATAATAATTTGGACCTTTCAGTAAGTATTTGTTCAGACCATAAAACAAGTGGTATAGGTTTCTATGATCCATTTATAAAAAAAAAAGTAAAATTAAAAGTAAAATAAAAATTACATATTTATAAAACTACTTTAAAAAATTACAAATTACTCATAAAATCTACTCGATTACAGTAACTTGAGTAAATGTAATTCATTACTTTCCATGTGATACACCTGATCTGAGATCAGCAGTATCAGATATTCACATTTCTCCTTAAAACACTCTTTAAAACATGATTTTAATAATAATGTCTATGTATTCTAAAGTATATGCACTCAAATGTCTGCGGGCAGCCCTGCTAATGAATGCATTCAGCTTTTATTAAGAAGCAATCAGTAGTTAATGAGCGTGTGAAATGGCTATAATGCGAAGATGCCAAGCTCATTTGGGTTGCCAGATTTACACACAGTGGCACGCAATGGCGTCAAAGAGTCATACTCTGTAGGCTAATCAGCTGCAAATGTACTAAACAGCTGCAGCTGGTCTGAATGGCTGTTATGACTGATATATGTTCACGTTAGCATGTTGCATGTAGCATGACATTCCTGAAACAGCATAGTTCAAATCACTTTAGCAAGCTAGCCCAAATACTAGGTACTAGTGCTTGGCGATTATGGCGTAAAATGGCCTAAAAATATATATATTTTTTAATTTTATAATTTTAATCGACCTTCCCTCTACACTAAAAATTGTAATGTAAACTAAAGATGACAAAGAAATGCTTCAAAAACTAGATTTACCTGTAAAAAAATAAAAAATAATAAAAAACTCAGCGGAGATCTATATCGCTACAGCTTTTAGAAACAGTAGGATTTATTCCTAGCAAAAATACATGCTTCATGTCACCGGGTGTTTGTGTCGAAAGTTCTGGAACAGTGCTAGAACTTGTTTCGGTATGAGCTTAGTCCTCAAACTAAGAGGAATGCTTAGAAAATATGCGCGCATTAGTCTGTGGGAGGCGCCGGTAACCAGGGTAAGACGGATAAACACTTCAGAAATGAGTAGCGTTTTCGGGTATTTTAGATTAAAAATATAAAATGTCTGTATGTAAAATTTTGACTACTTCATTTTGAAAATCGCATTAAAACTTTAATTCTAATCAACTAAATTAATGGTGAAACTCGCCCAGGACTACTAGCTGTCTTGACCACCTATCGCTACACGAACCAACGCTGCACTCGAATTACCCAGATACGACTAGCAAACCTAACTGAAGCTCAGTGATTACCTGTTCAGGAAAAAAATAGTCAGCTTACCCGTTTCCATGGCTGCAGCACACTGTTAGCATGCTGTTGTGTTCTATACGTGACAACCAGCGGTGTGGAAATGGGAATGGGGGATCGATAAGAACAGTTCAAATAAGAACCACATTTTTTGGCACTATGAGGCACCAGCAATGAACATATATTTTCTGGTCTATTTTCATACATAAGGCGCACCGGATTATAAGGCGCATTACCGGACACTAGTAAGGAACAGGGATGTTGCCGTGTTTTTTGTGTCATCGCTAGGGGGTGAGGGGGAGTTGGTAATTAATTCATGTAAAGCTAAGCTAAGTAAGAAAAACTTTATATCTTTAAAAAACAACATTTTCTTTTAAAGTCATTCAAGCGCTAGATGTTAATCTACACAGATTTTGGATGTTAATTTACACATCACTTTCGTTTATTTACAAAAAGTTTAGATTTCCACTAAGGCTGGGTGCAGCAGCATTAGCATTAGCGGCAAACAGCTAGCGCTATCCGCGTTTAGCGCTAGTAAATGCCGCATATCAGCGCTACACTGAGGAACCCTTAGTGTTCCAGTTAGCAAGAGCGATATTAGCTAGTGGTTCGCGGTTAGCAGCTAATGCTAATGCTGCTCCAGCTATGCTAGCTGGGGTTAGCAGCAGGCTACAGGCCGATAATACTCACCTCTGAATGGCTGAAAGAGTTAGCGCTTAGCACAGTTAGCAGCTAATGCTAATGCTTCTCCGGCAGTGCACGCCGGGGTTAGCAGCAGGCTACAGCCCTATAATACTCACCTCTGAATGGCTGAAAGAGCTAACTAGCGCTTAGCACAGTTAGCAGCTAATGCTAATGCTGATCCAGCAATTATTAGAAACAAGGAAGGAGCATGTGTTTCAGTGCATTTCTTTATAGAGTATATGTTACAGGTGGTTCAAATCACAGTTAAATTAGACACATTCATCTCATTAATGAAGATTTACGAGATTTTCTTCTTGTGTCTGAACATGTTTCAGGTTCTACCTTCTCTACAACCATGAGCTGCTGGAGCCTGGATCCTGGAACAGACGAGGAACCCAGAAAAGCCTCACCTCAGGAAGTGTTTCGATGTCCATTGGAATTGACCATGAACCAGCCAATGAGATAAAGTTTACAAGCCAGTGAAATAGTAGCTTAGGCCCGCCCACTACACTGTAAAAATAATAAAAATGTATATTTACAAAAAACTGTGACCCATGGCACTATTTTTTTACTCATTTTATTCAATTTAATGGGTCCAAGCCTCTTATGAGTCTTATGAGTGAGCACCACAGTGATGCCAATAATTGTGATGCCAACAGTGGCCTATTTTAAGAGGAGGAAACATTAGAAGAAACCAAAACAAGTCAGAGGAACCCATCCTCCTCAGGTCCACCTCATTGCAGACAAATAACAGAACAAAAACACCAGTACGGGCCGAGATTTCCCATCACATTCCTCGGGCCGGGTCGGGTCGGGCTCCAGAAAATAGTCTGAGATGTAGGCATCTGTTTTTTAATGATATTTTTATTTTTAAATAAAGCTCTGGTGTGATAATCACAATGTTGCTAAGTAACCAATTATTATTGTTAACGAAAACGAACCAAATAACGAAAACTGAAAGTGAAAAAACTAATTTATTTATAAGCACTGATTTCGCTCCCGCAGTTCTACGGCAGCTCGGCGGCACCTCGCGGTCCGCGGTGCTAGTTGTAAGCGCTCGCGCTAGCTGCAAAATACGACAGAAAAACTGAGGGAGCTGCAGAATTATGTATCGGACTAGAATATGAGCACGAGGAGATAAAAGAGAAACAGGAGATACAGTGTGTGAGAACCTTTACCTGTGAGTAGCTCATACACCAGAACACACAAATCTCTCTCTCTCTCTGTGTCTCTCTCTCTGTCTCTCTCACGTGAACTCCTCCGTGTTTGACCTGCAGCACTGTGTTTAGCTGTTCTTAAAAATCTTTTTAATTGAATAATAGTTCTATGCTTCTATGTTACAGTGTTAATTAACATAATTCTGATCATATTTCGCTCATTCAAACAGCCCGAAAACAGACAGTTTATGGTTCGGGTTGGGTCGGGCTCGGGCAGAACGTGCACAGGCTGGGTCGGCCCGGATTTTTTGGGCCGGATCTAACCTCTAATGTGGAGCTATAGCTAATGTAACAGTTACAAATTTACAGTGGTGTGAACAAGTGTTTGCCCCCCTTCCTGATTTCCTTGGTTTCCTTTGGTTTGGATTTTGTTTCTCCCTTAATAATAAACACCTTCCTTTAAAAACAGCATTTCTTGTTTACCTGTGTTGTCTTTGACTATAAATATTTAAATTGATTTGGTGTGCTGAAACATTTAAGTGTGACAAACATGCAAAAAATCAGGAAATCAGGAAGAGGAAAATACTTATTTTTAAACACCACAGTATCAAGAGGGTTGAGCAGGTTGCCAGCACTCAATATCAATACCACTCAGGCTCAAAGTAACGCAGTTGCTTGCCACAAGGGGGCAGCAATGTTTTATTTTAGACTGCATCTCAGACCACTGCTTCAGTGTACATAAAATAATAGACCACTTAATAGACCACCTAAAATGGTGAGTTTCTTTGATTTTACCAAATTGAAAACCTCTGGAAAATAATCAAGAGGAAGATGGATGATCACAAGCTGAACATCAAACCAAGCTGAACTGCTTGGATTTTTGCACCAGGAGTGTAAAGAGCATAAAGTTATTCAAAAGCAGTGTGTAAGACTGGTGGAGGAGAACATGATGCCAAGATGCATAAAAAACTGTGATTAAAAACCAACCAGGGCAAATATTGATTTCTGAACTCTTAAAACTTTATGAATATGAACTGGCTTTCTTTGCAAATAAATGCTTTAAATTACAAAAAAATACTATTTTTATTTAGAATTTGGGAGAAATGTTGTCTGTAGTTTATAGAATAAAACAACAATGTTCATTTCACTCCAATATAAATCTATAAATAGCAAAAATCAGAGAAACTGATTCAGAAACTGAAGTGGTCTCTTCATTTTTTTCAGAGCTGTATATAGTATAGTTTTGGGTTTAGACCCAAAGATCTTAAAAGCTACACCACTCAAAAAAAAACATTTCCAGTAATTTCATCCAAATTCTGTAATGCCAGCTCTAAACGTATTTTCTCAAATAAAAGTAGATAAAGAGAACCCAGTCAAACAAAGGAGACAAAAATATAATACTTGGCCCAAACCATGATACTACCACCACCATGTTTCTCTAAACATAACGCTTTTCATTAGAACCATCTTGGTCAGTTCTATCTTGGTCTTATCCATCCACAAAACTTCTTCTAGTAGCATTCTGGCTTCTCCACATGATCTTTAGCAAACAGCACATGAGCAGCAATGTTCTTTTTGGCTTTTCCAAGCCAATTCCAATGATAAATGAGTAATTTTTAGCTAGTTTCCTACATGCTGGGACATGTACTGCTCCATATTTACTGGACCATATTGAGCCAATCTGGATAATAGTGAAATCTGAAATTTCACCAGGTGCTGAATCAGTGAGTCACCAAATAAATGACTCACTGAATTGATTCATAGTGAAAGCTTTATAGTCAGTCTGCTCTTATAACGCACAGCCATTGTTGAACACTTCCTTTGGGGCATGTTCACTCCTCTGAAACACGCGCGAGATGATGCGGTCGTTAGCGCTGCCGTCTGGTGCGTACGCTTCTCTTATTAATGCTGGAGCATAAGGCCACGCTGACTGAACCTTCACTCACACACACACACACACACACACACACACACACACACACACAAAGACAATGTAGCACAATGTAACAGGATTGCCAAAGGATTTAGCTTCCAAACTGACTTCCAAAAATGCTACCTTTAAGTAGCATTAACTGGCCAAACTGACAACATTCTACAAACCAATTACTATAGACACACTATCAATAAACGACTATAAAGTGTAATTCTTCTTAAAAAAAAACATTTCCAGACCAAGTCAAACGAGTGCTGGATGTTAATCTACACCAGGGGTGTCCAAACTTTTTTTGTTGGGGGCCAGAAGGAGAAATATATGTCTCTTATTATTAAACTCCTTAATTACGGCAACTTTTAGACTGTTTCTAAAAAGAGTCTAAAAGCGGAGAGGTTGCTCATTTCTAGCGCAGAAAAACGGGGCAAAGAGTCTAAAAGCGGAGAGAGTGCGCATTTCTAGCGCGGAAAAACGGGGCAAAGAGTCTAAAAGCGGAGAGGGTGCGCATTTCTAGCGCGGAAAAATGGGGCAAAGAGTCTAAAAGCGGAGAGAGTGCGCATTTCTAGCGCGGAAAAATGGGGCAAAGAGTCTAAAAGCGGAGAGAGTGCGCATTTCTAGCGCGGAAAAACGGGCCAAAGAGTCTAAAAGCGGAGAGGGTGCGCATTTCTAGCACAGAAAGACAGGGCAAAGAGTCTAAAAGTGGAGAGAGTGCCGTAAAAAGTTGTCGTAATGAAGGAGTTTAATATTAAGAGACATCATAAAAATTAAACACAAATTTGAAAAATCTTAGTTTACACAACACTGTCAAAGATAAAGATAGTAAGTCAAGTAAAATGGTGTGTAAATGAAATAATCAGGAAAATGTATTATTTAAATTGGTATATTTCATTGTTTGTTTTATTACAGAGTCTGTGGCCCGTGACTTCGAATATATTTCTCCTTCTGGCCCCCAACAAAAAAAGTTTGGACACCCCTGATATAGAGTATTCAGGGGTGAAATGAGTTTTATATTTTTTCTTTTTGGAAGGCCCTGCCTCTGCTTTCCCTGCCTCCGCCATGATCTGCTTTCTCTCACTCACTGAACAAATCCCGTCCGGGAGGGGGGAAGAACACTGCCCGCCCACACTAAAAACTGATTGGCTGTCTCATAGACTCTTTGCAGAGAACAGGCCAATCAGAACCCTCTCTGTTTTCTTTCTCTCCTTCCCACACGCGATTAGAGAATAAAAGTTGGTCGCCTGTGTTCGCATTTGGGGCGCTCGTTCTGAATTCCGGGAGATTATATGTGACTCGCGGGCATCAGGGAGCCACTACCGAAATGCGGGAGACTCCCGCAGCTTCAGGGAGACTTGGTTTGTCTGCTGTGGTTCTTCCATTTCCTCACTCTGTTCCTCACAGTGGAAACCGACAGCTGAAATCTCTGAGATTGAGCTTTTTGTATCCTTCCTCTAAACCATGATGTTGAACAATCTTTGTTTTCAGGTCATTTCAGAGTTGTGTTTTGAGGCTCCCATCTTGCCACTCTTCAGAAAAGATGCAAAGAGTTCTAAAGAATGTCTTGCTAACACTGGTCTTGTGTTAGATCCACCTCTCTTGTAACTACTCTGCACTGGCCATTTTATCAGAAACACCCACCGTACAGGTGCGCCGTGCGGATGCAATTGCTGACCATCTGTTGCTGCATAATTTATCAACCACATTAGGACCACCAGAGAGATGCTTGCCGACCTTCCTCGGCAAAGCAATTACACTGACATGGCCGTGGCGTGGTAGTCAGAGTGTGAGGAGATGAATAGATGGATAGATCAGCCAGGGTGTCGTCGCTGGGGTGTTTGGACATGCTCAGGTCTCTGCTAGGTTGGGAGAAGGTCCACCACCCTAAAATTTCAAGCCAACTCCTCGTAAATCATTGATTTAAGCATTTTATTGCATGAGATCTGGTCTAGTGGAGTAAGGATCAGGAATCAGCCCAGAAAAACACAGTAGGTCAACAACCTGCACTGCAAAAAATCCATTGGCAAAAACTAGACAAAATATATGCAAATTAAGACAAATATATGCACAGTATATTGAGCTAGAAAATCTGCCAATTGGGTAAGCAAAATTTTCTTAGTAAGATTTCTTACAAAAAAGCAATGGCAAAGTCTCAAAATGAGTGAAGTAACACCTAAATCAAGCAAAAGAAAGTCACTGTTTTTGGACACAAGAATCAGAATAACTTGATTGCTGCTTGATTGAGTTCAAATTATAAAAATAATGTACAAATTCTAAGTAAGAATGATTGGTTAGTAGATTTGCAGTGGTCTGATACTTCCTTCCATTTCAATACGATCGCTTGCACAGCGCTCTTTGAGATGAAGTTTGAGTTTAAAGCTTGGGGAATCTTTTTGTATCCGAATCTGGCTTTAAACTTCTCCACAACAGTGTCTCGGACCTGCCTGGTGTTTTCCTTGGTCTTGGTGATGCTCTCTGCGCTTTCATATCTTTAAGTCTGAAATTCTGGTAAAAAGTCTGGCAAAAGGTTGAAAACTTCAAGGAGGCCGAATACTTTTGCAAGGCACTGCAAAATCTCAAGATTTTGGCCAACAACCTCCTTCTTTAAGAGCATTGAAGATGGGTCTTGTCTGGGTCTTCCAGCATGACAATGACCTGAAACAAACAGCCAGGGGAACTAAGTTGTGGCTCCGTAAGAAGCATTTCTCCAGCATTTCTCCAGACAGGAACCTAGTAGAAAATCGTTGGAGGGAGCTGATGTGGTGCGACACTTTTCACCCAACTACTAGTGTAAAGATCTGGGAAACCCTAGTGGTGATAAAAGGAACACCATCAGTGAACCTGTTTGCGCTTGCTGTACCCACATTTGTAGCCTCTCAAGGGGCTTGCTATATCTCAAGATTTATGGGCAGAGTGTGAGAAGAAAAGATGCAAGAAAAGTGCAAGAAAAAAAGAACCTGTATCCTGTATTTAACCGTCTCTCTCTCTCTCTCTCTCTCTCTCTTTCTTTGTCTCCCTCTATGCAGGTGGTCTTGTATTCCAAAGGCTTTGAGTCCAGTAAGACTCTGGCGAGGGAGATGACTCAGATGTATAAACTGTGCAGGGAACAGCTCTCCCAGCAGGACCACTACGACTTTGGCATGAGGGCTGTCAAATCCGCTCTTGTCACGGCCGGGTACGCTGATCTGAGAACAGTCTGAGAGGGCCGAAGCTCTGCAGCCGTCTCCCTGAGGTCTCAGTAAGACCTGCTGTTGGTTCAGCCTGATTTTCTGCTGTTAGAGCTGAAAGAAAAGCCTCCTTCACCTGGTTTACTCTGCGGCGTCGACGCATTGCACATACTGTCGCAAAAGAGAGAGAATAATCTGTGTACATTCTGTGTATACTCATGTCCCGTAGAAGATAAAGAACGCTAGACTGACCTTCGAGATATGCTAGTCTCTTGATTTAAGTGTTGTTGACACTGACAATTTGGTAACATGTTCTATGAAGCCTGTATTTGTATTTGTTTTGACTGTAGAAAACTTGGCTATCATTGATATAGCGATATATCGTTTGGTTTTCATTTGTGATTTAATATTGATACGTGGCAATAAATGTGGATATTTATATATAGTTCCAGCATCTCAACTTGGTTGAAGAGGCCAGGACTCTCCAGATGGCGTATTTTCTTCTGTTGAAGCCGTA